>NC_091823.1:59233358-59546483 GCF_038994185.2 Dermacentor albipictus
GCGCGACTGCGAACGATCGTCTCATTAATGGAAACACCGACTCTTCTTATCAGGTGCAGAAAGAAAATTGGCGGCCCATCTATCCTTTAGACATTATTGACGACTTTGCATAGCGATGCGTCTTATGGTTTGTCGGTAATCGTTGATGATACGTTCTGCGCAGTGATTATACGTTGATGATACATTTTACACACACCTGGTGAACCAAGTCGCATCGAGAGAGAGAGAGGGGGGAATAGAGGAATGCAGGAATGTTAACCAGTCACGAGTCTAGTTTGCTACCCTACGCTGGGGGAAGGGAGAAGGGGAAGAGATAGTAGGGAGAGAGAAGGTGTAGATACGTGTACGGACAGTACTTGAGTTAAAGCCGCTCGCGCAAACCAGAAGTTCTCAGAAAGCTCAAAAGTGCCTTCACTGCCTTCTGAGCCGATGATCGCTGGGGACGGTGCTCTAGTACTGTCTGTTCACTCAGAGGACGATCACCTAATTTCCTCAATGTGTTGGAGAAGGATTGTCTTTGCGCGTGAAATTGAGAACAATGGCACAATAAGTGGTCAATGTTCTCCTCGCATACCCAAACATCAGATGCAGGACTATCAGCCATTACAATACAATTAGTGCTGAGTAGGCATTCGTGAAGGCTTCTCCGAGCCACAACCGACACAGAAGAGACGCTTCACGTCGGCGTAGGCTGCCTTGAGGTCTGAGTTGAAGTGACGGGTATAGTCTTGTGCGCATCAAAATGGTTCATTGAACTACGGCACATACAAAGTGGCCTCTTACAAACCTCTTTCACCCCAACATACGTTGGGGTGAAAGAGGTTTATTTAAAAACACCAAATACCCAACGTTCTGTACTCAGTGACCCAAGTTGTTCCTACACTTGGTTTTAAACAGTGTTCGCTCAGCATAGCAGCCCGATGTTCAATACATTTCACCAGGAAGTAGCCCGTGACCAGAGTCGGCGGGAATGAGGATCGGAGCGGAAATAGACGCATAGAGACATACCGTAAACTGGCTGTATTTCCCAGAGAATGCTAATAGAATTTAGAAAAAAAAACAGCACTGTGGCCCAACCTATTACTCACTGGTACGCATTCGATAACATACACTGGGATGAGGAATTAAACAAATATGAATGGTACTTGCCCGGCTGCTTTCTAGGTTTCGAAACATTGTGTTCTGGTACTTTTCCCATAAAGCCATGCTTATGTTATTTCGTAGTCCGTGCACGCCCCAAAGCCTACTCATGCGATCATATCACCCGCATGCTAATTTACGTTCCCACAAAGAGCCAATTTGCCTCACCGACAATATGTTTCTTTTTCGACGTTGAGTGTGTGCCAAGTCGGCACTTGTTCGAGTTGGTTGACACTCATTTTGTTGTAAAGCTCACTTGTGATGCATTGTTAGATCTCTCAGTGAAATGACTGAGCGCGTAGAATGGGTAAAATGACAATTCGCTCAAGCGTGACACGATTATCGTCTCGAATGAGCTACCGCTTGTCTGTGTGAATACAGATTCCTGTAATCTTCTAATTTCTCCGTAGATGCCCTGTTTACGCGGGGCTGCTCTAGGTAAGAGTGCTATAGCCAGCGCAGCGCACTGTCTAATCCTATTGTGCTTGAGGGATTCTCAGCACATTTGTGCTGACTTTCCTGCTGTTTGAATGCTTGTTTATTTGCGTACACTGAAACATGGAATTAAGAGGTCGGTGATTTTGGGAAAGTCCTGTAGGAGGAATTTACTCTGTTTGTGCGATCGATAGAAGGCTTAAACAAACTTTCAGAGCTGTTGTGTACATAATGGCACACTCTAAACAAAAGGTATTAATTAAAAGAAAATCTGCAGAAATTTTCTGTGCCGCAAAAGAAATTTTCTGTGAATGCTCTATGACAAAAACCTGTTAAAAGAACAAACGGAAATTTTCGGTTCTTCTTGATCTCTAGCCTATAAATCGAGTTAAAACTGAACTATAACCGTTTGAAATTATTTTAACTGCATAAAAAGCTATTGAAAAAAATTTAGAGTTTTTTTTTTCTTTTCATACACGCCGCTTTTTCCATATACCACGCATGACGCGCTGTTTGCGGTACTGCTTTGATGCCCCGTGCCATAATCAAGACGGCTGCTCTTCGAAACAACGCATGTCGGCACTGTTCCGTTTCTGTTTTCGAAAATCGTAAGAGGTGAGTAGTTTTCTTTTCAAGCACATTAGAAACATTGCACGACGTATTCTTTTACCCAATATTTCCCGCGTATTCATGACATACAACAGGATTATAATGTAGCCTGCAAAGAAAATTCAGGCGGACAGTGATAGCAACCACGTGTTCGGACATTTCAGCGTACGTTGCACTTTGTGAGGCAACGTCGGACTTGGGTATCAAATTTAGCTTTAGTTTTTTTGTTATAGCACACCTAAGGGCTAGCTAGTGGGCTTGACAAATGTATTGTTGTCTATTCTTGCTTTTTCGGAACGTGCTTGTTTTTTCTGTGGTTGCGAGGAAAAAAAAAAGGCACGCGTGAGCTCTCAGAGAAGCTCAATCAGCGACGTTAGCTCTTAGCTACGATCAAGTGTTTAGTTTATTGAAGTGGCCGCAGAGTGCGACTATTTTTTGTGTGTAATATTTATTTGCTTTGATGCTGGTAAGTGTACCGGTCCGCCGCATATGAGGGCACATGGTATCCAGTATTGATATAATTTTTGTAGCTGCGTTAGCTGAGGTTCTAGTTGTTTAGTGCGTTACCATAGGGAAATGATTTTGCCTGGCCCCTGACTAACTCTATTCATTTTGAACATAGTTAGCGGGATCACTGGACTGCGTGGCTTTATGTACTATCTGCGCATTTTAAGAGCACAGCGCGGAAGGGGCTAGTACCCGAGCCGCGAAGGTATGCTGTCATCACGCTTGTGGCCACGAAGCATTGCTCGCATGTGGTCAGCTAGCCTGACTCTGACAAAGAATAACTAAATGTATGAATGGTAGACTACTGCAAAACTGAGAAACAAATGGTCAGAATTTGCATAACTTGAACTGCAGCAACACATTTAGTAAAAAAAAAAAGGAAGTAAAAAGGCAGCATGTGTCATTATTTCACGGAAACAATACTATACAGTTAACGTAATGTGTCCACCGCTTTAAGTTATCAGGACCATCTCCTACATTGTGCCATTCTGCCAGACACTGTTGCGAAAGTAGCTGACGCGTGATTTGTTCGAGACTGCGCATTTCGCGACTGGGCGCGAGGGGAACTGACGGAGGCAGCGCAGGAGAGTGGGGGGGAGGGAGGGGGCGGCTTCGACCCCGCGAACAAATGCGTACTTCGCCCTCGCGACCACGCCCCGTATATTGAAATTGATCTGCAGACGTCTCACGCCTTTGCGCGCGCTGCGTTCTCGCCGCTCTTGCGTTGAACCGACAGATTGCACGAAGGTCACTTCGCTCGCTGCTGCTGCTGCTGCGCTTGCTCACGCCAGCGTTTTGACAGCGAGTGTCCGCGCTCATCGAATGTGATGTGTTCATGTTGGCTTATGCGCGCTGACACCATGCTTGTTAATTCAGTTAGTAAGTGAAAGAGAGAGAGAGAGAAATGTTTCTAAGTTTATAGTGCCGGTAAAGCTAGTATCCATACTTCGTATACCTGTCTACTAATTTGCTATCGCAATCGATGCTTCGCCTTTCGGGCGAAAGTGCGACGCTTTCTTTAGCTCGAAAAAAGAAAGCGCATGAAGCATGTAGCACAATTCGGTCTATTGATAGGGATTACGCGAAGAAGTGGATTTGAGCGACAGATTGAAGTGTTCAGGTTGGTAGTTAAAATCATTTACTGCATAACTTCATAAGTATTCTATTTGAAGCATATGTACTAATTCCGAAATTGAGGCCAAGAAGTAATCATGTCGTTGGATCACTTCTCCACTGATTGGCTTCAATTCCGCAATTTCAACGTGAACCCTCAAGTGAATAGTAAGATTAGTTTAGAAGAGTTATAAAATAGGGAGTCATGAGAGAGTGTGTACATTCGTTTTTGATAAAAGTAATGGAATCCATGTCCTCAGATTTTGTTATATGGTAAAAGAAACCCGATTTTGTCAGAATGAACCCAGGGCCCTCCACACGGTCTATGTCGTAGTCAACAATTCTGGTTTGATACTTACAGGAAGGACTCTTTTAATCAATTGATCATTGCACTGACACTTTAGTGCGTGCACGTGATTGCCTGCACGTACACAGTGCCATCAGACCGCTTTCTCGCTAAGGAATGACGCCATAAGAACGCACTGAAATCACCTAAACAGAACTTAGCTTTGAAACACGCCTGCAAGGTAACGGGCATAAGTCTTCCGACGGCGAGATCGCATCTCAGAAACGGCGGCCACGAAAACGAAAGGGACCCTCCGGGTGTTGCACTGGCATGCCGGTTTAAAGCACTTCCTTCCCGGTGTTTCTCTTTCGTACAAGTATCTGTCGCGATCGAAAGGGGGTCTCTCGTACACGACCGCGAGCGCTTCTGCAACTGTCGGTGAGGAAGTGCCCACTCTCCAGAAGAGGAAAGGCGTGTTCGCGTTGTGTTCCTGCTTTACGCACGCGTTGCATCGCCTGCACGCCATAATTGATGCGTAACGTAGTATCCGCGGCAACTTATCGCCTCGTTTCTGAGGCGTGTTGCATCTTGAGCCGCCATTTCCGGAACTGCGTGCGTTGGCAGAATGCTGTCGGACCTTGGTTCAAGGTGAGGAAGTGTTTACGCAAGCTGCCGTCTAGTCCCCTTTCCCCTTTTGCGCTAGCTCCTGTCCGTATTTTTTTTTCTTCCACGAGGCGGGCCTTACTGGCCGGCTAACTTGTCTAGCGAAGTGCCCTTTATAGCGCTACAGAAAGCGTGTTGGTATTACACTGCCTGCGCTGAATCGATCATCCGGTTACGGCTTTATCGGTGTCTCTGAATCGCAATGGCATTGAACGGAAAGCGTATATACACGGCGTCCCAGCTAACGTTAACCGAGCTGTCTGAATAAAAAAAGAAAAGAGATCTAAAGAACACGGTGAAAAATATTGTTTTAAGGCCTACTGCATTCGGTCGTCGGGCCTCTGGTGACCGAGCACTGCAGGTCTTAAAATCGTGTCTTGCGCCGTCAGTTGTTAATCTTTTTAGTTTTTCTCTTATGGAATTACGCTGATAGCGGTTCTTAGGTGGATAATATATTTTGCGCACTTAATATGCGAAGTGAGTGCCTTCTACACAAATGTGAATGAATGAAAATGATTTAACGTAAATATTGACGGAGAAGCTAAGCAGCACAAATGAGTGGAGCCTGCAGCAGAGAAACAAATGAGGACCTTAACTGTCATGCGGTTAAAGGAAAGTGTATCTACACGCAGAACTGCAAGCAAACCAGTGGTGTTCACCGTTGAGGGACAGCACCCCATCTTACCCATCTTTCTTTCATTTCTTTCTTTTCTCTTTTCTTTTGCCACAGAAGAGAATGGCAATATGACAAAAGTACCACGACCCTCTTCGGGTGTAGCATCTCATCAACTATTATTAAACGCTACTTAATGTTCCTTAGTATCATCCTGAGTATTTGTGTAAATCACAAAATCAAAACTACTAGCACGGCTTTAAAATGTTTGGGAAGAAAGAAAGGATAAGAGAAATATATGGCAGAATTTCGGGCTACCGATGCAAGCAGCGATGACTTGTGAGGTGGGCCTTCACGCTTCAAGCTTCTCAGACCGGAAGACAGCCCACGAGCGTAATTGCTTTTCAAGTCGGCTCTTATTTCTTTGGCTTACGAGCGTGAAAACATTCATGGCTTTTCTTTAAATGCCCCGGTTAGATGTTGAAGGCAGCACCTCCATGTAGCGGACCTTACTGTGCCCACAGAATTGTCATCAAAAAGAAAGAAAGAAAGAAAGAGGGAAAGAAAGAAAGAAAGTGAGAGAGAGAGAGAGAGAGAGAGAGATTGTGATACCCTAATCGTTAGGGTATCGAGCTGTTGTGCTTGAGGCTTGACGCTCCATCCCCACTACAGGACACGCAATCCCTTAAAAGCAAAGCTTTCGAGGCCAAAGTTTCCGGGCTTTGCATAACGTGGCTGCTGCTGCTGGGTGCTACGGCCTGCTGTCTCTACGACCAGCAGCCCGCACTGACCAACACTAACGAAGCGTTTTATATAGCCATGTCTGTACTACCCCTGCATTTATATGTGTCGATGGCCGGAGGTGCTCTCCATGGAATTATGCACTGAAACAAGAATCCTCACAGCAGAAAACATACGCCTTCAAAGGCATAATTCCTATATTAAGTTTTCTTTGCCTTCCCATTGTTTTAGCATGTGCTCGACTCCGATGGTTCCTCGACTAGCAAAGTGAAATAGTACAATAGCGCAAGGTACAGTGCAGTAGCAAAGTGGGCCGAGCCTGGTAACTGTAACATATAGCATAGTGGGCCGGGTTTCAATGCGTCTCCCCGTTTTGCTATGCTATATATATGCATCGCTACGCAGCAAGACGCGGCGCTGAAGTTGAACGGTTTTGTAGCATTGACGAAAGTTTTGCTTCACGCAGATTTAGACATGTGCGTATTTTTGTTTACGCACACAGCAGTAGCCACAACCAGCGACGTACACTAGAAATTTAGACGAGAAATCTTGGCTCTAAAAGGGTGATGTCTGTCACGGTGGATGGAGGTCGCAGCGACGTCCTCGTTTGTCCCCCCTTTGTCCCATGTTTTCAGTTCTGCTGTTCAAACTCCACTTCTGTCGCGCAAATGCCAAGTTGTTCTTTAACATGACGGACTCGTGCGTTCCGTCGCGTAGTACGTTCGCGCGAAAGTGATTGCGCGCTCGCCATTTGCCTTTATAGGGCGCAGACGTAGGAAAGAAACGGGCGAAGCGTAGTCAACATTATGCACCACTGTTTTTCGAGTCGTCTGGCGTGCGCCTCTTCTCACCATTCTTCGCTCAGCATGCATCGAAAATAGCCTTCGTCCTCGTGACGTCACTGCGCCGACGTCTCGCAGCTTGCGTTCGCATGAACCGCCGTTTACATTTCGGCAGAGCCTGTGAACGGTGCAGTGCGTAAATATTGCATGACATTAACGTTGGGAGCTGCGCAGCGCATGAACATACACATCGCAAGAGCTTACGTGCCGCCTAGGACGACAATAAAGACAACGGTACGCATCGCATTCAGTTATATAGCATTTTATTACCCATTTCACATATTCTAACGTGCGCGTTGTATTTGCATACATTTTTATACCTTCAATGTCCAACAAAATCGTATTATTTTATGTTATAAATACACAGGGTGTTTCAGCAAACACTTTCCAAATTTTTTAAAGGTTGCCTGTGGCCGATAGTTCAATTCAAGTTGATGAGCCGGTCTACTCGAAGCAGCGGACGCAACTTGCGAAAAAATTGAAATGCAAAATTGACTAATTAACAATAATTAATTAATTAACTGTTTACTTAATTATCTTATGACCCCTATTGAAATTTAGAAATTCTAGCATTGGACTTCGTAAGGCGGATCCACTTGGAATGAATTCTCAGGACGACACCAGTTTTGAGATATAAATTCCCGAACTATGTGGATAAATGAATCGGCGTTCCAGTTGTGTGCTTCGGTGCATGAAACGACGTTTTGTTAACAAATTAACTGGAACGCCAAGGGTTGTGAGTGGTGGCTAACACTCCCAGGGTTCTACTAGGAAACATAAATACCCAAGTAAGTGGATGGGGAAGCGGCGCAGCGGTAGCTCAATTGATAGAGCGTCGCACGCGTAATGTGAAGGTTGTGGGATAGTTCCCCACTTGCGCCAAGTTGTTTTTTGATCAACGTGCATTTCCATTAATTTATCGTTTCTTTATTTCATTTTATTAAGCATTAGCAAATTCCTCTATGTGGCCCTTGGTGTCAGTGTTTGTCGGCTTCTTATGACGTGTGTATATATATATATATATATATATATATATATATATATATATATATATATATATATATATATATATATATATATATATATATATATATATATATATATACATATACATGCAACTTAAGGGACGGGTGGAGTAGGAATGACGTGTTTGCTGGCATATACGTGCTCGAATGTCTATATTATGGCGCATGAGTGCTCCGCTTACGCGATGTGCGTGGTAGCAAAAGTATTTCCCAGGGCATGCACGTAGCGGTACTGCCGTTCCTCTTCTGGCTTTCCTTTTCTTTTTTTTCCTTTTGGCTTTAACTGTGGCGACTTCAGAAAGGTAGTATACGCCGACTGGAACCTTTTCCTGCATTAGCAAATCTGTTTTGATTTTCGTATAACTGTACACACTGCCTACGAGGTGAAGCCGTGTATGCAAAAGAAGACGCGATCAAGAACCCTAGAAACAGAAAGTGGCATTTCGCTAATATTTAGCTGTATGTTTTTCTATTACTTTATTTTCGTATTCTGCGAAGCATACGCTCCGCACTGTACTTACGTAGAAAGTACAGTGCGAATACCTTAAGCCTCGCAGTCAATTTCTGTGAGCGCTTGTCATCCGACGGATAGCATTTCTATAATTTAGAAGCGCGACGACCTCTTACCACTCGGTCTCCAGCCCGGCAGCACGCGGAAAAAACATTGCGTCTACAACAATACACTTGGGCTGCAGGACGAGGCTAGCACAGCGAAAACAAAAGAAAACAAGCAGTTGCGAAAGCCACTTACTCCCCTCCATTTATGTTCGCGAGACGTCCAAGCTACTCGCGTCTTCGCCACGTGCAAGTGATCATCGCAGAGTAACGAAACAAATACCTGAAGCCCGTGCCCTCTCCCACTTCGCTGGAAGAGGAATATGCAGTCTCTGTAGCGCACGTGTTCCTTCCACACCTCTTTGTCTTCGCCGTGGACTTATGCGTTTCCTTTCTTTCTCACCGTGCGTATACCAGCCAGTGGATGCACTTCTCGGACCGGCGTTACAGGCGCAAGCCCTCGACTTGAGCAAAGTGCATGACGCGTGCACTACGTATCGCGCCGGCAAGCAGGAGCAGGTGCAATGAGCCAGACGGAGGGATTCGGTTGCTCGGCGACCCCGAAGGAGCGCGGCTATCGCGAGCGTAAACGTGCATCGTCGGGGGGCCAGGGCGTCGAAGTCGGAAGTAATCGTGCGCAGCCACAGGAGGCCAAGAAACGGGTCTGTATTACGTAGGGCAGGTGAAAGTGCGCGCGAGCGAGGAAATGAAAAAAAAAAGACAACGCCGTTGAGGGCAGCGGCGGCGTCGTGGGGAGGCCAGCGACACTGATTCGCCAAGGTTGGCTGGAACGCGGCGGCTTGACCTTGCTTTCCGCGTTGCTGTTGCACGGGATATCCTCTCGCGGCGACGGGACCGACGGCGTGTCTCGCGACGGTGCCACTTTCGAAACCGACCGGCAGCTGCGATCGACGTTTCTTCCCGGCAGGAAGGATGTGCGCGCGTGCGGAAGGAGTTGTCTTCGATGCGTTTCAGCCTGCCTTCGCTCGTCGCGAGCACTGCGTTAACCGTATGGCGTACCGGTGGATGAATAATATGGACTGACGCCTCGCGACGGAGCGCAATGTGGACTGGCATTCTTGTTTACATTGCGTCTTACAGCGAAAGTACGACTATAAGTGCTGCTCAGTTCAAGGTCGCGGGTTCGATGCCGGCCGCGGCGGCCGCATTCCGATGGGGGCGAAATGCAACAATACCCGTGTATACCGCGGATTGAGGGCTCTTTAAAGAACACCGGGTGGCCAAGATGAATCCGGCGCTTTTGTACTACGGCGCGCCTCGTAATAAGACCGTCGTTTTAG
Organism: Dermacentor albipictus; assembly: GCF_038994185.2. Taxonomy (NCBI): domain Eukaryota; kingdom Metazoa; phylum Arthropoda; class Arachnida; order Ixodida; family Ixodidae; genus Dermacentor; species Dermacentor albipictus. The sequence goes on from NC_091823.1 coordinate 59,243,189, forward strand.
AACGTAAAGCCCCGGAATATAACATTTATTTATTATTCGTGTTTTGACGTTGTCCTCAGCGAAACGAATGGCCCACAGAATTTAAATTTGGAGAAAGCAGGGAGCACGTGAGGAGTGAGAACCCACGAATATAGACGTGTTTTGGCATAGGCGTGCATGGGGCTACCCACAGGAGGGAGAGGGGGATAGGAATCAAGACCCATTCCAGCACCACCCGAGCCTCTGTCTGCCTGACATTCATGTAAAGCGCTGCTTTATCAGATTTTAACGCGTTCGCTTTCCTTGCGCGTACTGGCAACTGAATGAATTGTGAACATTACATTGCGAATACGAAGGCAATAAAAGCAAAAAATTTGTAAATGGCTTTACCTTGAGCAGGGTAGTGGTTACTTTTTCAAGAACAAAGTGCAAAAAAAGAAGAAGAGAACGGAAGAGAAAAAAAAAATTACCGACGATTACGTTACTTCCTAATGCGAAATTTGAGCGCAGCAAATAAGCTGTTTCACCTTTTCGATAGATTGAGGCAAAGAAATCGAGCAACACATGTATGCGCTATCACAGAATTTTTTTTTTCACACGTATTCCTTTAACAAAGACTCCACTAACAGTTCTTGACAGTCATGAAGGAAGCTTTGTGGTCGGAGAAATAGACTGATATATGTTCGACTTGGTACACCAATGCTTCATTCTCAAAGACGAGATCTATACAAGTGCCTCGCGAGGTTGTCACAGCCGTGGGACGCGTTACGAGCGAGAGGAACGGGATGTTCTCCCGCATAAGTGTTAGGAAATTGCTGTTTGTCTTTATGTCAACATTAAAGTCCCCCACTACTAACATCGGTGTGGATCGATGGACGGTTAATGCGAGTTGCAGGAAGTGCACGACGTCTTTCGTGAGTGCGGTAGCGGACTCACGAAAGCGGTATCAGTCGGTCGCTGCTAGCGCTGGGGGGATGAAAGGGGGGCGGAGCTAGTTACGAGGCCGACGACAACGCCGACGACGAAACCCAGGAACGGACGCCAAAGAGCCATTTGTGTAGCCAGCCCTCCTCCACAGTCTCTCCTCCTCCCTTCCATCATCCTCCCTCGCCCGGAGAGCCGACAGCGCGCATGCGCGGCGGCGGAGCAGATTCGTCGGCGAGCTGGTTACGAGGCCGACGACAACGCCGACGCGAAACCCAGGAACGGACGCCAAAGAGCTGCGCTCTAAAAGTGTGTGGGGAGGTGGGGGGTGGGGGTGGAGGTGGGCGAGTTCGCGAGTGATCATTAAGTACACTATATTTTGGGGCGCAAGGAGCGGGACTACAACCGACGAATATCTTAGTATATTTATCATTCGGATTCAACTATTTCCTTTTGAGTTGTATTTTAAAGTGATAGCACGTAGTGCATTACTTCTCATCGGTGAACATCATAAGGCGATAGTGGCAGTAATTACGCCTATTCTGTTCCTAAGGGTAGAGAAGGAAGGAACTAACGACAGACTTTGCCTTGTTGGTTGTCTTGAGGATGAAGGATCAAAAGAGAGAGGGAATAGTTGCAAGAGTTTCGTCTGATGACGTGGCTATATACACGATCAGCTTGTCTATTATAGTCGCGAACTCAAGCCTGCGGCCTTGATGCACTACCATTATCAAGGAAATCAGGGCGAGGAAACGACTGATTGACTGACTGATTAGTCATTGTATTAACTAATTTACAAATTATTTGAATATGTGGTAGTTAACTTAGAAACCATCTAATTATTCGATGGATTGGTTGATTGATTGATTGACGCGAAGGAGATTAGGTATATATGAAAGAAAGAAGGGGAGTTTTAAAGACGGGCAGTTCTGGGAACCTAATGACAATGTTTCCTTTTTCTTTTTGGCACGTCGAAGAAAGAGGGAAGTCAAGAGAACAAGCGCCGCTCATTAGAGAACAACCGTAAAAAGAGCAATGTACGCGCTGAGCTCCAATATCTGCAAAATTATACAACATGATTGTGTCAAAAGTAGTGTCATGTTATTGCGTTGCTTTGGTAAAAAACTTCGGCTCTTTCAAGCTGACGTAGCGGCGGGGGTAACAGATGCGCAATTATTTGATACGGAAAACTAAACAAAAGGTCCTGAAGCGTCACAAAAACAATCATGCCATGTCCAACCACATGGCTTCGCCACGATTACCATTCGTTACAACTGCGGTGCATTTCTAGTCGAAGAATAGTGTTGCAATACTGCCACGTTGATCAGCTGTTCTAGATGGCGACTACTACGTGACGCTTCGTCGCATTGCAGGTTTTTGTTTTACAAATTTCATATAGTGAAGATCCCCTAAAGGTTATTATACTGGTACTGGCTTTCCCGAGCGCTCGGCACCGCATTCAAACGGGAAAATTGAGCTCGTAAACGGCAACATGCAGCAGCTCTACAGGCTATAAAGGGAAGTGAGAGAGAGAGAGGAATACAGGAAGGCAGGGATGTTAACCAGTCAATAGTCTGGTTGGCTACCCTACGCTGGGGGACGGGAGAAGGGGAAGAGAGAGAAGGGAAAGAGAAGGTGTAGATACGTGTACGGACAGCACTTGAATTAAAGCCGCTCGCGCAAAACAGAAGTTCTGAGAAAACGCAAAAGTGCCTTCACTGCCTTCTGAGCCGATGATCGGTTGGGACGGTGCTCCAGTATTGTCTGCTCACTCAGAGGACGATCATCTCAGGGATCATCAGGGAAGTAATTCTAACAGCGTACAGGACGTAAATTACAACGAAGTATAGATTATTTCGCTGTTTTCAAACGCCCTAGAAGGCCTATGTTTTTGCCCACTGAGAAAGCCCACAAAATTTAGCCAACAAGAAAGACAAGTGCAAGCTGTGTGGAGACGTCCCGGGTCCGAACACCGGCTACATGTTTCGGGCCACACCTATGCTGGTGCCTGCCTCTTATGCGTTAGTGCTGTCACTGCCACTTGCATAAGAAGGGATCGCTCAGTTGCGTAAGAAGGGATTGGCAACAGTTGCGACAACCGTACACTTCATGAACATCTAAATTTGCAACACATTTCTTCAGCAGCTAAGGATAACTGATGGCAGCTTACAAATTGATTTTCCCGTAAACTACACGAAAGAAGTGTGCGTATTGTAAGACAGGGGCCTAACCAACATTTTTATTCGGCAGCTTGGAGAGAAGAGCCCGCGGGAAAAAAAGGAGTTCGATAATAATGATGATAATTTACAACAAATTTTATTAAGACCCTAAAGAGCACTTAAAATATATGTGCTTGGGGCATAATGAGCATTCCTTTCATTTGGCGATGTACAAAAGAGACGTCCCACACGTAAAACATTTTTTTAGGAGACTGGACCAACACGCAACCGAAAGTTTATTGGGGCTGAAGGCACACTGCTGTTATTTAGACAAAGATATCATACTTCACAGACGAAAAAGCATAGGGTACATAGAACAATAAGTGTTCTATGCACCCTGTAGTATATATAAAAATTCTGGAAGATGCGCGTACGATGCAGTCTGTACCTGTCGGCGCATTTAATTTCTTTCATAAGCGTCTAAGTTACGCAGCCTGGAGGGCTACAAGTGCCGAGTATCCTCTCTCTCCGCGAAGCAATATAACCGTAATGCCTATTTATGACGGGGAGTGGCATTTACAAACGTTTAATCCTACCATACTGGAATGGCCGATAGCCCTAAGTGAGACTACTGTAGGTGCGAGGGAACCATTGAGCAAGTGTTGTGTATCAATTCTCATTAAAATGCCCATCACTTCTCTATCTAGCCAATATTAAACCGGCTGGACAATAAACTATTTGTTCAGTCGGACGCTGGCACCGTGGACACAGCTGTAACAGAAGCAAAAAAAGTTATTCGCACACTAGAGCAGCTCTAAAGGTGCACCTGTCTTAGTCACCGTATACCGGGTGTCGCAGTTTATTCGGCCCAAGCTTTTAAAAAAACCCAAGAGTTCTAGAGAAATCTTGTTGACTTCACAGTAGCGGCAGTAATGTGTACTTACAGCCAGTATTTTTTTCATCACGAGATATTTATAAATATTTGCTTTCAATTACAGAATTCTTTAATTATTGCTTGAATTGCAAACATTTCAATTACAAAGTTGTAGGCACCTTAAATCACCTCTGAATCAAGCATTTATTTCAATGATGCTCAAGTGTGCCTGGTTGTTTTTTCTCAGAAAAAAAAAAGAAAAACCCGCGAAATACGCGAAATATGAAATAGATGCGCGCTCGCTCATCTATTCGTGCCATCGCGCAGCGGACCGGCTAAAGCGGTCAAATCAATGAACAGAGGCCCCGTAGACGAGACGACTGCTGAACAACTGGAACAACGAAGTTATGTGCCTGCACTGCAGCGACCCCAATCGCGTTGCGTTAAAAAGCACCACAGGAGGACTGTCAGCAGGTGCTACGTGCTCTCTTCAAGGCCTTGCGATCACACATAGAGAAGATGCCGGCGACCTCGATGAAGGACATGCTCGAAGTAGTCCTGGCTGTCGAGTCAGTGATTCTAAGCTCTGCCTCTTCTTAAAGCACTTAACAATATGGATGCGGTCAGGACACAATGTTCACCATCTCGCCCAAAGGTGCCACTTATTATGCAATGGAACTGTGCGGGTCTTGCATGCCATTTACCTGAACTGTCGCTTTTCTTACGCAACATGCCTGTGCCAATATTCGCCCTGTCCGAGGCTGGTCTTCCAAGTTCCAGATCAATTGCTGGTTATGTCGCACATGGAAATCAAAGTATTCCGACATTTCCAAACGGAAGCGCCATGCTATATGTCAAAAGTGAAATACCGCACTACGTTCTACCAGTAGAACACCTTTGCAGCACTGCTTTGGAAGCCACTGCTGTACAAGTGCGGCTGGGAAACCGAAGCCTCAGCGTGGCCTCTGTATATGTGAGCTCTCGCCTGAAGGTCTCGACGGGAGAAATTATAAGAGACCTCTGCAGCCACTGCCCAGCTCCGAGGATTATACGTGGGGACTTTAACGCGCACCATTTTCTCTGATGCGCTTTCAAATCAAATCAAATCAAATCAGTTTATTTTTCATCTCAAGGATGAGGGCAGGCTCGGGATAAAAGTGACATCAGTCACTTGAGGGGAACCCGTGCCTCCCTGATACATGGAATGCATTGAGGACAAACGAACAAAATTCGTTCATAGCAAGAAGGGGTTAATATTTACAAGTCGTAATACACATAGATTCATCATGAACTGAAAATATAGATATACAGATTCCTTTACCGTTAAATTATACAGTATAATACATGAACACAAATTCCAATATACACTGAAAGTTTAGTTAGTGATAAACAATATTGCGTTGATTTCATGATAAAAGGGCTTCCCTAATAACACGTATGCCACATTCTTCAATTATTATCTTTTTTTTAATTAATTTATTTAATAATACAGGAACAGTGAAGCGAAGCATTTGTCGGCCAAAGTGTGTTCTGCACAATGGAATGATCCAGTGTTGTTGGTGACGAGTAGGGTATGGGATAGTGTATGGTTCAAGTTGAAAAATATCCAAAAAAGCTCGATTGCTATGGAGCACGGATTTTTTATATCTTATTGCCAGGTAATACTCGTAAAGCTGATGAATTGGGATAATGTTAAACCGCTTAAATAATTCACCCGTATGTGCATAGTAGTCAACATTAGCAATGTGCCTAATCGCTTTTTTCTGTAGTTTGTATAGTCTATTAATGTTCGTTGCTGTTGTACTTCCCCATACCAGAAAACAATAACTGACATGCGATAAAAACAAGCTGTTATAAAGTGTTATCTTAACCGAAACTGGAAGCAAGGAACGCAGTCGTGCAAGTATACCTACACATTTGGAAATATTAGTTATTAGTTTATTAATTTGTGGTTCCCATGACATTATACAATTAAAAAACACTCCTAAGGTTTTAACCGTCTCTACAATTTCAATCGTCGCGCTACCTAAGCGTAAGGCATCGCGTGGAGAAGTAAGCTGCATCCGCGAGTGAAAAATAACAGCTTTTGTTTTTGATGCGTTAATGACTAATGAATTTTGCTCACTCCATGCATATAGGTTCTCTAATGTAGTGTTGATAAGTGCAGTCAATGCACTCATATCGTTACCGGTGAAGAAAATGCTAGTGTCATCGGCATAGATTATATATTTAAGTTTATCATTAATTTTTACAATGTCGTTGATGTATAAGTTAAAAAGCAGCGGCCCTAAAATGCTACCTTGTGGTACCCCAGTGATTATCGGCTGAAGAGCAGTAATTGTTAATTTTTACACATTGTGATCGGTACTTAAGATATGATTTCAAGAGTGAAAGTGGGATGCCACGAATACCATACATTTCGAGTTTTTCAATTAAAGTGTAGTGACAGAGACGATCAAAGGCCCTGGAAAAATCTATAAAGATTCCAATGCAGAGTTTCCTATCTTCAAAAGATTTTAGAATTATTTCTTTTTGGGCTAGTAAAGCAGTCTCAGTCGACCTGCCCTTCATGAAACCGTATTGCGATTTTGTTATTATGTGATATTTGGTGCAAAAATTTATAACTCTTTTAAAAATAATTTTTTCAAAGCCTTTTGAAAATATCGGTAATATGGAGATGGGTCGGTAGTTCCCAAGGTCATTTTTGTCTCCTTTTTTATGTAGCACAGTGACAACAGACGTTTGCATTTGTTTTGGAAAACAGCCTGTCGATAAAGACAGGTTATAAATGTGAGTGAGCACAGGAGCTATAATATGGATTACATGCTTGATCGGAGATATTTGAAAACCGTCTATGTCACGTGCGCTGGTGTTCTTTAGTGTAGAGAACGTTAAGACTATTTCTTGATCGTCGGTTGGTGCGAAAAAGATGCTGTTCGTTTCTGTAGTCTGTGCACGAGTTACCGTTGGCTGTAATTGTTGCGTTGGCTGTACAACGTTTATGAGAAAGTGGTTAAATTTTTCAGCAAGCTCTAGATCTTTAACAATGCGGCCATCTATTTCTATTTCCGTAATTCCTGGGCAAATAGGGGTCCTGTGAAGTAACGTGTTAAGCTTCCTCCAGATGTTTGCACTCCCATTGCACTTTAACCTTTCATACGCAGCACTCTATCATCCTCCCAAAGTCAAGGCTCCAAAGAGTTATCAAGTGCGAAAATCTGACATTTGAAATCACTTTGGGTGGCTTTGGGTTTCTCCGCATATGCCCTGCGTAACCAAGAGATTTCATCGAGCGGAAGCCTCACTTCTATATCGAATAAGAACAAGATCTGCTTGTACACCGGCCTGGTTATTTAAGACGGGGCGAATCAATTCTCCGAACTGTACGGCATGCAACGAGACAGGAGACATTGAGCACTTTTTGTGGTCCTGCCAGAAATTCCAAGATTAAAGGGATGCTCTCCTGAAGAATCTGCAAAGAAAGGGCCTTCCGCATGCATGCCTGCACCACCCTATATTTCCCGAGGGATCAGTTATAGCCCGCACAGAAACTTCACGTCTCCTTATCGAATTCTTAAGAGAGACTGGTTTGGTGGACATATGGTGAAACCGTTCAGCGGTATTGTAAGAGACAGTTTGGGCGGAGCAATTGTCGGCCTTGATCGCTAGGCCAAACCCGCCTGTTGCTACATTTCACCACTACCACCTCCATACTCACGCGCCTCCAAGCAACCACTGAAAGATACACGGCTGCATTCGTTTATCTCGGCATCCTACAAAGCTTCGTCATGCAGCATGGCTCGAGAGGTTTCGCGACATAACTAGCGTGACGTGATGAGTTCCAGCATCTGTGTACGCAAGAATGTTGTGCTCGATCATGAGGCACACGGGATAGTTTTAACCTTCACGTACCCGTCGTGGTTGCTTAGTGACTATGGTGTTGGTCTGCTAAGCACGAGGTTGCGGGATTGAATCCCGGCCATGGCGGCCGTATTTCAATGGGGGCATAATGCGAAAACACCATGTACTTAGATTTAGGTGCACGTTAAAGAACCCCAGGTGGTCCGAATTTCCGGACAAAAACGTAGCAGCTTGGGCGAGTTGGCATGTCATGACTTCTTTAGGATTGTAGCGCAGCTCAGAACGAGCTATCAGGAAGGTGGAAGGGGTAATGAAAAGGAACGGAGAAGAGAGTGAGTGCCCTTTCATTACCCCTTCCACCTTCCTTTTTTGCTCGTTATGAGCTGCGCTAGAAGCCTAAAAAAGTCATGAGAAATTTCTGGAGTCCCTCACTACGGCGTGCCTACCCCTAAATTAATTTAACCTTCCCGCATCATGAAACAAAGCTACAAAAATTGAACCAATGTTAAAAAAGAACAGTGCTCAAAAGAGCATGAAAAAAAAGGCAGCTCTCGGAGAGAGAGAGAGAAAAAAAAATAGAAGACAGCAAATGCAGGGATGTTAACCAGACGCACATCTGGTTTGCTACCCTGCACTGGGGAAGGGGTATGGGGATGAAAAGAGAGAGAGAGGGGAGATAGAGAGAGCGCAGTTTCACGCACATTTGAATGTTCGCAGCAAGTCTACACACGGTTGCCAAGACCTGTCGGCTTCAGGTATTTCAACAGCGCTTTCGTGGCTTTCTGTGCCATCGACGCGTACGGCCATGGTCCAAGGATCTTGTGCTTGAGTGTTTTGTGCACTGGGAATGGGTCGGGGAAGGGGACTGACACTTAGTCAGGCATTCGTGCCTTTTTGTCAGCCTCTTTGACAGAGATTCTTTGTATTTTATTTCTGTCAAAATAAACATTCATTCATTCATTACCGAAAATCGTCTACAGTCCAGCTGGTTCAATGCTGTCCGGAGAGCTTCACGCTCGACGTCATATTGGGGACAGATACATAAGATGTGCTCAATCGTTTCTGTGGTTCCGCAAGAGTCGCACGTGGACATATCCCCCATTCCAATGCGAAACGAGTAGGAGTTCGTAAATGACACCCCGAGCCAGAGGCGGCACTCGGAACATCAGAAAAGCGCTACTCAGGAGTTTATTTCAATTAAAAATATACCAAAAGCATGTAAGGCATTTTAGCCGCCTACAAAGAAACATCCAAAGGTGCAGCTGGTTTAGCCATTTACCCTTTCTGTCCCTTCAACTTCGGTAATAGAGGCAAAACGAAGTTTTTTACCTGTTTCCATCTTTGTCGCAAGCTTTTTTTGTGTGTAAGGATAAGGTGACATGAAGGTGCGGTAAATAGACACGTTTTACACCAGTTTTGAGCGGCTATTTTCCATTGCCACTGCACGTGCTCAAACAGGTCACCGTCTGAAGGAATACAGTACTTGCTTCTTTCCAACATTGGTGCTGTTGCAGCTTTGACCAACGACATTGGAATCTCGCGAAATACTGTGCCTATTCTTGCCTTTAAGGCGTCCTGTGTGGTAGTTACACTGCTATACACGCGATCTAGAGCTCCAGTAATGTCATGTCCGGTGACCTTGCAGGCCAGGGTACAGGTTCGTGCCGGCCAATTTACTCTCCAGGAAAAAGCTAAAGCTAAAACCAGATGTTTTGAAAGTGGGCAAGTGGAACGTTGCAACAGACATTCACGGGGTGCTCGAGGATGGCGTTGACGCAGCGTTGTGTCGTTAGTGTGTTGTCAAAGAGATGGGCCCGATGATGTTGCCATCGGAAATACCGCACCACCAATTAAATGACCACTGGTATTGTCATGTTCCTGCCAGCCAGTGGGGATTCCTATCACTCCATACAGTAATGCGCGTTGTGAAGATTAACTCATGCGTTTCTGGAGAAATTAGCCTTATCCTTCCAAAGCAAGCGAGTGAGAAAATCCGGTTCTTCTTCACATTTCATGGAAATCCATTGGCAAAGTCAAGCCTGTTTTCAATATCTAGGTCTTCAAGTTTTTTGATGAAGATGTAGATGGTGATGGGTCCACATGACTTTATTTAAAATCATCCACAGTGATGACCTTGAATTTCCATCCTCCGCACTAACTGCTAACCATCCTCCGTGATGGTTCCGCACTCCGCACTAACTGCTAACCATCCACTGCTGCTAACCATCCTCCGTGATGGTAAGCAGCAAATAACGCCAAAACATCCGTCTCCGCTTCTTGAACTACCGTCGCAGTCGTGAGTCACTTTCATGTGAAGGTACCCGTCTCGCACTGGAGTTCGTACGTTCGAAGTGTTGATGACGGACTAGGGCGTCCTCCGCAATGCCACTTCCGGAATTGCTTGGCTGCCTTCCTCTTGTCGCCGTGCGCCGCCCCTAAAGCCAGGATCATTTCAGCCTTCTGATCATTCGTGAAGAGCATGAATGTCTTCTTGAAGAGCAGGTCACTGGCGTGATACCATTGAGATCTCCCGTTATTATCTACGCACTGGCAAGTCAAGCAAAAATGATTTACGTAATCAGCAACAGCATATGCTGGCAGTACAGATCCGCCAAAACGCACTAGATGGACATAGCCTGCGCAAGGTTTGTTTCTGTTGTTAAAGGGAACAAAAGGAGCATACGTTCCGGGCGTGCCAGTCTACAGAGTAAGATGGATGAATGCGCAAAAATAGTCCCAAGTGTATCGGGCATGCGCTGTCTGCGCTACCTTATCAGGATAGCACTGATATCACGCGTGCGTCTGACTATTTAGGAGCGTGCCAATAAACCCTTCGCTGCTTCTTGTTCCTGCCATCGTGTAGTTGCCTCGATCTTTACCAGACACACGTCGCACACGTTACACCAAGTGCGCCGCCACGGTTTCCCGAGCGTGCTGTGCTCACTCTCCCCCTCCCCTTTTTTTCTTCTTCTATTCCTAATTTCCCTAGCTCGCTGTGTAGGGCGGTAAACTGGACGCTCTTATAGTTCATGTTTTAGCCTTTGCTATCCTTGTTACCTATTTGTTTATTTTCTCTCACTCTTTTCGTAAACGCGCCAGTAATGAATCATCATTACAGTGCACCCGTCTGCAGTGCTGTAACAGCCTTCGACTATGCGAGGAACAGAATTTCTCTTTATGCTATCGATGGTAGCATATACTATACCCCTAGCGAGGCCCCATCCGGCCCTATTATCGAAACGTTGGCCAGCCTTTCTGAGGCAACTTATCTTTGATTGTAGCTATCATCATGAAGACATATTTTCTTTGTGGTCTGCAGTTTAATTAAGTGTGGCATTAATTGCTTTATTTCACGTAACACACACACGCACATGCACCCACACCCACGTACAACAGCACACATATAAACGCACACGGATATACGCACCTAAGCATCCGGGCACACACGCACGCACACACATTCACGCACCCTCAGATATAAGCACGCATGCACGCACGCACAGGCTCACACGCACGCGCAACTATAAGCGTGCACACACACATGCTCACACACAAACACAAAAGCACACGCGCGCATACATGCACGCACGCAGACGCTCACACACGGACACACACACAGGCACGCACACAAGCACCCGAAAAAGGCGCACACACGCACACGCATGTACACACATACAAGCACACATGCACACACATGCACGCATGCACACGCTCACACACGGACACGCACGCACACACACACACGCGCGCACACACGCATATAAGCACACACGAACACACACACGCACCCAAGCACAGGCACGCACACATGCACGCACGCACACGCTCGTACACACACATGTGAACACGTGCACGCACGCACACATATATGCACGCACACACGCACACGCTCACGCCCACACGCACGCGCTCACACACAAACGCACACACGCACATACATGCACCACGCACGCACACGCTTACACACACGCAAGCACACACGCGCACACACATACACGCATGCACACACGCACTGACACGCACACGTACAAGCACACGCGCACAAACTCACTTACACACACAAGCACACACACACACACACACATGCCTGCATGAATACACACGCTCACACACGCAGACACATGCACGCACGCACTCACATGCTCACACGCACACACATGCACACACACACGCACGCAGGTACACTTTTGCACGCACACATGCACACGCTCACACATGCGCGCACACGCTCACACGCACACATGCACACAAGCACACACACGTACGCAAGCACAGACGCACACGCACACCCATATATGCACGCACGCACACTTGTGTCTGCGTGTTTTCTTGATCTGTCAGCACGCTGCTCGGTGCGTGATTCGTTCCTTGGGTGCCTTCTATGCAAGCAAAATATCATCATTTAAATCGTTTTTAGTTTGTATATGACAATAGTCTACCATGTGCACACGGATATAGGCAAACAAACTCATCATTTTTTAAATCGGAGGAAGTCCCTGCTGCATTCCTTTCTGAGTATTCGCGCTTTTCCGTCACGTAGTACGTGAATAAAACGCAGATAAGTCTATTACATATGCAGAAAAAAAGTATAGTTTTCCTGTATAACTAATGAAAATGATTCTACTTGTCTGTACTGGTTTTTATTGCTCAGTACGTTTCATTGTCTAGGAGGTTCGCCTTTCTCTTTTATTTAGAACGATGAAGCGTTGTCGGTATGACTATGCCACATTCGTTCACGTAAAGAGCCCATATTGACCGCACGAAGTAGAACAAAAGCGTTAACACGATACTTTAGTTGTGCAATAAGTGCGAAGCTGACTACGCTTTAACAAGTTCCGATAAGAAGTTCCTTGTTTTTCGCGCACCGTTCCCACACAGAAACGATGAAAAGGGGGGGGGGGGGGGGGGGCATACTAACCAGGCTATGAGAGTACGTGACATGTTAAGGACAGACATGCCCTGACTGTGTCAAGCAAGCATATCAGAACGTGTATACCTTGTCGTACGGTGCACTTGTACAGTCGAGGATTTTCTCAGGCTAGACTGCACTTCAGAGAGCTGCCTCCTTTTTATTTTCTTCAGTACTAGAGAATTTGAACTGGACTATAGGTCTCGCTTTTGCCCTGTTGCCATGATCCCGGTGACGTTGATGAGAACAGCATTGGCAGCGGCATCTTGCGACATTGTGTTCAACAAATGTCCCCTGGATTTTTCTTCAATTTAATAAAACTTCGTTAAACTTCTCCGAGAGGGGTAAACGTGTCAATCAATGAAATTATCTTCATAAAGGTTTACTCTCTTCTCCTTTGAGCCGTCTTCTTCCCTTTAAACATCACACGCCTCGAGAAAGGCACCAAGCAATGAGGCTCTGGAACTTTTAAAAAATTAAACTACAGGGTTTTATGTGCCAAAACCTCTTTCTGATTATGACGCACGCCGCATAGTGCACGACTACGGAAATTTTGACCATCTGGGGTTCTTTACCGTGCATCTAAATTTAAGTACACGGGTGTTCTCCAATTTCGCCTCCACCGAAATGCTGCCGCCGAGCCCGGGATTCGATCCCGCGACCTCGTGCTCAGCAGGCCAACACCATAGCCACTGAGCAACCACGGTGGGTGGTTCCGCAGCTGAGGCTTACGAAGATAATCTTTTGTCTCTTTCTTTTTCTTTTATCGTTGACAATCCTAAGCGAAAAGTGAAGTGACAGACACATTTCAGTTGAACGCAACGTCGAAAGACGTCACAATCACCACTGTTAGTGTTATCGGTTAAGGTCTATAGTCTCACGGCGATGAGGTAACAGTGTCGCAAGGTCTGCACCCGTCGATGTGGTCGCACATGAAGTTTTTAAAGGGATTTCTTCAAGTTTTGCCAGGATTATGACTGTAGCAGCAGAGCTGTTGAGTTTTACCGACCCATCTGTCTAGACAGGTGAAACCACCCTATATGCACATGAAAGTGGTCAACGTGTCTTGGTTCCTCTTTCGCGAACAGATGCTGCGGCTGGGCTGCGATTGATGTTCCGTGAATATACTTCGCCCCTGTGGGACTCGAACCTGTTCACCACGTCTCGTTTGCGTTCGTTGTCTCGGGATACATAGATGAATCTGCCACCTGGGTTGCCATGACGTCAACAGAACATGCTATACCGTCTATGGCTAGGCATGGAACTTATGCCTTACTCTTATGCCTTCCCAACTCTTATGCCAACTCTTATGCCTTCCTCATTCTAATGGCCAATAGCCCCACGTGCCACACATGCAGCTGTGATCAGACGCTCGCACGCGTTATCTGTCTCTTTCCGCAATATAGCGCTGAGATGCAAGTGATGTGCAGAGCGACGGACCAATTGGACAATTGTCCACTACCAGAATTGAAAGCTTTAGGCCAGTGCTCCCAAACAACATCCGCGCAGAAGGACTTATTCGCGCTACGAAGACTCCTGCGGTCTGTGGGGCTTCACGATAGAATTTAAGGACACTGCCCCGTACAGCTCTATAGTGTAAGCTATTTATTTGTACTCGTCTCCTCATCTCTTTCCGCTCTCTCTCTATTCTTAGCCCCCTGCTCCGTCCCCCCGTGCAGAGTAGCCTACTGGAACTACCTCTGGTTGACCTCCCTGCCTTTCTTTGCATCCCTTCTCTTTTTCTCTTTCTCTCTTAACATAATTTTCTTCACTGACGTACGAAACAGACAATGCCATCAAAGCAATGCGTATCCGTTTTTCAGGGAGCCGTTTTACTGTAGAAAGACTCGTAACAGTGTCAGCCGAAAAAGCTAGCAGCCATTGCGAACGATAGTGGTTGAGAATCCTGCATTGCCATATCGTTGTTAGAGTGCAACGAAGATAATATGCCTGGGCCTCATCGAAAACTAAACGGGCAAATGTTTGTAAATACTAACGCCCTGGATGGCGTGTAAACGTTAAATGCAGTGCGCTATTTGTCGAAAATGCATTTTTATGCTCAAGGACATTTCGCGTGGCTCTGGATAAGGACATTTCACATCCGTTCACCACGGCGACAGTGCCTTCACGAGAGTAACTCATCGCCAAGCTCACCTGGCTGTGCCAGCACACGAATGAATAATTAAACTTGGATGTTTCAAAGCCACGTTACTAGTCGTTCCACATCGTGCCTTTTTGTCATGCGTTGTATACCTTCTCAAAAGTGAGATAAGGCGTGACGGTTATAACACTTCACAAATTGTCCCCAAAGGGGCAACACCATGCTTTGCAATACTTATAAATATTATGGGCTTCACAGTGCAAAAAATGTGAAACTCACTTCTGTTCTGTTTATACAAGTTCTACTATGCTGGTATGAAAAAACGATATGTAATAAAGTTCGCCCGGTGTGCACTATCACGAGCAATATGAGCGGCACCACAGGAGTGCGTGTCAGATAGTCTCGAACCCTGCAATGAGTGATACGTAGCGGCCGCCGTCGCAGATGATGTGAAAAGGAGGATGCTGCTTTAATAACTACTGACACTCCCACTATGCGTCTCCTCATACAAAGCGCGGAACTTCGCATCGTCATCGCACTTTGGTAAAACTGTTTTACATTACGGTTACTGATAACTTTGTGCACCGAAGCGTGGCCAATAGCAGCACTGTTTTGAAGCGTAAACATTCGAGAGCTACTTTACTGGGAAATCTGTCTGTCTTTCTGACACGATGACATGCGTGACAGGATGCGCTCCGATGCGCTTCTTAGCCCCCGTCATTGTATTTAACAATGGAAACAAATAAATAAAGAAATATATACACCAGGTCCTAAGGGGGTAACTGAAAATACCTTAGGCTAAACGCAGGAACACGCGCCTAAGAGCTGCGCTCGTTCAAAAAAAAAAAGAAATAAGAAAGAAAGAAAGAAAGAAAGAAAGGAAGAAAGAAAGACAGACAGACAGAAAGAAAGCATGACGAAAAAAAAATGGCTCGCTGTAATTTACTGTACACGTAACCGTAATTACCGGCTATCGGTGGCCAGAGAAATACCGTAAGCTGCCGTTTTCTACAAACGCAGGCGCGGTGATGGAAATGCCGACAGTTAGCGGAAGAGCGCCCCCTTTCCCCTCAGTTTTCAACAGTGCCATCTGCGTATCACTCTAGCTAGGTTTCGAGGCTATTTACCACGCATTCGCGCGTTCCCTCTCATATTGCTCACGATAGTGCATGTCATGTAGTGCCAAGCACTAAATGTCGCCTTAGGCAGTGCGTCTAGATCCGTTCGCCTTATCTTCGTTTTTATCGAGACCACGCTCAATTATAGGACGCCTTCGGCACTTCCACGTATTCTGCAGCATTCTCGGTATGTTCATGCACCCGCACAGCCCCCTACGAGACCCTATAACTGCTATAACCCTTTCATCACCGCCGCTGCCGCCACCCAGTGCTCCCGTTGCGGCCGGTTCTTTCGCCCCTCCGGCGGTCGAATGCGAACCGCGCGAGCGTAGGCACATCGAATCGTGTGTTTTGTTGCCGCACCTCGTGTCGTCCTTCCGGCAGCCGCTGAACTGACCCTGTGGTGGAGGAGCAGGAGCAAGGACAGCGCATGGCGCTCGGCGTGGCTGAGAGGCGGCCACTTGATGCCGCTGCGCCGATTCATTCGACACGCCCACGCTGGCGCTTGCAACTTTTGCAAGAAGGACGATAAGCCGATAACCACTATCACAACGTAGGATGAAGTAAGAGCTATTACGGCAAAGGCCGATCAAGTGCCCCACCTTGTCTAATTATTTGTTTATCGTATGCACTTGGCAGCAGTGACCACAGGGTCACTTGCGCCAGTGAATACTTATAGAAATTTTATGGCCTTCGTCAGTCATCTGGTGTTTATATAAAAATTAAATGTTGTATATATGGTTTTGGTTTGGGTTTGGTGATCACTACCACTGGTGTTGCTCGACCACTCTTCATTCGTTGGCGACTCACGTCGCCACTACATTGGCGCCGATGGTTAGTCGGTTTCGGGGTGCGTTTCGGGGCTCGCCCCACCGCCCCTATTGCTGCCCGCGCCTGACCGTACTGCTGTTGCGTGGCCGCAGTGGCTCCGCATCTTCGAGAACTTCCGACTCGCTTTGAGTGCCTCGAACTGCCCGCAGGATCGTCGCAAGGCCCTACTACTCCATAGCCTTGGTGTAGAAGGCCAGCGCATCTTCAGACAATGGTAAGCCCGTTGAGCCAACTGCTAGTGATAAGCTGTCAGGAGATAGCAAGGGCGTTGCCGACACGCGGCCTGAAGCATCCTCGTGTGACATCGCAGTCACAGCTCTGTATGCTCATTTCAGGACAGCAAGCAATGTTATGGCCGAACGGCACCGTTTCGGTAGGCGCGTTCAGCAAGCTGGTGAAGCAATTAATGAGTACGTTACACCATTGCGGGAGCTTTCTGCTACGTGGTCTTTTATTTCCCATGAAGATTCGCTGCGTGACCAGTTCGTCGCGGGTGTTTCGTCGCGGGCGTATCGTCTCGGAGCTTGCGTGAGCAGTTTCTTATAAAAGGGTCCTCTCTCTCGTTTGCTAGAGCTGTACTCATGGCAACGCACATTGAGCAGGCAACCAACAATCTCCAAGAATTTCATATTTCCTGCGCGCTCTGCATAAAAGTCAGATGTCTTGGTGTTGCTTGTTTTAGTTTATTCTTTTCCACTTCTGTAATAGCCATATAAGGCTGGCAGTATAAAGAAAGAAAGAAAGAAAGAAAGAAAGAAAGAAAGAAAGAAAGGAAGAAAGAAAGAAAGAAAGAAAGAAAGAAAGAAAGAAAGAAAGAAAGAAAGAAAGAAAGAAAGAAAGAAAGAAAGAAAGAAAGAAAGAAAGAAAGAAAGAAAGAAAGAAAGAAAGAAAGAAAGAAAGATGCAGGTCTTAAGCGCATAAATACTCGTGAAACGACGCCAACGCGCGCACCATATTCAGACGGCAGCTCGAAGCGTTCACGGAGCGACCAGTCACGTTGTTACCGGTGCGGTTCATCCCATCACGATGCTGCCTGATTTCGCTGTTCGGCCAAAAAAAAAAAAATGGCTGTGGCTTAGGTAAGGTTAAGCCCAGGATGCGAAGCATACTAGCCTTTATTTTAGTTGTTGAACCACTGTTTAGCCTGGTGAACTGCTGTTGCTTGGCTATATTTGGTTCGGCTAGACGAAGAAACAACTCATGCATTACTTCTTCGCCTTCAAGAGTGGAACGCGACAGCGTTCCCGTCGACCCGCCAAGGGGTGTAAGACAATGGGCTACAGGGCAGCGACTACGCGCCCCGCATTGGACGCGGTGAGCGTCGAGCAAAGCAGCGTTCGGCGCGGCAACGAAATGTGCGCCTGAGCAAGAGACGCACGCCTTAGAAACAGCGCGTTTCTAAGGCAACACCGCATTCACTAGAGGCGCTTTTGTACCGCTTTGAAGCGTTGTACTCGTGGCTCAGTGGTAGCGTCTCCGTCCCACACTCCGGAGACCCTGGTTCGATTCCCACCCAGCCCGTCTTGCAAGAGTTGAGCCAAAGCCACTTCTCCTCTGTCGTGACGTCACGGTGTCACGTGATTTCATGGTCACCGCCGCGCCTGAGGAGCTGGGTTGAGCCCTCGTCATATGCTTCGCATAAAAAAAGTGTTGTCATCGTTGCAGTATCATGGGTCACTTCCGCTCTGTTTGCCACAAAAGAGACGTCGCACCGGTTCGTGAGGCAGAAAGCGAAATTTAATCCAACGAGGAAGTTTTGAGCATTTTGGCTGTGACGACGTCCGCTCGCCCTGCAATTCATGTAACCGTGTTAATTGGTGGTGCGGATGCAACTTTCCCTGTAGATTGGGCATTACCTTCTTGGTGTCTGTGTTCGCTCGCGAAGGCTACCCGGATGAAATTGTTTGCGATAACGGACCACAGTTTTCATCTCGGGAGTTCAAAGCTTTCCTGCAAGATCGCGGTATCCGCTTGAGACAATCGTACGTGGACTACCCGCAGGCGAACAATCAAGTAGAGCGATTTAATAGAGTTCTTGAAGGCTTCGTTCTGCTGGCTACACTCGAGCAGCGTCCCTTGCGCCAAGCGGTAACGGAATACATGGGCGTATACCGTTGCGCGCCACACGCTACAACTGCAAGGGCCCTAGCCCTTTTCCTGCATGGACGATTGCCAAGAACTCGGCTGGATGTGGTTGGGCACCCGTCAGTCATATTCTTTGCTGACCCTGGTTCGGAGCTCCACCATCTATGATGAGCGGGTAAAGCAAAAACAACAGTATAGCAAACAATACGCTAACGCTCGCAGGGCTGCAATAGAAACCAGCGTGGATGTTGGCGACCTCGCCAGAGTAGAAAAAAATGCTTTTAAAGGCGGCCTGAAATTAAGTAGCCCACGAAAATTGGTGAATAACAAGAAGAGACCATCCTTTATCCGCCTTGATGGCAGAAAAACGTGGAATGCCATAAAGTTGTCAAAAAATGCCACAAGCCTTTGTAGTCCTTTATATTAGGGCGAAAGAAACGGCACAGCTAGTGAAAGCTCGTCTCCACCCACAAGTGAGGGACCTATTCCGTAACAGACCACCGGGACTTCAGCTGCTGCTGCTGTGAAGCAGTCGCCCATGTCACCTGTCATTTGAAGTGAGCCCGAACTGGTTCCAGTCGCCAGTGGTTCTCCTAAAACAGTCGTGCCGCCTCATAGGGTAGCGCCACCAAGAAGTAGACGACCGCTAAATAGCTATGGCTACCAAGTGTAGGTTTTGACGTTGTGCTGCTGTGAATAAGAACCTGTCAGACTTCTCGCGAGTGTTACATTTCTCCGGAATCTCACATTTGTTTGTTTTTATTTTTTAATTTTTATTTGTGTATAGCTATGTCTATCGCAGAAACACGTTGTTGTTACTGTACATAGACATCGGTGTAGATGCACTAAATTACTAAATCACCGCACTACTAATCCATGTAGCTCTGCTTTTGTAAGGAAGGGAATATATTGTATATTTGATTTTGGTTCGGTGATCACTGCCACAGATGGTACTAGTGCCGCCCAGTGTATATAGGCGTCGGTGTGTTTGAATGAAGAAACTTTTGCTGCTGTGTCGTTTGCTCGACCACTCTTCCTCCGTCGGCGACACACGTCACCTCTATATTAAATTATGTGGTTTCACGTGCCGAAATCACGATCTGATTATGAGGCACGCCGTAGTTAAGGCCTACGGAAATTTGCACTACCTGCGGTTCCTTAGCATGCACCTAAGTTCAGGTACACGGGTGTTTTCGCGATCCCCCCCCCCTCCCTTTCATGGAAATGCGGCAACGTAGCCGGGATTCGATGCCGCGACCTCGTCCTTCGCAGTCCAACAGTGGTATTCATTTGTTTGTTTATTCCTTGCATTTATTTTGTATTTTATTTTCGCGTTTGTCTATTTTCTCCTCTTCAAGTGAGTCAAAACAGTTCATGGGAAGCGCCAGTACAACGAACCTTCGCACACTCCAGCTTATACAAGCCCAAGTTCTACGGACATGCCTTGACCTCCCTAAGTGTGCGTTCAGCAGCCACAATGGCCATAGCGTGTGGTCAGCCTATAACAACATACAGTGCAGTCGACACTCGAAGAGTGAACATTCGACATCTCGCAAGGGCACCGTTACGTTCCAGCAGCATGGCCTTCACAGCCATTGTGGTATTTGCATTCACCTATAGTATGCCTTACCACTGCAGGCATGAAGAAGAAGGCACAAATGACGTCAGTAGCATTGACGCAGGCAGTATTATTGCTATATGAGGTCCACAGTGACCACTTACATGTTTACACAAATAGGTTGGTCATGCACTCCAGTTCAGCAGCTGCAGTATTTGTTCCAACAAAATCTACGAAATCTACAGTTAGGGAATCCCGGTCCCTGACTAGCACAGGACACTGCAACGCACTTATTTACAGTTGGACCTTGCTTGCAGTCGTTTTTCCCGTCTGGTCCCTTCGGCGCGTATGTATGTATGTATGTATGTATGTATGTATGTATGTATGTATGTATGTATGTATGTATGTATGTATGTATGTATGTATGTATGTATGTATGTATGTATGTATGTATGTATGTATGTATGTATGTATGTATGTATGTATGTATGTATGTATGTATGTATGTATGTATGTATGTATGTATGTATGTATGTATGTATGTATGTATGTATGTATGTATGTATGTATGTATGTATGTATGTATGTATGTATGTATGTATGTATGTATGTATGTATGTATGTATGTATGTATACAAAATCCCAGCTAACTTTAGCCACAGTATAAAAATACGCGAATGCCACGTAGCTGGACAAAACCAAGGTAACGTTTGCCCTCCCTTGGAGATAATCAAATAATTCTTCCATTCCGCTTAAATAGATAATTATTTTTAAATAATCATTCAACTTCTCAAATATAACAGTTACATGAAAGTGTCAATCAGAAAATTGTACAGTGACATGAAAAACTCCAGATACAGCTTTCTGTTGCTCAATACATGCTACATATGTGTTTTTCCGAGCGTGAAAGAGGCCCGCAAATGCATGCAAAATTGTCGCGCAACTGGCCGCTCGAGGCGTTTGGTTGGCTTCTTATGATGCGATTAACAAAAATATGGCCCCTGGGTTAATCCCCTTTCTTCTCATTCATTACATCTCTCGAAACGGCAACATGCGTGGGTTTATTGACCAGTTGCCTTCGCCTCGAAAAGATCACGTACTCGCGACGCCTGCGGCAGAAAGGATGTTCCACATCCTCTGCCAAGGTCTGTGAGTGGTGGCCCTAGCTAATACTCCTCCCAAGGTTAGTTCTAGTAGTGAAACATAAATACCCAAGAAAGTGGATTGGAAAACGGCGCCACGGTAGCTCAATTGGTAGAGCATCGCACGCGTAATGCTAAAACGTGAGATCGTTCCACACCAGCGGCAAGTCATTTTTTCATCCAGCTTCATTGTCAATAATGTATCATTGCTTTGACTACATTCGTAAGTACAAGTAATTTGCCCTATGTTGTCCTTGGTGTTTTTCTTTCTTGGCTTCATATGATAGGATATATATATATATATATATATATATATATATATAATATGAGGGCAGACATCTTCAACTTCCATTAAAGTTTCGCTCGCTCTCAAACACCCGCAGTGTCATTGCGGTGAATGACAATGTGTTCTCAATGCAGGTCAAAAAAGACGGCCTTAAATTCTCATAAAATTAATTGAGTAGAAACGACGCTCGCCCGCAATAGCAGAATAGCAGGACGTGCCACTTATTCGGGACTGGTTGAGGAGGGGGATTGCATTTGATGATTATGTTGCAGTGGGAAAATAACACAACATAGGTGATATTAAAAAAAGACATAAAGACATAACTATTATAAAATAATGCACATCACCAGAGTTTGTGTTATTGAAGGAATATGGTCATGTGAATTACAATAGCGACTGCAGTATATGATGTTACATTAAATGAATTTGAACAGGTAATACTTCCCAGTATTGTGAACCAAATGGATACGAGCTTCTGGGCACGTATGATGCAGGACTAACGTTTTCTTCTCCTTCTTACTTATTTTGTTACTCTAATTCCAACCACTTTTTCTATAGTACAGATCACACTACTTTACCAACTCCTAATCTAAATATATAGGCCACATGAGCTCAATCTCTAATCAGTGCCATCCACAGTGGCGGAGAGATAGATTGAGGAATACAGCGAATATTTGAACTCTCTTGATGGTGATAATCCAGGATTTGGCACAACTGCTCATTCTTCCTCTGACCGATACTTGGCAATGTGGAGTAATAAAATACATTGAGGAAATACAACTCCTCCTCATCCATTGCTCTTAAAGTTCTTGTTCTTGGCGTAAAATTACAAAAGCAAATTAGTATCATGCTGTAACCATATTGTGTTGTTTGGCGGAAGTTGAACAGATCCGCGCAAATCATTTCTTTTCTTTACACATACTGTCAGCCTTCCAGCAAGTAGTGGGTTGTAGCAGCACATAGATACATGGTTGAAGGCAGTATAACACAGTGTCATCCACTAACACAGTAATAATATAACGCGTAGTATTGGGAAGAAAAATAATAATTCTTGTCATGCAAGAGTTGCAGACAATAGAGAGTAACCACTTGCACGGATGCATGCCTATAGAAAGGCGTAGTGCAGTACAAAACACTTGTCGACAATGGAAAGTACATTTCACAACATTCTCCTGATATGGTCTTCGAACAGTACACGTTTCCCTGAGTAAGGTAGCAAACGTCTGTGCCAATTCCCCACTTTTTTTTTCTTCTATTTACCTCTTCTTGTAGTTAAAGAGAGAATGGGCTTAGTGCGTTTACTATGAATTAATTTCGACTCTTGGCAATTGCTGGTCACGAAATGTTCGCATATCACTGTTATTGCTTCATAAATATGCCACAAATTCCAACAAGAATGTCACTGGCTCCTATCATGACATTCTCTCTGTCTATATTGGTTTCGAGCTCATCGGAAGAACAAATAAAGTACGACTGATGCCACGACACGGCATTGCAACAGCGCACCGAGAAACAGAAGAAGCTCATCACGGCATAAGTGCATGTTGCATAAGTGCATAAGTGCACACTCATGTAACCAAATGTATTTATCTTCTTCATTCTTTTGTATTTACCACTCCTCCTCTGTAATGCCCTTGGCCCTGAGGGGTATAATAAATGAAATGAAAAAATAATATGCTTCTATAAATTTGCAAATAAATTGAACAATATTTCCAATGTTAATTTAGTCCTTCAAGCTTGAGCAGTGCTCTCAGCCGCAAGAAGGTTTTCAGCAATAGGGAGCAAAGGAAACATATTCAACTATGGTCGCTGAACAAATCTAACTATGATGACTCACAAATAGGTCTGTGATCAAACCATGACGTTTATTCAACGAAAGTATGTGTCGGGCATAACTGTGAAATAACAGTGCGCGTGGTTGCGAAACGCCAATTATTGCACTAAGACTTTGTTATTGACAGCAAATATTAGATTTTTCCATTCGCACTTCGTTAGCAACAATTTCTTTCTTTCTTTTTTACTACGACAGAACCTTAGATGGCAGACGAGGTGTTCTGTTTTGACCCTGCATAAGCTTAACAAAAACCCAACGGTACCCTGTGGAGGCACTAAGAGGTTATCAAAGCTACGTCATTACGCGAACCGTAGCATAAGCTAGTTGTGAAGCCCTCTGAAGTGTTTCTGAACACTGATGCGTTGTCCACAGACAGGGATGATTGTTGATCGTTTTGTTTGGTGCAGCTTTTGCTTCACCAATTAAGTCATACCGAGCTACCAAGAAAGGGTCCATGTGCCTCTGCACACCTAACCTGCGTTCCGATTCTGATGAAGTAATAGCCTTTTTTTTTAAAGAGCGAACAGAAGCGGCCCGCTTATCCGACCAAATGGCTCTGGCGAGGAGGAAGAGGGAACGTATACAGAAGAAGAGCTGCGTGCGTGCGTCATTCCGTGACCTCGACTGAAGGCCACAAAGTGCGCTCCCCTGATATTGTGACCATTAGACGAAAAGAACAAGGGGTCCAGTATATAGCTGGCGAGAATTTAGCACTGCCCGTTGAGCCGCGCCCGCCACTGTTTATTCACCGAAGATAGGGGAGCGAGCACTCGCTACGAGCCGGAACAATTAGTCGGCCTCTCGTGATTTCAACCTAACCGGCGTGGCAGATTGGGCGCTGGTGTTGAGTGGGCCGGACAATTCGCACTCACTCGCAATGCCACACAGTCGCGCCAGCTGGCCATAGAAAGAGAGCGAGAGAGACTTTGTACGCTGGGCTCGTCTGGCTGCGCGTATACACGACTATGACGGGGTAGGAGGCTGGAAGACCAAGACGAACGGCTTCAATCGAGGAACGGTATGACGTGTGGGCCGTCCTGTAAGCTTACTATCGCACCTCTTTGCAAAAGGCCTTGAATGAGCGTCACATTCACGCTTTGCTGTCGTCACTTGCTGCGTAATTTTGACGTACGACATTGCTAACACAAAGCACCCGTAAGATAATTGCTGAAGAGTGCTTGTTGTTGTTGTTATTTAATAACTGCAGATAAATGACAAGGTAGTCTACGTTGGAACCACCTATTTCAAGGCGTGGTGTGAACACGAGGCTACCCCTTTCACCGTAGGCACATACCACCACGTAACGCACACGCAAACATCATAAAAACACGAGTATATTAAGCCAACAAGAAAACTACAATGTAAGCAAGACAAAAAAATATATATATTAAAGCCAACCACAAGAAGTTACCCATATGCACCCTCGTTAAGCAGCGTAAATCCATGTCTATGGTGCAATTAAAACGCTATTATACTCGTGCACACGATTAGCGCCCGCCTCTATTTCTATCTACTCCCTCCTTCCTAAGTAGTTCTTTCCCAATTTCACTAATATGTGTTCCTTAGAACACATGAATGTTGTTCTAGCAGTCCTTAACACAAACATACAATACGAGTCGTGTTCACAGGAGTCGACAAATCAAATCAAATCCAGTAGCTTGTTGTCCACAAAGAAATACCGCTTAAAAAGTACATCTTTCTCATAGCAGTGCATGGCCGTGGCTTAAGCATTTTGATTACTGAATAATTTTGTCTGTCTAATTTGCTTAACTTACCGCGCAGATGAACTTGCCATTGATCATATATTGTGGACAGACCACGAGAAATGGCTACACAAAAATCTCTTGTAAATCGCAATAGGGGCCATTGTCTTCTTTCTCACGCTGTGCAAAACGCGAGATGATTAGACCACGTCATGTCGTAAGCGGCGTAGGGTTATCCAATGTACGGTCAATTTTCATGTTTACCAAAAAACCCTAGAGCAGGGCCTACTCAACACAGCAATGACGTCTCTAAACAAGTTGCTAAATGTGGCTGATATTAAAGTGTAACGTTAGCAAGAGCTATTGTGGCATAGCTTACAAGATCAAAAAGACCAGGTAGATCCAAGTGCATGATAGAACATTTGTCGTTATCATTCAGCATTGTTAGTGTAATTGAATGCGGACCTGTAAAGCATCCTCGTGTTTCACTGGTGTTTGTTTCATCATCCCTTGGCGTAAATAGAAGATTAAATGTTGGACCCACTCAAATCTGTGGTTTGCCGTGCTAACCCATCGTACTTCACACAACTAAGGCCATCGTCGCATGTAATGTGCAGCGGCAATATGAATGCGTGTACCTCCTGGGTCGTTGCCCTTGGCGCAGAAAGTTCTTGATAATTTACGCGACAGCTTTTCCCTCTGTAACGGCTGCCGCGCCGCGCCTCATGTTTCTCCTAAACAAGATTCCACACCGGGCACGAACACTGGCTGGCGATTCCCCTTGCGCGAGAAACCAAATTCATGCGCATACGCGAGCAGGCAGTAACGCCAAGCCCATAGCTCTTACTCCCTGTTTTCTCATCATTTCAAACATCCTCGCGAAGACGACGGAACTTGTAACGGCTTGTTCGTGTTCGGCAAACCTCGAGTGCTAGGAAAAATACTAAGAAAACGGCGGGAAGGAGCATAGAAAGCATGTTGTGTGCTTTCTATGCGCACCCCCCCCCCCCCCCCTTTTTTTTTCTGGATTCGAATTCGGCGGTTTTCCCCAGTTTGTTGGCACGTTGGCGCAGCTCACTGTCAGTGTCGCTGGCTTGAAGGGCAGCTAAGTTTCCTTCTAGCGAGCGGCGTTAGGCGCTTTCTAACAGCGCTTGTCGTATACGTGACCTCGCTTGCAAAGCGAATCCGTCGACTCATGTCCGCGCTAATCCTTCACAAAGATGCTGCCTCGAGGTGTGACACGTTTGGCATGCAGCCACCTACAATAACGCGACATAGAACGGGACTCCAAAAACACATATGCGCAGCCTTCTTCAAACGAGCCTGAAAGTACGAAAGGTGACGAAAGTTATAAAGATTGCGTTCAGCTTGCACGGCCGAAAGCAATCACTTGACTGCAGGGAATGAAGTGAGTGCATTATCCGAGGCAGGTCGTTAGCATGCATATGGGAAATCGAGTTTAGTTGCAGTGCGCTTTAGTGCAAAGCAAAAAAGGTGCGTCTTGTCAATGTTATTACATATCTAGGCTCGCTAAAAGGAAATTGAGAATCAACACGCAGTTCTATCTACTGCGAGATTTTCTTGAACGATCGGAAAAATGTACGCAGCAAGGTCACATTGTTCTTCGGACTTCACCTTAACAAGAGTCTGTAGTGGTGGCGTTTACCAGGAAATCAATGTCTCCATATGCTATATTCGTCGAGGGACAGCTTATCTCGTACAGCACAAGTCACAGATTTTTGGGGGTTCATAGACAGAAATCTCCCCTGGACCATCATGTGAATTATGCGGGTAAATGTCTGACGAGAATTTACCATATGTTTAGGTACCTAGCAGGAAAGGCCTGGGAAGTGTCAATACAACCTACACTGCAAGTGTACAGGGTACTCCTTATTGGATTCCTGTGATACAGCCTACCGGTAATCTCCAGCACCTACATAATTAACCTGAATACAATCCAAGGCATCCAAGTCCAAGCCTTCAAGATGTGCCTCGGTATACCGCGGGGTGCGTCAACGACTGAAGTTATTGCATTCGCCCAAAATTACACTACTAGAACGTACATTAGCACGGAAACAATAGTGTGCACATAAGACACTTCGCCGGACCCCTACCCACCACCTCGCAAGTGTCTCAGTAGAAGGCCCCACCCGACAATCAGTATAACTGTTTCGCGCACCACGCCTCTCTCAGGTCAGTTTACGCAACTGCGGCAATACCTTCGATTCCTTCATGGTATATGAGCCGCACTCAAGTAAACCTTACAATCCCTGCACTACAGAAAAAGTCGGACGTACCGCCATCTGCATTCAAGCAACTTAGTTTACTCCTCCTGTACGAGAAATACAGCCGCTACACACGCGTCTATACTGATGGCTCAACTACAACAACCAGTTCCGGTGGTGCTGTAGTTATACCAACAATGGGAGTAACCCAGCGGTTCAAGACTTCCTATATGACTACGTCTACAGCTGCAGAGCTCTCGGGCTCTCCGCGACGCGCTTCATGCGATAAATGCTTGAAGTTCGCGAAAATGGGCAATCTCCTGTGATTCAAGGCTGGCCTTGAAATGTGTGCAGTCGTTTCTCCGACATGGAACTCACGATCAGCTCACGTGCGAATTCGTGGAACTTGTCCATGACTTGAGAGAAAGCCCATGATATCTCTTTTCAGTGGATACCAGGCAATCGCAGTGTTATAGGAAATGATGACGCAGATAAGGCCGCTCGGACATCAAATAAGGACCACTGCGTCCCCATTTTTCTCTCAAGGATGGACGCTGCGAGAAAACTTCGCATTCTAGCACACACGCTTTCCTTAGCAGAGTGGAATACCGCACATACAAGGCGCACCAGACTGCATAGACTTAATCCTTCTCTGCAACTCAGACCTCCAACCGGACTGAAGCGACCCGAAGCGTCACTTCTGTGTCGAGTGGGCTGGGAGTTGCCTTCCCGAAAGCTTATTCAGCAGTAATTGGAATGGATGATAGTCCTGCATGTGATGTTTGCGGATGCGAGGAGAACATTGACCACTTATTGTGCCACTGTCCTCAATCCCAAGCACAAAGAGAATCTTTGTCCAACACATTGAGGAAACTAGATGATCGTCCCCTGTGTGAACAGACAGTACTACAGCACCGTCCCCACCGATCATCGGCTCAGAAGGCCGTGAAGGATCTATTGTGCTTTCTAAAGTACCTCTGGTTTGTACGAGCAGCTTTGACTCAAGTACTATCCGTACTTGAGTCAAAGCTACCCGCGCTCCCCGTACCCGTACCCCCGCTCTCTCTCTTCTCTCTCTTCCCCTTCTCCCAGCGTAGGGTAGCCAACCGGACTCCAGACTGGTTAACATCCCTGCCCTCCTTCTCTCTCTCTCTATCTCTGCTTTAAACTGTTCCAGCTTTCCTTTCTAAGATTAAAAACAGATTAAGCTAAATTATGCGGTTTTACGTGTCAAAACCACAATGTAACAGTGAGGCACGCCGTGGCGGAGGACTCCGCACTAGTTTGTACCACCTGGGGTTCATTATCGTGCACCTATATCTAAGCACACGGGTGTTTTCGCATTTCGTCCCCATCGAAAGGCGGCCCATGTCTTAGAATTTTGGACATGCTCCATCGGAACATCACAGCAGTGCACAAATGTTATTAAATGTGAAACAATTTTTAACTATTATTTTTCAGAATACCCGCCGAGGATCAAAAAGTTTGAACTTACTACAACGAGAATGTAGTCCTTCTAACAACATACACATTTATGGCACTCATATTCTGAACATTGGTGGCGCGTTAAAGCAGTGTATTGGTCAAGATGGGCAGTCAGGTCGCACGACAGGAGCAAATCGTTTTGCACCTTCCCGATAGAGGGCACATCGACTTGAAGAAGCGCCAAATTTAAACCATCAAGCGACCTATTTTAGCTGGTGTTGGAACGGCAATGGTAGAAGGAATGTTATGCAGGTTGTTTTCACGGGCAGCTTATGGAGAGGCAGCCGAGGCGGCAGACAGTGATTATGCGTGTTCACGTCTTGAGCGTACGTGTGCATGTTTGTATGCGCGCGCGCGCACGCATGTATGTGTGCACGGGCATAGGACTCCGTATTTGCGTTGGCATGCGCATGAGTGCGTGTGTGCGTGTGTGAGCATTCGCGGAATGTGTGCGCATGGATATCTGTGCATGCGTATTGTGTGTATGTGTGTGTGCGAGCGAGAAAGAGAGTATATATATATATATATATATATATATATATATATATATATATATATATATATATATATATATATATATATATATATATATATAAAATCATAAGAAGTCAGCAAACTAAGACACCAAGGACAACACAAGGGAAATTGCTCGTACTTACTAATTGAATTAAAAAGAAATGATACATCAATTCAATTGAAAGTGGATGAAGAAGCAACTTACGGCAGATGGAGAACTATCCACGCCTTCATATCACGCATGCATTGCTTCTACCAATTGAGCTAACACAGTGTTGTTTACGCTGCCACTTTCTTTTGTATTCATGTTTTACTATTTGAACTAGCCCTGGGAGTGTTTGCCAGCGCCACCACCCACAAACCTTGGCGGCGGATGTGGAACATCCTTTCTGCCGCAGGTGTCATGAGTACGTGATCTTTTTTGGGGAAGGTAACTGGTCAATAAACCCACACATGTTACCTGAAGGCATCAACGTCGCCAGATTTGAGACCCTCGTTATGTATTGAATGTGAAGAAATTAGGTTAACTAAGGGGCCCGATTTTTATTAATCATATCATAAGAAGCCAAGAAACAAAGACACCAAGTGACCGACGTAACCTACGATATCTCTCCTGTCGCAACTGCTACTCGCTCCATCCAGGCCTCCCAGGACGTCGTCAATGTCAGTTGCCTAAAACACGACCAGTCCTTTTGTGCCTAAGAAGCTCCGGGTGGGCGCTTTCACGCTGGCGGAAATATGTTACACTGCTGTGCACAACGCTGAGGAAGATAAGCACGGACTTGGGACAAAAGACGACAACGCTTCGGTGACTAGCCTGCTCTAGACTTGTGTTTGTCAATTACTGTAAATTACTGTACATATTGTAAATACGTTTCCCGTCTTGCTTCTTCCTTACGCAACACTATTGTTAAAAATCGAAACAAACGAGAAGATTTAGCTCCTACATGGGAAATGAACAGTCCTTTCTTCTGACAACCACTGTACCAAAATTAATGAGCTATGTTGTACTTAGAAAGAAAAAAATAGTTAAAGGCTGATTTCAGGAAGCGAACTTTTTTTATTTAGCTGGCACTTCTTTATATGAATTGCCGAAAATTGCGAAATCTCGAAAAACAATAATTCAAGTACACAATTAACTCTGTACCTCAGCAACTAAAAACGATATCGCAGTTATGTAACCTGCACCGAAAATTCCATTTAGTGCGGCAAAATGTGATATATCATACGCCACCCTGAAATACATTACTAACTTCCGAACACGGTATCCGCAAAACCTTTACAAGCATCTTAACGAATTCATATAAGCCGTAAATTCATGCATCAAATTTGTCCGATTTAGATGCTCCAACGGTTGCAGTTTATAGAGATGCAATATTAGTTTTTGATGTTAACTACCCAGTTGTAAACTTCGTACTTCTTTTTTTTTATTGAAATGAATAATATGAGAGGTTGGCGCCTTTATGGTGGCGCCAGCTACTCCTTGTCACTTATCAAAGGAAACAAATATACGCAAAAAGGGAGAATAGTGTCACAAAATATGGCACTCAGTAGAACGCCGGATGAATAAAAACTATACAGTCCAACAGTACATGAATCGCAAAGTTTTGTGCATGAATTCAGTACACAAACGCATATATAAAGTCAGATATTTTGAATAGCCAAAACAGGCAGCCCATGTGATTACACTGAAAGCACAGAACGCAATTAAACATTGCGCAAAATTTACCATCACCACATAAATCAATTTTGAACCCATAACAACATTTATATCACTCATTTAGCGTATTAGGATCAACTGAAAGTTAATATTTCGCGGGAAGAAGACGAAGTGCTTCTCTTGCGGAACACATCTCGCCCGTCTCTGTGTTTTTCTGGACTTCTTACTGCACCTGTGGGGTCTACCGCCCCCTCCATCGCGGTGATGGATGTACAACACCCCGAGGATCCTCCCGGTTCAAATGGTGAGAGACAACTCTACCCACAAAGAGGCCGCTGTGAAAGTACGGCGAAGACGACGTCACCGACGAGGGTCTCCACGGCGGAAAACATCAAGCTTTCAGGAAAAGTCCCCTAGTCAAGCATCATCATCAGCGGACGTTTCCAGCACTCCGAACACCAATGTTGGAAGGGAGCAAACTGCCAGATCTCTCTCCACAAAGGAATGGCCGCCTCTTCCGCGTACACGACCGCCAGAAGAGCCGCAGAAGAAGCCGCCCCCAGTACAGCAAGGTGCTGTATCCGAGAAGTCGCGGAAAACAGATGAGCAAGTGATATCACTTATTAGGCCTTTAATGAATGCCATTCGCGTGCTGCTAAGCAACATGCACACACCGTCTGCCAGACGTGCGCTTCAAGTACTGGACGCTCTGAGTCCGGTGCTTGCAACCCTTGAGTAGATCATGGCTCCACAGCCACGGTCTTTTAGGGAAGAGGTCCGACAAGCAGCTATTTTTCAGTGGAATGCCCGCGGACTCAGAGCGCGCCTTTCGGATTTCCGTCGCTTCGTGTTCGCCAATATGTTTCCCATTATCGTCATTTGCGAGCCGAACTTATCGAACAAAATCAGGCTTTCTGGATATGAATCATTTATGTCGTCAGCTGTTTATGAAAACAGTAAGGTTTTGGTGTTCATTCGCCGTGACCTCACCTACACTCATCAGCCTGTACCACCTCATGACAGTAATCAATATATATGCCTAAACGTAAGGAAAAAGAATCTGGCCTTCACTTTTGTAGGCGCCTACCTATCTCCGTCAAGTCGATTTGATTACAAAAGACTACGAGACATCCTTTCCTCAACTTCCAATCCCTGGGTCATCACTGGAGATTTCAACGCCCATCATACACTCTGGGGAAGTCCGATCATCAACGCAAGAGGCAGAGCTCTGGTAGCTTTCGCCTCCAGTAATGAACTTTGGCTGCTGAATGATGGAAGTCCTACGTTCTTACGTGGCTCCACGTACAGCAGCTGTCTTGACTTGGCTTTCGTCTCACGAAGCCTAGTCAGACGTGCAGGGTGGTTTGCGGACATAGAGACGCACGGAAGCGACCATATCCCCACGTACATCAAGCTCAGAGGATTGACCGCTTCCAAAATACGGGATACGATCCAAAGAGTGGACTGGCCTAAATTTCAGTCTATTATGGAAGAACACTGCGACGCCAATTCATCTTTCGACTTGGAAGAAGCAATCAAGAGCGTGGTGCAAGACACTATGCGTACTCTAACATGCTCCTCGAAACTTAATGATTATGATGTGGAACTAGAACGACTTCGAGCAATCCGACGACGTGCTGAACGAAGATACCGACGTACGAAAACAATGGACGATCTACGGACCGCCAGGCGCACGCAAAAGAAGATACAGCGCCGGTTAGACAAGCTCGAATCGCAACGTTGGGCTGCCTTCTGTGAGTCGCTAGATCCACGCAAGCCTTTATCGCAACTATGGAGAACGGTGCGCGGACTGCGGACACTTCCCGTACAGCGATTTCCATTCAAGGCACTTGCCCTCTCTCAAAAGAGATCGGAGATTGACGTGGCAGAGGATTTCTGCGCCAGATTATCCGGCCAACTCACAGCTACCAATATTCCATCGCCTTCGAGCAGCTGTCCGCCACCACGTGATCACCGGTTGGATCTACCATTCTCGATCCACGAACTTAAGGCAGCATTAGCTTTGTGTAGCCGCACATCAGCGCCAGGACCCGACGGAATTTCTGACCGAGCTTTGTGTCACCTGGGGGAGCGAGCGAGGGGGGCTCTTCTTGAGGTGTACAATGAATCTTGGACAAATGGCACGCTACCAACAACCTGGAAGACAAGTCGCCTTGTTCCACTGCTGAAGCGTGGCAAGTCGCCGTTGGAGCTCTCCTCATATCGCCCGATCGCTTTGGCGAGCTGTGTGGGCAAAGTAATGGAGAGGATGATCCTAGGACGCCTGGAGTGGTACTTGGAGTACCACAACACCTACCCACACGCCATGGCGGGCTTCCGACGCGGTCGATCATCGATCGATAACGTCGTCGACCTGGTGACCTACCTTCAACATGAGAAACGCCGTAAGCGTCTCTGCGCATCCTTATTCCTCGACGTTAAAGGGGCGTATGACAACATTACGCATGAAGCCATCCTCTCTGCTCTCGCAGAGGTAGGAGTGGGTGGTCGGATGTTTCAATGGATACGGAGCTATCTATCCATGCGATCCTTCTTTGTAAGCACCGAGGAAGGCCATACTTCTCTACATTATAGCTACCGCGGCGTCCCCCAGGGCGGTGTACTTAGCCCCGTGTTATTCAATCTAACACTAATTGCTCTCCTTGAGGACGTGCCAACCACAGTCAGGCTATCAATGTACGCGGATGACATCTGCATATGGACATCTGCAGTAACACGCTTACAGCTGCGAGCGAGAATTCAGAAAGCCGCGACACAAACTGCTATCTACCTCCGTAATCGAAGCCTGGAAATTTCCTCCGAGAAATGCGCACTAGTGCCATTTACGCGCAAACCCATGGCAAACTACAGTGTAGCGATAAATGGCCAAATAATACGGCGGGTCCGATCGTACAAGTTTCTAGGTGTCATAATCGACAGGGACTTGTCATGGAGCCCACACATATCTTACGTGAAAAAACGGTTGACAGGCATCTGCCACCTGTTCAAGTTTTTCGCTCGCAAGACCTGGGGAATGTCGCCTAGTGCCATGTTACAACTGTACAGGGTGCTTTTTCTGGGATTTCTGCGATACAGCTTGCCAGCAATAAACAACACAGGCAAAACGAATCTACGCACTATACAAAGTCTTCAGGGTCAAGTGCTCCGGATCTGTCTAGGCCTGCCTCAGAGTGCTTCAACAGTGGCTACGATAGCAATCGCTAGAGACCACCTTGTCAAGACCCACATTGAAATTGAAGTACTCAGGACCCATATAAGGCATCTAGCCAGGACTCCTCGTCACCATTTAGCCTCTCTACCAGTGGACAGGCCACACACATCTTTTAGCCAAACGATAACTGCATATGATGAATCATTGCCAGCTTGTTTCACTCCGGCTGCGAGACCTTCGATCCCTCCATGGTGCCTCGCTCAGCCAAAAATCAACCTCGCAATACCTGGTATCTCGAAAAAAGCTGATCTGTCATCACCAGCCCTTAGACAGCTCACGCTACTATATTTCTACGAGAACTACCTTGACTCTATGCATATTTACACTGATGGATCTGTCCTTCCAAGCAGCTCCACGGCGGCAATCGTCATACCAGCGAAAGCTACAACTATCAAATTTAAGACGACCCACGCGACAACATCGACGGCAGCAGAGCTCGCAGCGCTCTTTACTGCTCTTAATCACATTGCTGATGAACCGCCACACAAATGGACAATATTCTGTGATTCGAAGGCGGCACTGCAGTCTCTACTGTCACCTTTACGACGCGGACCGCACGAACAACTAATATTCCGTATTACAGAGACATTACACCATATAAGTGATGCAGGCCACGAAATAACCTTTCAGTGGCTTCCAAGTCACTGCGGCATTGTCGGCAATGAACGGGCGGATCACGCTGCCCGCTCAGCCCATACTGAGGAGCGCCGCGTCCCAATTCCTCTTTCCAGAATTGACGCGGCACGGAAGCTCCGCCTACTTGCTCGGCAGTGCACCGCGTCGCAATGGAATGAGCCACATTTAAGAAATCCGCGACTGTACTCACTTGATCCAACATTAAGTCTTCGAGCGCCATCACAGCTTCGCCGTAGAGACGCCACGCTTTTATATCGACTTTGGTTGGGCGTTGCCTTTACTAAAGCCTATGCCTTCCGCATAGGGATGACCGACACCCCAACCTGTGACCACTGCGGCCATGAAGAATCAATTGGCCATATCTTGTGCACCTGCCCGCAGTACAGTCCACAGAGGGCATGCCTCAGCCAGGAACTTGACCAACTGGACGACCAACCGCTATCCGAAAAAAGAATTCTGCAACATCGAAAGGACCTACCCTCACAGAAGAAGGCCGTGCAAGCGCTTTTGCGTTTCTTGCGATCTACCGGCCTGTGTGAACGACTTTAACTGGAACGCCTTTTGTGTGTGTCTCCATGTGTGCGCGTTCGTTTTTTTTTGTTTTTTTGCGTTTTCCTCTTTGTCATCTTTCTAACCCCTATCCCCCATCCCCAGTGTAGGGTAGCAAACCGGAGACTCATATCTGGTTAACCTCCCTGCCTTTCCTCTTCATTCTCTCTCTCTCTCTCTCTCTCTAATATTTCGCAAAATGTTGGTTTCCTCGGAAAACTTCTCCAAAGCAAGGTCATGGACCAAGTATCTTCTTTAGAGTGGATGATCTCATGTCTAAAAGCAATGTACTTCTAGTTTTTTTTTTCAGATTTGCCGATTTCTGACAATTCTTGTAAAAAATGCCACGGTCTAAATCAAAATTATTATTGCTGCAATGACTGTTATTTAACGTTCCCTCTTAAATGCAACAATTATTCAAATCGATTGAGCAGTTTTCTCATAAAAGCATTCAAGCATTTTACATGTATTTGAGCAGCCGGCATCGGATAGGCCCGAGCTGAAGCTTGCTCCTTATGCATCACACCGGTTCGATAGGAAACCCACGAAACATAACGCTGACTACGGAAGCCCATGGCCGCAGTGGTGCACAAATAATCAGAAATACAATCAAGAAAGAAAAACCAACGGAAGCTTCGCGGCAGCAGTTATCTCGGCCAGACATCTCATCCGCAATAACGACGGGCCGTCTGATGGCCGGGTGTATAGCAATATCGTTGATTCATGGCCAGTAGGGCAAGTAGCTGGTCACCTTCGATATAAGGCTGATGCATAAGCCGGCTCGCTTCCAAGTGCCGAGGTTAAGCAACAGTCTCAGTGTGTGTGTGTGTGTGTGTGTGTGTGTGTGTGTGTGTGTGTGTGTGTGCGTGTGCGTGTGCGTGTGCGTGTGCGTGTGCGTGTGCGTGTGTGTGTGTGTGTGTGTGTGTGTGTGTGTGTGTGTGTGTGTGTGTGTGTGTGTGTGCTTCTTCCTATTGCGTTTTCTTTAGTTGAGCGTCATGGCACACGTCATGGCGCCGATTTCAATTTAAGGTCGATACGCCACGTGGGGGCGAGAACAGAAAAATGAATTTATGTCCACGATTCCTGGGTATGGCCGTGGCCGGGCTTTGAGATCGAGACCTCGTGCTTAGGAGCCCAACACCATAGCTACTAAGCAACCACGGTGAGTCCCTTCTGAGGTAGCTTGGTAATGACAAAATAAAGAAAAGGAACAATTTAATAAAAATATGAAAATAGAAACATACTACATGCGCCGTACTGACTAGACATAGCGCCTGCTAACTAAAGTGATGTCAGAAAGAGATAATTACGTATGGCATAGCTGGAATCTTAACCAAAGGACGCTCTACCTGACAAAGCTGCATGCAGGAAGGCAGAGATGGATAGAAAAAGAGCACAGAGACGCAGAATGAAAGTAGCCTGCCGCGGTGACTTAGAGGCTGCGGTGTTGTGCTGCTAAGCGCGAGATCGTGGGATCCGACCTCGACCGAGGCGGTCGCATTTCGGTGAGGGCGAAATGCGGAAACCTCCATGTGCCGTACATTGGGTGCACGTTGAAGATGCCCTGTAGGTCAGAATTTCCCGAGTTCTCCAACTACGACGTGCCTCGTAATCATATCGTGGTTTTGTCACATGAAACCCCAGAATTTAATTGTACAATGTAAGTAATAGATGCAAGGCTCGGGAATAGCACTCCGCGTCATCAGTCTGTCACGCAGGGCGTAAAGCCCTCGGGAATGAAAGCGGAAGACATGTAGCTTTCTGCGAGCATCTCATTTGGGAGCGTCGACCAGAGCATGCTGTGCTCGTTGGCAATGGCTGTCCATTCGATCAAGGGCATAACACGGCACTTGCTCCATGCCAGTCTAAAGCATAAACAAGCGCGAAGCATATTTGCGAATGTCTAATAATAGCCGAAGATGTGGCGGGTGAAGCTGTCATCCGTTACAGTGACATATGCATACCAGTTTGCAAACGTGACGCCATTCCACAATCAGTAAAGCGTCGTTCGTTCGCATTGTGTTATGTGTAAGTTTCAATACGACAGACGCAAATGAAAAAAGAATGATTAAAATATTCGAGTCCAACATGATCTATGTACATTCGTGGGTGAACGAACAAGGCCAAGCCGGAGTGTCACTTTGCGAACACTGCGTGGAAAAAAACCACTCGCGAGTGTGGAAACCACGGCTTCATTGCGACCATTCCAAGGGATGTTTCGGAAGTCTCGCGGCAACCGTTGAAAAGAGTGCACCGTATTTTTTGTCATATGCGAGGGGGTAAGTTTGCTCAAGATATCAAATCATTTACTTGTGGAGCTGCAGTGAATAATGCCCCGAGTTTCAGATTTAATTTCGGTTTGTTGCATCATGGGTGGTTTGTGTATGTGGTATAGAGTTAAAAAAAGGACACCGAGTTTTAAACCTATACTGGGCCTATTCTATTGATTGAATAAGAGCGCATAAATACACGGCCCCCAATTGTTAGCATGAGGGCAAAGAAAACATATTCTCCAAGCAGAATATGATCTATTATTACAGAATCTGGGCACAAAAAGGTTAACCATCGTCAAATTTGTTAATAATATAAAGTTTCCAATGGGCTTTGACGGTCGTCCTTATATTGTTATCCCAACAGTCTGTATTTCACTGAAGTTACTTCCGAAGCAGTTTTTAATGCTGACAAGTGAACAGTTTAGCGGAAAGAGTCGTACTTGTAGTGCAGATGTGAATGTGTGCCGAAACACACAGCTGAGCAGTGGCATTCTGCATACCCTCCCTTGATTTGTCATGGTCTGGCCACCTGAATCGCGTAGTTTCGTCTACAACAGCAGAAATTTCCACCATTACCATGGCCTTGTGAAAACTAGGCGCCTATTCTGCACGAGACGTCGTGGTGCTGACGGACTCAAAGTCAGCTTTATAATGATTACACCGTGACCTACCTCGAGAAAAACTTACAAGGCAAAATCTGGCAATGATTAAAGATCTAATGAGCAGGGAATTTAACGTAGAACTTCAGTGGATGCCGTTCCACACAGTAATTCAGAGAAATAAAAAAGCTAATGCTGCCGCACACCTAGCGCTGACACGCGTCCCAAAAGTGAGAGTGCCAAACATCTTTCAGAACTCTCAGGATGCGATCCGCAATCATTTTAGGCCGATCTACAAGACTCCACACCAAGCTTGTGTGACCTATGGATTTCCTCGCGAAGACGCAAAGCTGTTGTACCACATCAGGACCGACTCCGCGTCCACCCCGGCTTGGTTATTCAAGAGTGTACAATGCGCCTCCCCATCCTGTGCCAGCTGTGGTGGCGTCGGCGACGTCGAAAATTTCACTTGGCTATGCCCGCAGTTCGACGCAGAAAGAAGAGCGAGGGTCGACAGCCTGCAAAAGAACGGTCTTTCGCACAGGACCTCTGAAGACCTCCTTTTTGGCGGACGGCCCGCGGCGATCAGGAAGAGAGTGCAACGACTGCTGATTGCCTTCATGCGAGACGCGGGACTCTTCGACAGCTGGTGACACACATAGTGACACTCACAGGAGGCTCGGGTGGAACAATTGCCCGCTACGTATGCCGGGCTAACTCCGCCTGCTGCAACGCCACCACCACCTTGGTGTGCACCTGTGCACCCCCCGTACTCCTTCACAGCCCCCCCCCCCCCCCCCCCTAGTTGTTTCTTGCTAATACCGGACTTATCACCCTGCAACCGCAATATGTACTCGGATGTCTTGAATAACGGACACTCAATATTCCACGTCATGTTACTTCCACAGCGAGTAGTCGCTGTTGCTATCGCAAAGTTAGATCGCGTGGAAGCGTTATTTCTTTGTAATTGAAAATCCTACAGTATGAGAGATCATGAAAACAAAAGGAGTAACTAAAGGTGAAATGATAATCAGAGTTCCTTTACTAATGTGAAAAAGAACTGAACCGAAACATCAATATCTATGAGATGAGTACAGCAGAGAATCCTATAGACGACTCGTTTCTACTCGTATGTTGAGAAGCATACCAGACGCTTCGCCAGTTTCTGTGTCCGAATAATCTTTCCGTATGCTGACTGCCACCGAATTGCACTGATACAGTGCGAGTTCCAAGAATCTGTGGGGCATGAATCACGGTAACTCACTCTTTCCGGCAAGAATTTAATATCAGCATTGAATCATCAAAAGAACCTTGTCCTTCGCTCGTCGTGAGATCTCTATGAAGAGGCATTAGTTTTGTGCGTCGACTCATCTGGCCTCGATTTCTGATTTGAAGGGAAGCATTTTTGCGCGCACACTGATCGTAGCTGGGTGTTCTTATTTTGTGTTTCAGTGCTGCATGAAATTATTCTGGCGCTCTGTGGTGCTGGGATGTTTCCGTAGCGAACCTATATGAGATTCAATCGGTGACTCAACAACTCATACTTAGGCCATGATTGTGCCCAAAGCTGTGGGCTGTCCTAGGGGCAACCATATATTTAGGATCCTTCTTTTTCGGTTGTTATATATTTAGAACTTCGGGGAGTAAACTTTTTTCGGTGTTATGCTTAAAGAGGAAAACCGTGAAGAAATTGGAAACTTCCTTGTTTGGCACGAAAACCGGGGATACATCGGGAGTTATGCTATCTGGCAGCCCAAAGTTCAGTATTTTTCTGGTAACTTTGACAAAGAGAGAGAGAGATAGATAAGTCATAAAGGAGGAAGACTAGTTATAGACCGGGTTTCACTGATTATGCACAATTTAAAAGTTTTGCCGTCAATGTCGTTGCGGTCCGCGTATTTAGTATATGCATGCACACCAAGCACAGATGATCATCCGTCCCTTTCTACTAGACTCCTTTTGGACCCGTTCGCTTTGTCGCCTTATGATTAAGCCGGTAAACTACGACGTGTTGTCAACACAGAACGTTCGCAGCTCGGCGCAGTTTCTCTGTGAGAGCGCTTCTCCTCTTTTTGGGGAAGTCAATGACGTCTATATGACGTCAACTTTGATCGTGACGAAGTCGGCCAATGTTTTTCTCGTGTTTACTTGCTCTGCAGTCTTACGTCTGATGCGTGATCACTGAAGACGGTTGATCCTACTGCTAACGTTGCCACGGCCATTGACGGCCTTGACCGAGCTTCTCCCGGCACTTTTTCCAGATTTTTTCACACTCAGTGCCAGCTTGCATCCTCTTGCAAGTTGTTTCAGATTGCACCTCCGCCACGTGTCGGCCCGGCATTTCACTATCTTCGGGACCCGCCCACGTATGGGGAGTGCTTAACGCCTGTTTCACCTCAATCAATCTTTATTCAGCATTCATTCATTTACGAAAAATGAACACTAGTACAAGAACTAAAAGCTGCTTTTCTGCAGCTTGACAAGGTTCTTGCCCATATCCATGACAACGGAGACAGAATAATGTTTGCACACTTTAGTGTGTGCAATGTACAAATGTATAAGTGAAAAATGTGTGAGGCGAAATGTACAATCAGTGATACAAAGCAGTATGTTAGTCAGTACAAATGACATATATGAATATACGGTATATAACAGAAATACATAATTATTTTCAACTGCTGAAAAATTTATCATATAACGTTTTCTTGACATGCGGAAACATAAATAGCAAATGAAGATGTGCACACATTTCTTGCAGGTTACATCCTATATGCGAAAATGGCATCAAAACGAAAAAAGCTACTTAGTTTAAAGGAGGTAAGTAGTGACTTCCGCTAGCCAAAGTAACGTTAAAAAAATAATTACTCAGTTTGAATTAGGAAGTCTCATATTGTTTTCCTAGTAATGTCAGTTATCTTTATACCGTTCTCATGAAGTTTATTTAATAAGGATGGGACGCGACTGGATAGGCGATTCGATCCATAATTTGTACGGGAGAGTGGTAGCTGCCATCTCTTTCATTCCCTAATGTTATAGGATATATCTGTTGGTTCTGTTAGGTTGCACAACCGCACGAACCCTTCATTATTATACTTGAAGTAGCTCTGGTACTTTAGGGCAAGGTTAACGTTATATAAACTTGCTAGACAAATGATATTATACTTTGAAAATAATTCAGATGTATGTGCGTCGAATGGCGCGTTTGTGATATGACGAACAGCCTTTTTTTGGAGTAGTAATAATTTACTGATATTTTGTTTTGACGTAGTACCCCACACAAGGTGACAATACATTAAATGGGATGAGAATAGTGCGTTATAAAGGATCAGCTTAACTTTAGTTGGTATCGTCTCACGGAGTCTACAAAGCACGCCGCAAGCTTTGGCTAAACGGGATGCAACAAGTTCCACATGTTCATTCCATGTTAGTTTTTCATTAAATATAACACCAAAAGTTTTAACGTTAGGAACAAGTTCAATTACTTCAGAGCCAACCTGCAACAGTATGTCTTCACTCAGATGTTTTTGTGGAGGTGCAAAAATAACAGCTTTTGTTTTTGTTGTATTTAATTTGAGAGCGTTAACCTTGCTCCATTCGGTCAATTGTTCCAGTGTGATATTTGCCAACAACGAGAGATCACCGATATTGCGAGACTGAAAGAAGAGGCTGGTGTCGTCCGCATAAATGATGAAGTTAGCGTCATTAGAAATGTTGACAATGTCGTTAACATATACATATTAAACAATGCTGGCCCTAGTATACTTCCTTGGGGAACGCCCTGTGTAATTTCCCGGAGACTGCCGCAAGTCGGTCCGGTATTGTACTATCTTCGGTATCTGCCCACTAATGGGGAGTGCTTAACGCCTGCGTCACCTCCGCCACGGGTCGGCTCGTCATTGCACTATCTTCAGAATGTTTTTCTACACGCGGACGTGATAGTGGGGAAAGCAGCCCATCACAGCTTCGCTGTGAAAATATTTTAACTATTTATTATTTCTGCTGTCAAGTGCACGAGAAAATGGAATCGTCCTTTATTCTCCAATGCAGTTAATGTAATCGTGGCAACGAAGCTATTGTTTTTCTTCAACTTTATTACTTTTGGAGGCATGTTTAAAAATTGTTACGCTCTTTCTCATGTTGTATAGCAGAGACAAATACAAGCTTCGGGCCTCAGGATTGAATCATTTAGGTCTCCCGAAAGAAGGACAGTGCGTAAGTGTGAATTACACTTGTCTACAGTGGTCAATCGGCCGAGTTGTTCACCATCATTTGCGCAAAAAAAAAAAGCACCCACTAATGCCACAATATAAGACAATGCGTGGTCATGCCGCATCCTCTAAAAATGAACTATAGAACGGGCAGACCTGAAAACCAGTGGCTACCTGAAGGTAGCTGCTGCGAACATTCGCTCAGACCGCAGCCGGCCACTGGACCGCTCGACCACTTCGGGCAAGTGTGGTTCACACTTTACTCTGCTTTCGTGTAGGAATGATTACAACGATGCATTTTAATCTGGCGTCCAGGCGCTACTCGCGCACACAAATTGCCTGGCAGTGTCAAGGAACACAAAAGAAGCTAATTGAAAAGGTGGATGAGGAAAACTGCGGAAGTTTAAATGTCACAAGAAGTCACTCCCGTGTCGTGATAACGCTGACACAGCTTGAGGATATCTCGGTACCTAGTCAGGCTGCTAACGCGTAAGCAGCGTTGTCGCGTTTTCCCCCGTATAAGACACTGATCAGGTGGAAAAAAGCATGAAATACGTGCACCGAATTCTTATTGCAAAATTATGCATTTTGCCGTTTTGAAGATTTGTTATGACAGCAATTTACTGTGTAGTTCACTGCATGAGAGAGATGCAGCAGCCCTATGACCACTCGGAAGCGTACAGCAATCGTCGCTAATGGGAGCGATATTTCTTATTCAACCCTGCGAAATCCTTTAAAGTAATGAATACAAATGAATACGAATCGATTAATCGTAGAAAGAGGTGCGAATTTGCTACAGAGAAAAGCTCTCCTGTTCAACTCGCTCGGAAAGTAGAAGCAGATTTCTCTTTCACCGTTTGGTGTGCAAACGAGCAGTCAAATCTTGCGAACGCAGACAAGGTCTGAGCCATGACCACACACCCAAAAAAGGAGCATCGCTCGGTGTCGAGCTCGTTCCTTGATCCTTAGACCCGCGTACGACTCAACGAGGGGTCGAGCTCTTTGCTGACGAGCATTGACATGGCTAGGTTGTTTCCGCATTCTTCTATGTGTACACCCTCCGGGCATGCACACTAGTCAGTGCCACAATAATGATGAGAACTGTAAATATAATGCGCACGTGTTCGCAATTTAGGACCGTTTTTTTGGACGCACGTGACGCGTCACGGAATGTCTTTGATTGCCGTGGCATCGCAACGTGTTGTGCATAGCACCGGCGAGTATGTCATCCATAGAAGAACAGGAAGCTCGGAAAGTGCCTCTTCCGTTTTGTCAAAGTATATAAGAAGCGAAGAGTAGGAAGCAACCATGACAAACGCGCCAAGGCGAGTCAGTCCAGCGAGCAACGAGAAAAGCGCTGGAGTGTGTGCATTTACAGGGATCCAAATTTTTCTGATCTTCTTCCTGTTATTCGGATACCTGCCT
The DNA here is from genome assembly GCF_038994185.2 of Dermacentor albipictus. Lineage (NCBI taxonomy): Eukaryota > Metazoa > Arthropoda > Arachnida > Ixodida > Ixodidae > Dermacentor > Dermacentor albipictus. The sequence continues at coordinate 59,287,361 of NC_091823.1, forward strand.
CGAGAGACTACGACCGAAACGTCTTTATTTGTTTCCTCGGTATTAGTTCTGCAACACATTCAGCTGTGCTATAATGTCTTGTGTAAAGGACAAGATTGGTATGCTAGAACATTCGAGGCGTTCAAAGCAACCAGCAGGAATTACGCCCGCTGTTGGGTGCTGGCTCCCTTGTAATGTCTACGCATCTTGTTTGGCCGCCGATGTCATGAAGCGCGTGCACGTCCATGTCGCTGAATAGTTCATACAATCATTCTGTTCAAATTTCGCTTAACGCGATGGCTAGCCATCACCATTTTCAATGTTATTGAACGATAATTAAACTCCACTAGCGAGTACCGAAAAGTCTGAACTTTCGCATCAACAGATGAGGACAGCATTAACTAGCTCTCACTGGCGCACATTATTGAAATGGACGCGCATTATGTTCTGCTGTTTTTATTACCCATACGCACTTTTCATATCTTTGTGACGTTGTCTGTATTTCGAGAAAGGGCAATAAATTTATTTTGTTAAGTAGTGACAGCCAGCTTGTTTGCAGCATTGCGAGAAATCGTTGTGCATTTTGCGCGTTGAACCTTCCTGCACATTACATATGGTCTTCAACTACGACGAAGTAGAGAATCAACTGCCGGTGTAGCAGCTTAGAAGTCCCAGGTAAATTCTATTATGAAGTGAGCAAGCATTCTTTGTGCTTGGTGGAGGGCGAAAACATCGCTTGCGAAAAGCGTGAGCCTCGACATCAACGTGAAGCGGCATTCAATTTATTTTTTTACACATATTTTCTTGCCATCGCTGTTTTCTTCAACTTATTCAGCCTAGCACGGTTTCGCTTATGCTTATAGTAGTAACGACACTCTCTGGTTGCGTACTTTGCGAACCGTGAAGGCCCCTCAGGTAATTTTTTTGGCGGGCTATTTGTTAACTAAAATGAACAGGAAAATGGCTACCTTTCACTTTCACGGTATAAAAGAAAGCCTAAACTTCGACGAGCCATCCTTTCGCAGAATAGCCGACAGAGAAGTTCTACGCCCAGTGAATATCCCTTTTTTTTTTAAGCTCCTTTATTTGACATTTAATAAAGTTTTTCATCCATCCATCCATCCTTTATTTGACATTGAAACAACGACCGAGTTGGAAGTCAAGGAAAACCAGTTCTGTGTCGGTATTTTTAGCAACACGCTCGCGGTTTTATTTACCCCGGCTTCACGCTGGGGACGTAATCTTATTCTGCAAAACGAGGAGACACAAGTGCGGGGTCGGAGATGGAAAGGATTCCGGTCCTTACTCTCTGAGCCCCCCGCACCGCGCGCTCTTCAGGTGAGGGGTGACCCCGGTTAGACAGGTTAGAAGTACCAGGCAGCGTTACTATAAGGATTAAATAGCGAGAGGGAGGAGACGAAGAACGAATGAGGAGAAAGGTGATGGTTCGGGGGAAAGGGGGGGGAGGAGGGGTGAAGTGGCCTACGTGGAGTAGGCGACCAAAGACTTCATTGGAAACGCGTTCTCCGCCTAGGCACCGACAGGCCACATTCTTGTCGAGCTGGTTGACGCGATGCCAGGCGGGACACGTGCGACGAGTCGCGGGCCTCCTTTGAGAGCGTGCGCACGTGTCCGGATGTGGCGGTCTCTGACTGGCGCTCCTCATCCAGGCATTGACGTCATCGACGGGCAGGATAGCGTGTCGCTCCGGCCCACTGGCTCATGCACTGCGCCGTTTCAACAGCCTTCTCCTACGCAATGCTAGCGCCCTTCCACCATTTCACTTCTTTAGTTTAACCCAAACCCCCTTTCGTTTTCTTTTTTTTTTCTTCTTCTGGTACTTCGACCAGTCATGCCGCTCACGCGAGGCCGTTAATTATCGAGCGATGCATCGAATTATTTCCTAATCTGTACCTCGCGAAGTCAAAGCGGTACTATCCGAGATGGAGGTAAACACAAGGTACGCTTCTGTTTTTGGTCCTGAGGGAGGAAGTGATACGTACGCGTAATTCTGGCATTCTTCTTTTTGCGCTTTCCTTCGTCATTACGTTCGCAGTAAAACAGCAGTTCCGTGCCGAAATGCCGTGCGAGGTCGCCGACCGCGCAAGCATGCGTTTCTCTCCCTGAAGTAAGGAACATAGCGAGCGTGTGCGCGGTATTCGGGACCTGCGCGCGTGCGGTGGGGAAAGTTTTCGGTCATCGCCTCGATGAAATGGGACGCGAATATGCCCGGCCTAGATGACCAAGTGAGGCAACAGGCCGTCAGTGATGGTCCGAGACTCTCAGTTGGATCGACAACAAGGCTGTTGTTATCCGATGGCTTACAGATCGCTGTGAACGCGGTTTCTCTATGACGTCACTAATGGCTCTCTCTCTCTCTCTCTCTCTCTCTCTCTCTTTCGCGGTTTGAACACATCACATAGCGGCGAGAGGTATGCACCATGAGAGCTGGCTTCTCATCGCTTCCGTGCAGGCGGCGACGGTTTCCTGTGGGGTTGATGATGCGCCTCCGTATTTCTGTAAGAGAGTCGAGGAGGAAAAATGGCGGGTCCATCTCACCATGACATTCGCCTCCCGGTACAAGTGACGCCACCACCACCTTTGGAGATACTGTCTGCCTGAAGAGCGGCGGGTTAAAGACAGTCAATGTACTAGCTCGTCATCCTAATGTTCGTATTTGGAAGCACCCTCTAAAAACGCAGGTCGAGAATCTTCTTGAAAGAAGATCTTAGTCTTCTTTCCGATGCAAAGAACACCGAAAGCTTTTGCATATCGCGCGAAATCACGTTATACGCTCTAAATATAGTCACTAATCGTGTTACAGATCACTATAGGCATCCTGCAATGAAGATTGTGTCACGATAAACCTGCAGCATACGATGCTTAAATACTGAGGTAGCAGACGCATGAGAACAACGCTTCTGGAGAATCGGGTGTGGATACCTTTAAGAATTAGCGTAACTCAATGCAAATAGTGATGGTTGCCCACATGTTCAGGGTTTCAAACTGAATTTATGCGAAAAGCCCAAGCCCTCCGGAGGGGGCAGAGCCCCCCACCCTCCTCCGGGTGATGTCGAAGCCTACACCGCCTCGCATCGACTATGACCAGAAATTATGAAAACCTGAGACAAACAGGCAGCTTCCAGAAACAGTGGCGGAAGACTCCATCTTTGAGAGCCTACGCACGCTTATGTTCAAGAATTTATGGTCTCAAACTCCCATGCTAGCGTGCGGGACGTACCAATTTCCGATTGATGAGTTTGGAAGATTTTAAATGACTCGGCCTTTCATCCGTACCACCTTAACCTGCACCAACGCTTGGAAGACAGAGACCTGCAGTATCGTCGAGATTTCTGGAATTGGGTCCTCATAACATCCGATGAGTCACTGGGAATTTTTGAGCGACATCATGTGCACAGACGAAGGAAAATTGTTTTCAGAAACGGCCAGGTAAATTTACACAATGCACACTATTGGAGTTACTCCAATCCACACTGAGTAAAGCGCACTAGGCACTAGTACCAGTACTAGTTCAATGTGTGGTTCGGGATTTACTCTAGTGCAATAATCGGTTCCATCTTCGTCGATCACACACACTGACTGGACAGCGTTACGTGGACAAATTTTTGAAGGAGTGGTGGTTGAGTTTCTCAGCGAAGTCCCACGGTCACGTCTTCCACGGCTGTGGTAACAGCAAGATGAGGCGCCAGCATACAGCAGCAGCCGACTATGAAACTTGCTGGATGTGACTTTTTATCTGCAGTGGATTGGTAGGCACGGGCCTGTACATTGGTCGGCATGCAAGGTCACCTGACCTCTCTCCACTCGGTTTTTCTTTGAGGTTATGTTAATGGTCGTGTTTACATGATCGAGACGGACGTCAGATGAGCTCAAGGCAAGGATAACGGATGTCTGCTGTAGAATCCCAGCGTCGGTCATCAAGCATGCCGCAGAAGATGCGATAAAGCGGACTCAGTACTGCGTAGCTGCAGAACGAGACCCATTCGAACACGTCCTCTAGGCAGCAGCTGGGGGCTATCTATAAAACCAGTGAACATTACTTTTTCTCGCCTCTTGTACGACGCCTCACCTAAAGTTCGGTGTTGCAACCGCGCTACTACGTTTCACCGTTCTTTCATGGTTGTTCTCGCAATTATACGAAGCACACCAACATACTACCACGAAACACGACGTCAGTACTGTGAAACGCTTGCGCATCATTCAGATAAGTCCGGAAAAAATTCTGCGTGGATTTTTTACTGTTGTTGTGCAGACGTCCCGATTGCCAGTTCGCCTCATTTAGAAGTACGTGGTACATTAAGTTTCTTGAACACATCGGTTTTGCCTTTTTGGTACACGTGAGTCGTTTCCTGGTGTTTTTGTTTCTCTTTTATTTTTTGCCACGCACCATTTTTTGCAGCACGTATACACATTAATTAAAGATAAAACTGTCACTTTAATCTTTCTTTGGTCTGAAGCAAGTTTCTGGCGCGAAATATAGGTGCATGCGCACTCTTTCGATGCGGTTCCAGCAGAGCTGAGATTTTGAGACGTTCCATGCCAATTCCATTGCTTTTCGCGCTTCGTGCGGGGTCAGAGTGGCGCTTCGGCCAGGTTAACAAGGGGGTATTGTTATCAATAAGATCAGTGACGTAGAAATGAGGGGAAGGAATTGCTGCAAAGCCACGAAACCTGCTGTTGGTGCTCCTTCGGTATACCATATCTAGATGATGCGCTGTCTCTTCGGGTTTGCGACAAGCAAATCAGTTGCTTTCTATGAGCTTATCTGGGAACGCTGCTTTATGATGCGGGTGGGAGCTCAGTCACGTAGTATTTTTCATTTTTTTCGTAGAATTTCTTCACCTTGGAGTCGGAAAAAGCTTTACGCAATTAGTACGTCGCTGAAAACAACGCAGTTAAGGCGCATTCCCATTGGGCCAACACGACACCGATTTCGGTTTACCGACTGTAGGCGACAGCGTTTTTTTTCTTTCATGTCGGCGCCTCTGTCACACTGTGCCGACGCCGAGCTCTCAGCCAACCGTAGGCAGATTGTCGGCGCGACAATCAGTGTGACAATCACTGTGACAGAGGCGCAGACACGAAGGAAAAGATGCTGTTGCCGACAGTCGGCAAAGCAAAATCGGTGTCGTGTTGGCCTAGTGTAAATGAGCCTTTAGATGTCATTTGGTGGTGCCAACAAATGCCTCTTTGACACTTTGATAACGTCGTAAAGTAAGTGCGAGAGTACGTCATTAAGTAAGCACGACAGTACTTCTAGAGTCAGATAATTAATTATAATTTCCTAAGTAAATCTGAGTAACAAAAACATTACTGATGGCTATACTCCACTGTACTGTAAACAATATGCATTATGTTTTCTTCGAGTAATTCAATCGCTCTTTTTTTAGCCTTGGAGCATGACAGTTCAGACACCCTGTATAATTCAATCAGTAACTGAAATGAGATCAAGCAGCGTTTATACTCGGACTGAAAGAAAAAGAGAGAGAAAGAGAGATGCTGCAGTTTCTTCGAAAAGGCGAAGCAGTATTGGTGATAGCGAAATATAAAATAATTTCACGGTGGGAGAATACACTACCGAGAAACGCCAGATTCTTAGTGGTGCGAGAGGCCTCAGGCTATGAAAGAGAACCGTCTCCTACTACGAGGTCCTGTATATACTCATATAAGACCGTCACTTCAGTGAACAATTCTTCGAGGTCACACGGTTTCCTGACGTGCAACTGTCATATATATATATATATATATATATATATATATATATATATATATATATATATGGTTCGGAAAGCTGGTCGGACCTCTGCAGCCCGCTCCGCCGCCCCCCCCCCCCTCTCGGCAAAGTTAGAACTTGGCGTCTATGGTTCAGGACAACATTTATTTGGGCTAGATGGCACTTGTCCTGTGTCGTTCGCCCTCTCGTGGTCGTCTTAGTTGGCGCTGTTTCTTCTTAATTCAAGTTTCCCTCTATGGACGACAGGGTCGCCCAAAGAATAGAATTTCTTCGTAATTACCACACTATGAACGGAAACTGACGAGTGCGCTAGAAAATTCGCAATGCCAAGTTTAGACTGCAGTATCTAATTTCAGGTTGCGTTCACAGACAGAGGAGAAAAGTGGTTTTATCGCACGATCCCTGATCCGTATACGTTTGTCCACGGGTGTACGTACAGTTTGTTCTTTATCCCTCTCTTGTTCTATCGACAAACCGCCTTTTACACGGTGCGACCATAGAGAAATGGCGTGACGGCGAGTGCGCCCTGCCCTATAGCGGATTATATAGTCGCAAAACGTTTTGCAAGGGTCGCGCTCGGGGCCGCGTGGCCCGATGTCGGGGCAGTCGCCCGAGTAAAAGGAGTACGCGGACGCGTGCTGCTGCAAACATTCGTGCCGTGTACCGCATTGAAACTTCACTGGTAGCTCGAAATTCGGTGCGGTGTCGAAACGGGCGTAGCTTAAGTCTGCAACTCTACTTATAAAACAGAAAGTGGCCAGGGGTTCGTGGTCCGGAATGCACCGTGAGCCATATAGGTGCCCTATTTCATTGATGGCCACCAAATTTTACGGATATCCCTGTGTTGCAGTTGGCCGACGCTTAACAACATTACGTACATTACTGAAGAAGCCTTCTTGCAGCGTCGGGCGGCCCTCACTTGGTGGTGGTGGCAGCGCGTGCATGACTTCACGTACACATTTTAGGCGCGATAATACTGGGTCGATACGAGCCTGAAAAGACGCTCACGCCAACGATTGGCCAAGTATTGGGCACAGTTTGTCGCTGAGAGTATTTTATGATACCAGGCCGACAACCACGCAACCGACGACCTCGAGTTTTCGCCCTGCGACGAACTTTCTTCTCGACGGCACCGATAAAATCAGCGTGCCGACCATCGTTCGACTGATCCCCGCGCGATCGGCCATCGAACCGATAACGCGATAACCACAGCACCTTCGCCTAAATGTATAATTAATCGCGTTAAAAATGAGTTGAACAGTGAATATGTGAAATTAAGAAATTTGCCGGCATAACACGACGTAAGGACCGACCCATCTACGTAGCGAATGCGACCAGCAGTCTAGGGAATGGTGAAATACGGATGCAGACACAGTGCTGTGTCGTCGCATGCCGCTTATTCCGTACGCGCCGTGCGAAGTGTAGAGGATTTAACATCACTAAGGCGAAAACTGAACTGTAAAAGCAGTTTCCTTCGTCCTAACTACTTACTTTACAGTTCAGATTTGCCGATAGCAGGCGCACTGTAGGCACAACAGTGCACTCAGGCCTGCTCACCCAGTAGTCGGTGAGTGCTACATGACTTCCAGGAACTACATGCTGCTCCGGAGACGCCGTCAATAATTATTCGCGACCCACGAAAAGCACAACCGACGTGCCCTCAACATGGCTCAGGTACACAAATCAACCGGCGAAAGCCCCGGCACCAATCCAAAACGTTTCCTTGGGCGTGAGGCAGAGGGCAGCACAAAAAAAAAGGCGGATTTTGTGTCCACATTGGATTCCATGCCGTTCTTCGTCTTTCGTCGTATACATCGGCGATATTGCAGTTTCGGCTTAGGCACGCTACAGTGAAGTTTGGCTGTACATGTCGCGTCACCTAGCAGTGGTGATGGGCAAGTACGAGTACAACCTGATGCGCCATTTCCCATTTGTCCGTACTCCACACAGTCAACATTCTTGCTGCCCGAAAGCTTCCTTTATCAATTTCCGATGGATTGGCAGCGGTATTTTGGCATCTCCTCCGTCAGAAGAAAAAAAAAAAAAATCTGGCAGACTGAACTTCAGTTGACATCTACGTAAAGTGAAACATTGTTAGTGTGATTGACTAATGATTCATGTGTGTGTATGAAGTGTGCTTTTTGAGTTATAAATATTAGCACTAAAGAACAGCATTCTGTTTATTGCGCTTTATCTTTCATCCCCCCCATGCCACTCCCATGTGTAGGGTAGCAAACCGGTTAGGCTAAACTAGTTAACCTCCCTGCCTTCCTTCTCAACTTTTTCCTTCCTTATCGTCCTTCATGAGCCTAAATTCCAAAGCCAGCTATACTTTTCTAAATGCAGATGGCAATAAGACTGTGTGTGTGTGAGAGAGAGTAAACTTTATTGTAGTATAGGTTGTTTGGTTATGGTGGGTGGTGGTGGCTGGGCCCCACTGGTTACAGCGGCTCGCCGGGCCTGGTAAAGGGTCACCAGTTGAACACACATAATCACTACTAATTGCAGAGGCTACTAATTGCGATTTGGCAAGCATGCCAAATCGAAACGCGCCGAGCGTCCCAACGAGCTGACTTGCCCTCATGAGAGGAAGCTTTAGCTCGGGCTCAACTCCGACACGGCCTATTCAAATACGTGTGAAATGCAAAAATGCTTTTCTTAGATAACCCCTGGACCGATCTTAATCAAATTTGTTGCATTTGAGAGAGAAAGTTGAATTCTAGTGAGTGTTCGAAGCGGAATGTCGATTTAGGGTCTGAATCTTATGAAAATGATTCTCGAAAATTCGAAAGGTTGAAAAAAGTAGTCGCACGAAGTTTATGGATTAATAGCTCTCCGTGAAGAACAGATATTGAAGTTCTGTAAACGGCATCCAATGAATCATTCAAAGTGGTCATATTCGGCGTGTCAATTTATATCTTCCGTGAATTTGTTACATTGCGTACAAGAGTTTCGCAAAAGCTGTATTTCCATATTAGTCATTTTTTAGATTCATGTGTAACACCATTTTGTCCGCTTTAGATGTACTATCAGACTTAATTAAAAAAATTGCGATATCATTTTGCCTTGCTGATTTAGCAGAGTTGTAAACTTGATAGTTTCGTTTTCTGAGAACTTTTGGCTTCTGCCAATTTTTAATAAAAAATTGACAATCTAGATAAGAAATTGGAAACCAACAGTCACTAGATTTTAAGTTTTTCTTTTAAATGCAATAAACCTTGTCAAATTGGGTGCAGTGGTTTCCGAGAAGAAGGAATTCTCCTTTTACATGCATTTAGATAGGAGCACCCGATCGAAAGCTTCCTACCTGGAAAGAAACAAGTAAACTTGTTTTATCCAGGGACCTTGGCTGTTCTATGCCGCTTGCCGACGCATGCGTCCGTGGCGTAATGGTTTCAATGTCAGGCTTGTGTGCAAGAGGTCCCGAAACAGAATTTCTCTGTCAAATAATTTTATTTATGCCTATTTAATTATTTACAATGCCGTACTGACGAGCTTGCATAGAGTCACAAAGGCGTTTGAAGCCAGAAGGACAAGGTTTAGGCAAATCCATGCATTAACCATCTTTTCTATGCTGGTTGAATTGCCCTGCTTGCAGCTCCTGTAGACACAAGCGCCGCAGTTCTCTCTAGTAATTGTCGTACCAAACTCTATGCTTGAAACGGTAAACTACTTCTGTCGCGGCAGCGTCCCTAGATGGCACCACCATCAGGTTAAACACGCTTGGCGTTAGTGGTCAGACACGTACAAAGAAGTGCCTCGTACTCGGCAAGAAAACTACGCTTTCATAACAAGCGTATAGATACTTCTGTGTCAAGGATTACCGCAACTGCGAAAGGGACGTCGGCGAAAGTTTTTACCGCGTTTCTTCAATACCATCAAGCAAGTGTCGCTGTTACTGATTAATGTCAAATTGAGTAGAGCATACTCAAGAACCAAGAGTAGCCGGTAGGACACGAGAAAACTCACAATAAAGCAATAACTGCATGAAGCCGCGGATAGAAAAGGTAGGTGTTTGGAAAGGGTAAACTGGTTTGGATAGAAGTTGTTTAGGTTGCCGCGCTCCAGAAAAACCTGCATTGATTGCTGCTAGTCAAATTTATAGCTTCGTCGTCCAAAAAGCGTTCGGTGCTGAAGCTTTGCACAGGCTGAAACTTAATCTGAGCTACAGTGGGTAGGTCGTATGCAAAAAAAAAAAATGTACCGCGCGAGTTAGACGAGAACATAAAGCATGGGCACCGTTGTGTTTGTGTTTCATGCACTCCTCTTAATTTTCTAAAGGTAACTAACGTAGGCTCACGCTTGTAGCGTATTTCTGTTTTCAAATGACAAGACCTCAGACACTAGTTTTTCCATTTTAACATCCTCGGGTAGCGTAACCTGCAGTGACCGGCCCTACTGTGCGTGACCTGCTCTGTGCGTGTTCTGCTTTATTCTTTGACATTCGTCCTCTTGAGTCTTTCTTTCCACTTTTTTCTCTTCTTCCTCTGTTCCATTTCTGTTTCTGTCTGCTCCTTTCTGAAGAGTAGGCAAGCGCCTTCCGTTAGCAGTTGGCAACCGGCTCCTCGCATTCCCTTTTCTGTCAAGTGTACGTATGTTTTCAAATCAAATAATAATATTCGTCTTTCAATTTGCACTGCAAATATTTCTTTAACTGTACATGCTGTACTTGTGTGCTAGCAAACGTGCGGCTGCTTTGTTCTGCGGGAAACTAGTTATTCGGTTTGCAAGATGGGGCACCCGATCGCCTCCAATCCGATCTTTTCTCGCGCTTTGAACAACAGAACTAATGCTGAAGTGTGTAGCTACGTTGAAGCGTGCCGCAGCGCAAGTCGAGCATTGTTGAATGAGCGTGTATCTCGCGCTTGCTAGCGCACATTTGCTAATTCTTTTCACGTTGTTTCAGAGCCAGCTAATTGCTCCTATTACGTTTCAGTGGCGAATACCTATCCCAGTCGAGCCCGAGCAACAAAACGAGCATATGCTAGAAGCATTTCGGTAATTTATTTTATTTATTTTTCACATACTGTCAATCCCTCATGGGATTATAACAGGAAGGGCAAGTACATAGGGTAGTGTTTGCGAACAAAGAATATAAATAGATTATATAATCATAAGTGTGTTATTGCAAAGGTTTTGGTTTCACTAAACGAAAGAAATAAGTAGTTCATCACAAATGAAAAACATGATCGTGACTCGTCCGGACTATTTGCCTACAATATTTCTACCTGTGTACAAGAAGTGGTTGGCAGGTATACTGTTTTCTCAGTGCCACTTTATCATCATGGTCAGGCTTTGCTGATGGGTTTCCCTATACGACAGCGGGTCGCTCGTATATGGCGCTTCCTCGTTTAGGTTGATGCGAATCATAACAGCTGCGCGGTGTTTACAGTCACCGAGAGCGCAGTAGTAACATGCGCCTCTCCCATTAGAGATTTGTCGAGGTGCGATCGGCCGCTGGGGAATGCAAACCAAGAGAGAAAAGAAAGAGTCGGATTTAGGCTTGACGTGTGCTGGCACACGTAATTCTCCAGCGAACTGCCTACTCGAAGAAGGCGGTTAGGAAGTGCCTATAGTTCATCGGCCCGTACGTGAGGTGCAAGTTAACTTTATGTACGCAGCGCACGATAAAGAAGGGCAAGAAATAGAGAGACGGGGATCACCTGTATCTCTTTTTCTTCTTGTTGTTTATTGTGTGCTCCGTATATATCAAGTCACGATGCACCGACTCGTCCACGCCGCCACGTTTGCGAGGTGCAAGTCTTGGCCTCAGTAATAAAAAACTACAAACGACAGTTGTAAACCCTTACGACGCCACCCGGAGCACGTAAGCGGAAGAAAATAATTATTCCTTAAGTTGCTTGCTGTTCGACTCATAGAAATGCTCCCTATGTTCTGACGAGCACTTGGCTGTGATGTCCGTGCAATGCACATTTTTTAAACGGTCTACGTGACCGTTGGCAACTTCGTTTCTCGAGCGCGGATGGTCGAAAATAGACATTAATGTTTTCGATTGCCCTGAAACCGCGATTCGAAGCCACGGATGTGTCTCAAACGAGCTCTGAGCTTTCGCTGCCCAAGCATGCTCTCGATGAAGCGGCTGCCTCGGTTTTCCGAGGAACTTAATTCATTCGCGGCGCTTGCGGCTGAGTGATCGCCGCACAACGCCTGCATTAGGGGGGTCGTGAATTTCCGCCACGCTCCCGGCAAAGAATAGAAAACTATCTCCCTCTCGTAAACTGCGTTCCAAGCGCTCGCTTCTGATTTCACGACTGCCGCAGTGAAATTATTTTAGCCTTAATTGCACATGCTGTTTGACATAAGCAATGCACGCGTATTCGCACCGCACCAGAGGCAGAGGCTTTTCGTACTTCAGTGTTCTGACGGCCACGGTTGAGGACACCCTGTCTGATGCCGCAGTGCATGCAATGTATAAACGTTGTTCTTGCACTGCTCGTGACAGGTATTAATCTGGCACCAATCCACGTAAGTAGTTGCGTTAAAATTCAGCGATATCTGAAAAAAGAAGAAAAACTGTGCCCGCATATGTTGAAATCCAGGGCACACGTCGAAAATTCAGCACTCTGCCTAACCCTGCCTGCTGCCGTATACCATTTTTGTCAGGGTTGTGATCTATAGCACAGTTAGCGCTGTATTTTCACCGCATAACACTTTCGACGAGATGGTGGCACTTCCGAAGACCTGTATCGTGATGGTCGATATATTTTAAGAAGTACTTTGGAAGCGCTTTCGCTTTTGCAAGACATTATTTCCCACGCAACCACTAGCTGAAACGATGGGTACCTCACAAACGCATCTCAGATGCGTACCAAGTGAAAATAACTCTGACTGGAGGTTTCCCAGCCTTTCCGTCACACTCAGATTTCCCACGCAACCACTAGCTGAAACGATGGGTACCTCGCAAACGCATCTCAGATGCGTACCAAGTGAAAATAACTCTGACTGGAGGTTTCCCAGCCTTTCCGTCACACTCGGCACTCGTACTCGTAGGCTCGTACTCGTAGATCATCCCTCGTCACAGGCGCACTCGTAGGCTTAGTCCAACAACTCACTGTCCAAAGTTATATCCTGCCATATCGATGAAAGAGAATACGGCAAATTGTAGCGAACATTGCTAAGCTGTAGTACACGTGATATGCCATCCTCCCTTCTGGATGCTAACGCACTAGAAGTATATAGTAATCTTTTTGAGCGCAATTAATATTTTGGAGAAAAAGAGCAGCCAGCGCCACCTATAGGCACCAACCTGTCATTTAAGTGCAATTACCAGAAAATACAATGTAGGAATCAATTGATATTTGATATTATCTAATCACTCAAAGTTTTGACCCGATGAGAAAGTAATGAGCATTGGCACTTCGCTTTTATTCGCTTCTATTTGCCGCGCCTAATAGCTTTAAGGCCGCCTAGTTATTCGTAGACCGCCTAGACATACGCAGACAATACGTAGACCATAGGCAATGCATTGACTGCCTAGTTACTCCAACTGATTCCTCGCCAACAGCCTAGTGCGACAACCTGAATTGCTGCCCGGTATGGTTTGGTATGGTAAGGTATGATATGGTATGGTATGGTATGGTATGCTATGGTATGATGAACTTAATGTTTTGAAGCTCAACCCTTAGGCATACGCTGGCGGCTCCCACGTCGGGACAGTAAGGTTTGACCTTACCGCCGTATCGTGGGCCATCTGAACGGCCTGTACTTGATCGAAAAGAACTCCACTGTGTAGGACTCGCCGCCACCAGTCTCTCTCCTTGTCATTTTCTAAAGCATTTTTAGAAGCTTCATAAAGGCAATCTTTACGCCGGCCAAACTGCAGATACTGCAGTATATATGTCTGCATGCAGAGGCCAGAGCTACCAGCGTAGACGACGTGCGGTCACATGTCGTCATTTTGTTCCGCACATTGAGCGCGGATGAGGATATGGCACAAGTTCAACGTCCGTACGCAGCAACGCTGTCGTGAAACGTGACATAAGGGGAAAAAATCCGGGCAAAACCGGTTATCGAATTTCATTACTAGTACCACCGAGTGCACGTTTGACGACCTCCTTGAACAGCCTTAGTTCGTAGTAGCTGCCCCTTTCACTCTCATCACAACTTTACCATTTGCTTCTCTTGCTCGGTCAGGACAGGATAAAAGCACCCGATGGTGCCAGACATGAACCAAGGCCGCCTCTGTAAAAAATAAAAAGACAGCCAAGGAGCACTATGCACAAGGCAGAATTTCGCCGAAGGCTGAGGCTATACTCAAAGCTAACGCGAACTTTGTCACCTCCGAGGAGACGGAGGAACGACACATTATATGGTTCCCGGCTCACACGTCCCCCGACACCCCCGTACCCAACCTCAACGAGGAGGTCCACCGCGTAGCGCGAGGTCTCACGTTCCGCGCCCGCGAAGAAGGATCCTCTCTTGGGGTTGGAAATCCAACGGAGGCATGGACAGAGAGGGACAGAATGACCAGATACTGTGACATTACAAAATTTTATCAAAACTCAAGGCGGGTTTATCCGCCCCCTAACCCCAAACTCGACAGGGCCCAAGCGGTAGACTGGCGGCAGCTACAAACAAAGACCTTCCCCAACCCCGTCCATCTCAGGAGGATATATCCGGACGTCTACTCAGATGATAACTGCAAGCTATGCATCAGGGCTCACGCAACTCTTAGACACATTCTCTGGGAATGTGACGTTATATGCGAAGAAAATGCAGTTTCCCCAGATGAAGCTGCGGCGCGATGGACGGCCGCGTTGCGCAGCTCAAACCTTGAAAATCAACTATGGGCCATCCAGCAAGCCCGTGAGGCGGCGAGGAGACAGGATCTCCGGACCTCCTCGGGGGCGGCCTAGGCCCAGGCCACGAATTTGCCGGATTGTTAATAAAGTTGTTGCCACCACCACCACCACCAAGGAGATTAATGGTATGACGGTGTACTATAACGTAAGGACCAAATGAACCTTTGGATATGCTAAGGAATGTTTAGACGAGCAATAACAAATGGAGCGGGCGTTTTAGAGTAGTCGAAGAGTCACGACGGTGAATTTTAAATGAGTACGAGCTTTACTGCAGAGCACAAGGTCGGCGTCCTCGTTATCGGGGCGGAGGCCCTCTATAGCAGAGCCCTATACTAACCCAACGAAACTGCAATAAATCTGATAATGTGAGAAACGAGAGAGAAAGTGACCCACCAGCCGCAACACTGTCTGCTTGACGTAGCGCAGGCAAGGCACGCCTGCACTTTGGTGATCGATATCGTTCACTGTTTGGCGTCCCATGCCGCAACCAAACGTTTTTCATAAGCCCACTTTGGTTTGCTTAAACAAGCGCCTTCTACTTGTAGTAGTAACCTTGACTTCTTTTTCCTGGCTTCGCTCCTGGTGGATGATCGTTCCTATCATCAGTCAACAGCAGTTTATGTGCAGTTACGTGACTGAGTCGTTGTTTAGTGTGCGCGGGCTTTTTTTTTTCCGGGGGCGCGGGGTTGTTTATCTATTCTGTTACCCGCGGCGGTAGCAGTGGCTATGGTGTAGCGCTTCTGAGCTCGAAGTCTTAGGTTCAATCCCGGCCATGGCGGCCGCATTCCGTTGCGGGTGGAATGCAAAAGAAGCTTGTGCGCCGTGTTCGAAATTCGGGAGTCTCCCGCTACGGCGCGGCTCATAAACAGATCGTGGCTTTGGCATTTCAAACCGCAGAATCTATTTTTTTTCCAATGTGATTTTTTTTAACTTTCGATCTGCGCTGTTAGGACATGCCTTAAGCAAAAATAAACAGGGCGAGAATAGCCTTGCAAGGAGCCGAAGCTGCAAGTGGTTTAATTTGGATAGCGGGCAGGGTAATCCGCCAGTACACAAAAAAGCAGAAACATAAAATTCACGAAAAGTGGCCGGCGCATAAACTCGCAGATTTGGGTGCAGTGTTCTCGACTCTTTCTTGTGGAACTGCGTGTTAACGCTATCTATTACTTTTTTTTCGAGAGAAAGATATCTCCGCATTAATCAACATGTCTCAGGACTCTTGAACCTCGGTTTCCCCCAAAGTTTTCAGTGCATCTAGGAAGGGGTAATTTATTCAAGTGAAGTCTGAGAGGTCACAATGAGCCAGAAAATCAAACCACCCAGGATGAGGACCAACTGCTTGCTTTTCTTCAGTACAGGCTACGCTCGCCGTCTCGTTAAATTACTGTTTTTATGTGCGTGTGTGTGTGAACTGTTTCGCTATATGTATTTAATAGTACATATTATATTTGCTTGTATATGTATATTGACTTGTGTATGTATATACTGGTATTTCTATATTGTATATTCACTATGTACATTTACTTTTTTCCCTCCCACCTATCGCATCCCTTTGCCCCTTCCCCGGAACAAGGTAGCCAACAGTAGATGATCTGTGATTAAGTTCAATGTCTTTCCTTTGCTTTTTCTCTCTCTCTCTCTCTCTTTGTGCAGACGTGTCCTGAAGTAGAAGAAAGAGAGTTAACTGGAGTGTCTTTAAGAAATAACAACCAAAACGACAAATACAGGATCCTAGGTAATGCTTAGCTTTCTGCGTTTTGATTGTGATAAAAATTTCTTTTTTAGTTTCGCTGCGATTGTTGCCTGTGTTATGAGAAGTAAACAAGCTGGCGAGCATCGAAACTGCGCGCTTTTTCGTAGTGTCACTTTGCACTGCAGAGAGAGATAATTTATTGCGAAGGCAAAGAGGTTGGCCTTAGCTAGTAGGTCCTGGCCTGCTACTCCACCAGGGTGAAAAAGGAATGGGGACAGAAATAGGGATTACAGATTATGAAGAGGACAGGAAAGAGGGATGCTTATATACAATAAGACATTGGTTTCCTTAAAGCCTTCAGTCTTGTCGTCTCATCTTCAAATAGTACAGAGCAGCCTTTGTAGCTGTTGTTGCTGCTGTGCCATCAGATACTTCCAGACAATGTTTGCCTGCCAATGCCTGCTAGCGAAGAAATCAGCGTCTTCTGCTGTGGCTCGTTAAGAGGGCAGTCGTAAACCAGATGTTGGGGAGTCTCCGGCACTTGGCAGTGTTTCCATTTGGGGCTGTCTGGACGACCGATGAGATTTTCATAGCGTCGAATGAAGGCGACACCCAGGTGAATCTGGTGAAGGATGCTTGCTTGGCATCGCTTGACTTTATCCATGAAGCGAAAAGTCCTGCCAGAGTCAATTTCCCGCAGGTACCTCGTGCCCATGGTCTCGTTGAGCCCAGTAACCTGGTGGGCAATCTCGCATGAGGGCATTCGAAACATAGTTAACATCTTTTTTCTTTAAAACTGATGGTAGCGCTAAAAGGGAACGGACACACGAAGAAAAGACGACACGACGACGAAGAAACGCTACGATGCGTAAATCAGGAGACAAAGCGGACAGATTCCCGTATTATAAGCTCTGCAGCTGTTGAAGGACATTTGCAGTCCAATTCGCATTGGCGGGACCTGCCCAGCTGAGAGATCACAAAGGCCGCGGTCGAGCCGCGTGAAGCAACGCATCTGTCTTTGTCAGCACAGAGCCGTCGTATAGCGCAAGTAAATGTACCAAGATGAGCTGTTTAAGACCAGTGGAACTTACGTTTAACTCCTTCAAAATCTCAGGTATGTGAAGGCCTATACAGTGTTCACGGTGGCACTTCAGAGATGACGGCAGGTGCGAAGCCGGAGGGAATAATATGCCTGTGTACAGTAAGACATCTTCAGTAGATGCAGCTCGGGCGGTTTGCTTGAATTGAAGACAAGGGATTGTGTGTATATCGAGTTAGCAGTAGGAGGGGAACTACAAGTGGCTAACAAGACGTAAACTTCGATTGGATAGGTCCATGATTTCTCTAGGTTGCCGGAAGTTAATATAAAGCGTGGCAGGCCTAGGCATGTTCGCCGAGCTTGGGCCCGAAGGCTTTTCAATGAACGAAGACAAGTTGAAGGTATATTGGAAAGTGCAGACATGCTGCAGCGTAGGTAACCAACAAACAATACCTGATACAGCTGCAAGAGATCTTGTTCAAAGGGGGCCCCATCTGAGTCCAGCAACAAACGAAAAACGTGTATAAAACTGGATAGTTTGCTCCGCAGCGCACTAACTTGTTTTAACCAAGATAGACTGCAGTCAATGGCGATGCCTAAATATCTATAGGGCGGGAAAGCAGGGATCATTGCTCCGTCAGCTAACAACGGATACTCTATCATTGATTTCCTTGGGAATGCCATTCCAGCAAATTTTGCTGTGAAATGTTACAGGCCTTGACGGCGCAAGTACCTCGATGTTATAGTTGTGGCCCGTTGCAGTTTTGCGTGCTTTTGCGCATGCGTTACTCTCCGGCTTCCCATATTATACGCGTCTGGGCTGTTGTTATTAGCATTGTAAACTCAACTCCAAGGCCAGTGAGCGCGATGTTGAACAACATACGTCTTAGGATCGCACCTTGTGGAACCCCGCGGCCGACATGGTCACTGCTCGTTTCACCGTTAGCAGTGGGCACAAAAAATGGCACGTCCGCTAAAGTCGCTGAAGACCCACTAGTAGGGTCGGCCACCTATGCCAATGTGTTCAAGCGCATCAAGAATGACCAAAAGAAGGAACGTTATAGAAATCGCATTTTATGTCCAAAGCCTCTAACGAGGAACTGCAAGTGCTGGGCTTCTATTACGTCTCCTCGCATATAATCCGTACGTCTAAAAAAAGTTAACTTACCTGCTATCTCTTACATTAGTGTTTCTAGACGCTGACTTGTGTGCACGACCACTTATCTGATAACATCGGTATCGATAGTTTGCCCCCACTTTCATTCGTGTACATGATGCGTGCGGTTTTCGCAACGCGAAGTTGGGATTCTTTGTCGTTAAGTAAAAAGTCGTATTTGAGGCCATTGCCATTGGTGCGAGACCACCGGTCTCTGTCGCTATACCATATGTTAATTTGAGCAAAAGAGAGACAGTGAGAGAGCTTGGTGCGCAGTGCAAGAGCTGCTTGACAATACAATTATCTTCATCATTTCCGGACATCATGAACGAGATTAAGTAAACAGGATGTACAAGATTTCTCACTCTCAATGTTTATACTGATAACCTGATTGCGGTGCTTTCAAGTGCCAGCCTTCAGGAGACGTTAGCCGCAGTTGTTCGCAGCTAGTTGAGTGGTTGCGGCTCTGAAAGGCCCCAGTATTGCCTTCTGTGAAAGACCTTCTGTGAAAGAGCGTGCACACAATTCGGAAGAATAACAGAGGTAGCTTTCGTACGAGTTGCTTCCTTATCTCGACAAGCGTAAATTTTTCTTTCCTTGAATAGAGGCATACCGATGCAAGAGGCTTCCATTGCATCAAAATGCATCAAGGACAGCCTCAGAGTCATCAGAGGCATCGCGCCAGTGGTCGGCTGCCTGCGCGAACGTCAAAGACGGCTGGAGGTGGAAGGGCTGTCGCGAGAACATAAAATATTTGTCCGAGCCATGAGTAATGGGCGGTACCTGAGCCGCGCTCACGGAAGCGGTGGCGCGCCGCTGGGCGCATTTACCGTGTGCAAGGCGACGACTCAAATGTATTCACTTTGCAAGGCAGAAAGCCGCGAGGACAAAAGGCAGCCGCATCACCACGTGTCAAATACAGTAAATGCCCATTCTCATATAAGCACATCCGCGCACCAAAGGTGGTGGCGCTAAAGTTGCAGTAATTATGAAACTCATCTTCGGTGAGCGCCAACGAGGAAAATATTCTTACGGGTTGAAAATAACAACGGAACAGCCTGTAGAAACTGCGTCACACGCAAAATCCGAATATACAGGTGTACCTTGCACGGCTACAGAGAAATCGCACGGCCGCCAACCAAAGACGCGTGGCGAGGTTAGTTCGTTTGCTTGCGTACTAGCGAGCTTTCATATTAAGGCGAAAGCTTTTGATGGCTCATGGGTCGAAAGAGCCGATGTCCAGCGTTACGGCACGAAAATTGTGTGCTAATAAAATGGCACCAAAATTATGGGCCAGCAAAAAGTGGCACCAAAATCCACTTCGATTGGCAGGAGTCGAACCCACGAGTCTTGCTGCTAATTAAAGCGCACTTCATTATCGCTCAATTAATTATGATATAGTTAATTAGGGCACTGGAACTTTCGACCTTTGGTGGGAGTTGAACACATGGCCTTTGGAGTTAACTAAGGTGACGTTAATTAAGGTACACTTAATTATGATATAGTTATTTAAGGCACTCGAGCCCACGACCATTGGCGGGTGTCGAACCCTCGACCCTTACTGAAAGTCGAACCCACGATGTTCGGTCTTACTTAGACCGAAGTTAATTAAGACAGATATAATTCATGTAAATTTCATTAGGGCACTCGAACCTACGTCCTTTGGTGGATGAAAACAAGTAATTGCAAATAGCAACGCATTCATATGAGAATGTCACGTAATTCAATTAATGTCTTGCGAGCGCACAGGCTTTCGCCTTCATCTTAGCATATGCTAAAGTGATTGCTAACTTCTTCCTTTAATGGTGACAGTGATTTTGGGAATCACAAGGGGGTCATCTGCTATACGTATCCCATGAGTCGTTTGGTCACTGATCACGATGTACGGAAGAGCAGCATAAAATGGAGTTACGTTAGCACACGGTAAGGAGGATGGAAAATTATGTGAAAACAATAGTGGAAGTTTAATACATCGCTACGGGTGAGCTGTACGCTCTAAGAGAAAAAGTGCAGAAACGTTCGATGTCCATGTTTCTGCACGTAAGGCTAGAGATATTCACGTGGAGTCTCGCTGGAGTGCTTGTACCCTACACCATCCGGAGAAACTCACTCTCGCTTGCTCCCTAGTAGACGGCTTTGTCAGCACGCTGGTCAGCCCACACAAAAGAATACGGATAGAAACCATTCCCTGGAGTAGAGCGGCTGAACGTGGGGAAATGATAGTAGGATTTGCACTGGTGCATCATCCAGTCGCATACACCAGACAAGTCTTTCCATGTTGACGAGCGTGACCATTAGGCACGTCGTGTCTCAGGCGTTTGGCATCCGTTCCATTCACTGCCGCATAAAGGGAACCGTAACAATGGCCACTTCCGAAAAGAAAGGCCATGTGACTCTACCCTAGGAAGCTACTTTGGGGAAGAAAGAAAGCGTAACAGTTGCATGCCTAACCCGTAACGTCATGTCTTTCAGACTGTGTAATGCGCCCGCAGCGTTCGAAGTGATCATGCACGCAATACTGAGCGGCTTGAAATGGGAAGTTTGCATGATCTACGTGGACGACGTTATGATCTTTGGACGAACATTTAGTGACCGCAACGGGCTTCTGGAGTTGCTGTCGAACTGCTTGCAGAAAGTCGGCCATGTCTTCAATTCTAAGAAGTGAAGTTTTGGTGAATGATCAACTTTTGTGCTGGGACATCAGATCGATAAAGAAGGCATATGACTGGATCCAGAAAAGACTGCGGATGTAAAGGCATTTAAGGTGTCTCACGGTGGGAAGCAGCTACGAAGTTTCTTAAGCTTTGGCGCATATTTTCGCCGATTCAATCCCAGATTTGCTGACCTGGCCCATCCTCTTACGTGCCTGCCCCAAAAAGGCGTTCCTTTTGAGTGAACCGCAGAGTGCGACTCCTCGTTTCGCGAAATAATGCTTCTCTTGATCTTGCAGCCTATTCTTCGTCACTTCAATTCCTCAACACCAACCGAGGTTCACACCGATGCGAGTAGTGTTGGCATCGGCGCTGTGCGTGCTCGGCGCATTGGCGAAAGTAAGCTCGTGATCTTGTACGTTTGCCGTTCCTTGAATCACTCTGAGCGCAATTGCACAATGACCGAGCAAGATTGCTCGGCGGTCATCTTCGCGGTGCATCGGTTCCGTTGGTACATCTACAGTCGCCTCTTCACGGTGGTCATGGATCATCATTCACTATGCTGGATCATGAATCTTCGAGATCCTACTGCTCGACTTGCGCACTGGGCCCTCCGTCTACAGGAGTACGATTTTGTTGTTTCCTACAAGAGCGCTCGACGACACGCTGATGCTGATTGTCTCTCTCGGATGCCACTTCCGACGACTGAATGTAACGCTGATAACTTCGATCAATACATCGCGCTTGTATCTCCGGAGTTTCTTTGTATGGGTACCTTCATATACGACCAGCATAAGGACGAGAGTTATCAGCCACTCTTCTCCGCCGTGTAGGAGCCTTTAGAAGACAGCCGTTTTCACCTACGTGACCGCGTCTTGTGTAAGTAAAGCTACTCGGCTACTGGCACGCGCTGCCCTTTAGTTGTCCCCAAGAGCCTCCACATTCGAGTACAATGCGCCAAGCACGGTGATGCAACTTCCAACCCTCTTGGTTCCACACGAAAGCTCTCTCGTGCCCAAGAACGCTTTTACTAGCCCAAGAGGCCTCACGATACCGAACGGTGCGTCGCAAGTTGCACGGAATGCCAGCGTCACAATCGACCTACAAATACACCGCATGATCGACTTCAGCCAATACTGCCTTCCAGCACCCCTTTTGAACAAGCTGGTGCAGATCTCCTGGGTACCTACTCGTGATCCTCCAGCGCCAATCGTTTGATTATCGTATGTGTAGATCCCCTGGCCGTTATTTTGAGATGGCAGAGCTACCATGGGCCACAGGAGCAGAAGTTTCCCTTTTCTTGTTATATTCCGTCGTTTTCCGACACGGGCCTCCTCGCATCATAGCCAGAGGTTGTGAGCAAGAGTTTACCACAGATGTTGTCGAAGAGACCGTTTGTCTGTGTTCATCTAGCTTCAGCCATTTGACGCCGTACCATACAAAAATTAATGGTCTGGTCGGACGCACGAACGGAACGTTTGCCCACATGCTGTCCATGTATGTAGATTCCGCAGATAAGAAAAGGAACAGTATCCTGCCTTTCGCCCACTACGCATTCAAACTGCGAAACACGAGACCACCGGTTACTCACCGTGCTTCCTTCTTTATGCTCCTCCACCTCGCTACACGGTCGACTCTACGTTTGCTTACTTGACTCTGACAATGATTCTATTACCAAGATCCACTGTCGAGCAGAAGAAGCGCGACGCCTTCCTCGGCTACGCACCCTGGCTTCACACGACCGGTCAAATATCTGCTACGATGGCCGTCGCCTGCGTGTTTGCTTCGATCCTGGTGAGCGTATGTGGCTGTGGACGCCTTTACGGAAGCGCGACTTGTGCCAGAAGTTCTTGACCCACTATCTTGGGCCACGTTATACTGGAACGCCTCAGCGAGGTAAACTATCATATTGTACGCCTCACAAACAGGGTACTACACACGGCCGATACCGACGTGCCGCACAATGCCCGCCTGAAGCCTTCCAATCCACGCACGACTGATTGACATTCCGGGGGGGGGGGGGGGGTCGCTTCTTCTGCCAACAGGGAAATGTCACGAGCTCTCGCAACAAAGTGCAGAATGAGCGTGAATGACCATGCAGAGAAGGAAGACGACGTGCAGCTGGCTGGCTCCTGCACCGATCCCGGAAAACACAAACCGTGCCGGTTGATCTGCCTAGTATCTTTTGTAAGTGAACACTTCACCTGTAACACACACACACACACACACACACACACACATATATATATATATATATATATATATATATATAGGCATATGTATATATATATATATATATATATATATATATATATATATATATATATATATATATATATATACATATATATATATATATATATATATATGAACGAGAGGGCATCATAAGAAGCTGACCGACACCAAGGACAGCATAGGGGAAGTTACTTATTAAATGAATTACCGAAATGATCAATTCATGAGAATGAAAATAAATGAAAAAAATTAGTCGCAGGTAGGATACAAACACTCGTCTTTGCATTACGCGTGCGATGCTCTAACCAATTGAGCTACCGCGGTACCGTTTTGCCATCCACTTTCTCGGGTATTTATGTATTACTACTACAAATAACCCTGGGAGTGTTAGCCAGCGCCATCACTCAAAAACGTTGACGGCGCATGTAGAACACCATTTCTACCGCAGGAGTCACAAGCACGTGATCTTTTTGGTTGGAGGCAACCGGTCAATAAAACCACGCATGCTACCTTAAGGCATCAATGTAGCCGGATTTGAAACCCTCGTTAGGTAATGACCGAGAACAAGGGGTTAACCGAGGGGCCCGATATTTATTAATCATAAGAAGTCAACAAACAAAGACAGCAAGGAAAACACAGGGTAACTTCTTGTACTTACTAATTGAACTAAAGAAATGATAAGTTAATGGAAATGAAAATGGATTCAGAAAGTAATTTCCCCTATGTTGTCTTTGGTGTGCTTGTGTGTTGGCTTCCTTTGATGTATGTATGTATGTATGCTACAATGAGATGTTGGCGCACAGATAGGGCACCGGCTGCTCCTTGGATCTTTACCTGGTGTTAAAATTACATATACTGTTTTGTGTACTTTTGAAGATAGTTTTGTAAGAGAGGCAGCAAAAAAAAAAAAACGGACAATGCGCACACAACGATGTTATCAAATAGCAATCAAAACAACACTAAGGCATTGCGAAATTGAAATAAAAAGGAAGTAAACTAGGATATCAAAGGTAGTAACGCCATCTGCACCTTGTACAGATGCGAAATAACGTTCACGGGAAGTTCAGGCTTACCCGATGGCATCGAAGCAGCAGTTTGGGCTGGAATATTATCGCATACCATGCACAGCGACAATACAAATAGAGACCGCTACTGGAAATATAACGTTTCTGTTTACTTATGTAAAAAAAAAAAGAAACGTTAAATGCCCTTACAACGCCGTTGTTTCTAACCAATTATTTGATGCTGTTAATGCGGACTTTATCATGACTCTTGTTGGGCACGGGCGCAACAATTCATTTGTGCTAAGTGGTCTATTCGTGCAAACATCTCGCTCTCGCCAACTCGTGCCGTTTGAGCAAATATTCCCTCAGCTACGCCCCGCCGTGTGGAAAACGCTGCGAAACATTTTTCAAGGCTGCACGGACACTAGTCTTGAGCTGAGTGTCCACTCGTTGCCAGGGACTGTCGACTTGAACAGACAACGCGGTTTCTGCCCGTAGCAAGAGGGGCAATGTCAACAGTCACTATAGCTGTTCGACGCGAACGACAAATGTTTGCCGAGGCAGTGGCGGCGTACGCGTGCATGGTGTTAACCTCGTGCGACATTTCACTCGAAAATTGCGTGTACGCCTGGTCAGACGCCATTTCGCTGGCAAGCTCAATCTGTCCGTCTATATCCCCGTGTTGCTAAGGCATCAGAAGTACATATGCTTCACACATGCGCTTATTGCGGCGACGTGCGCTTTGACTCAATTATCGTCTGCTTTTGACCGGACTCTTCACTATTTATCTCGCATTAAATGTTCCCCTTTTCTTTTATAACTTGAGTTTTAACTACAGGCCGCCATTCCTTTTGTTTAAAGCTAGTTGTTGCCAGGAAATGACTGTCTTTAATTTAAAAGGTTAGTGAAATGTTTTTTTTTTAACGAGTTCACTTGGCAGCCGTTCTTTTCCTTTTCAATTTTTTTCGTCGCGCATCGAAAGATATGCATAATAAATGTGAACCGTTGATAGCTACAGTTGATTGCCACTGGGGTTCCGCGTTTCTTTAGACGCACTCGAAGTCGATTGTTTACGGACCGTGCCATGGGAGAAATATCTGAATATTTCTGCAGGTTAAACACGCCGCCTGGCATTCGGATTTTTACTCTACTTTTACGGGCCGGTTAGCATGAATTGCACCAATTTACTTGCCATACGGTCCTAAACTGCTCGAGGATTCAATGTATTCTCAAATCCCGCGCTCCGCCAGCTTCTGACACTGGTTGCACGTACGATAGCACCTGAAGCGCACTTGCCGGTGAAAATTCTTTGTCACCGGATTGGACCCATACGTTCTCAGTTTCTTTACGTACGTGGCCATTGTCTTCAATTTGTGTTGTATTTAACGTGAGTGTCTTGCAAAGTTTTCCAAGACACTTATACAATGCTCCCGCCGTTCTTCGCATCCCAGTGCTTGCAAAAAAGGATTAAAAAAAAAGCAAAATTTCCGTTGATGCTGTCGTCAGGCAGAATCGCAGACTGTATGGAACTTCGATTGTACGGCGGCGCGTTACCGACTTTCTTCACGAGAAATCTCCATGCGTCTGAATCAATGCGCTGAAAGGGCTTGGATTGTAGCCTAATACTAATAGACCCCGTGTTTATCACAGAGCTAGGGTGAACGAGATCGTTAACGCGCTTTAGCTCGTACATGTCGGAGTCGAAACAGCGGGAACGAAAAGGACAAGGCAAGAAAACTGGAACTAGCGAGAACATGACGTGAAGAATGTGATTCATAGAAACAGCGATGATTCGAGCAAATACTTCAACGCATGACAGACACGGAAGCAAGCGCTATAGCTTTCTGGCACTTTAAAACACTTAACCGAACGAGAAATCAATGATTAGCATGGTTATCAAGCTTCATTTACCTCACCGCTAAACGCAGGAAAAGCATAAAAAACAGTCTTGGTTATGTTCAGACGCAAGGGCGCAATATATCTCGGTTTTTCAGTGTTTTGCAGCTTCGATATTTACGAGATGTTTCTTGGAGATTAGGCCAAATTTTCTCAATGCCCCTAGAGCTCAAGTCTCATTTCCTGGTTCTCTTGTTGCCTACACGTTACTTGCCGTGAACTTGAGTGCGTTGACGCAAGTTGCGCGTTTCCGGAATTGGCCGGTGGAACACTACGTCATATTTCATCGCCTATTCCTAAAAACAAAGAAAAAAATCGAGAAGCGGGTTTGAAAACACAAACATACAGTATATCGCGAATCGCTTGCGAAATACTACGAGTTCTACTTAGCATCAGCCAGACATTGTCACACTAAGCATGGACTGGATTTGCAGTAAGTTGTTCGCACTCTTAGTGCGACAGCGTAATCATCAGATCAGTAGCCGGAAAATAAGGTTATCGGGCCGTTTCTGGCAACTTAACTACGCAACTTTTGGTATTGCTTTTGAAAGCCATATTATCGACACTAGCTCTTTTGTAAAGTTATCTTCCTTGTTCAACCGCGTGAAAAATAAAGAAAGAAAACAATCAGAGCAGCTCCCCTCGTATCTGCTGCATTTTCTCACACCCATTCTGAGCATCAAGGTCCATATTCACAAAACGTTCTTATGCTAAACGCGTTCGTGCCAGCCAATAGTGATGTAGGACATATTATTAGCGAAGGCGATCAGCCAGCGAAAAACAACACTTACGAACGGAAAGCTTTGTGAACTCGGCCTCAGATCCAGAAGTGTCAGGCCTTCACAATGAATCTCTGCTATAGGTTTAGTCGAAGCGCACTTTGTGTGTTTCGTTCTGTTAGGCGAAGGCAGCTTAATAGCTGCACTTTTTAATCGTCGCAGTAATTGACCCACGTTTAACAAGTGGTAACATATCATTGTCACTGCGAAATCCCCGTGCTGTTTAATGTGTACAGAGCGCGCAGTAATAATCTCGAATTGATGTTCATGTAGCTAAAGTAGTACGCTTTTTTTTTTTGTGCGGAAAATAGATTCTACGTGCAGGAGGCATTGAGAAACTCAGAAGAGTGTTAGCTCCTTTCGTTTGTCCGTTGGTTCTTTTGCGCCGTGACGTGGGTCCTCATGCTGTCGCCATTGTTATCATCGTGCCAAAGACGCCCTGTCGTTGTTGCATAACTTCAGGGAATATGCACAGGACCGCAAGGGCTTTGCACAAAGCCGGAGTCATCGAGATTAGCCGTGCGAGTAACTATACTGTCCGATTAAATATGTTCTTAGATGCTTGAATTGCTGAAGTCGGCTGGTTTATAAAGCTCTTAAGACAAAAAAAAATTTACTTGAAGAAACTGGACTATTAAACATGTACTAGGGTGCCACATTGGGTACAGTTATGCAAACAAAGACAAACTCTATCATGCGTATTATTGTGCATTTCATTTGTATTTATGTGCGCTTGTTGTATAACACGTGTATCACGGTCATTTTTGTACGCTTCTGGGTTCAAGACCGGTTTGGACTGCTGTGTTTGTGTGCGCGCATTACGCCATCTGCGCATTATCTTCATCAGCACGCGATTTCGTCTTAGACCGCATAGATGACTTGTATATATATGTTTGGAACTCGTCATACGCGAATGTGTCGGGCATCCGCATATCTTATCGTGCAACTTGTCTTCGTCTTTTGTTTCCATGTTGCTATGTTTCCAGGACTTTATGTGCACTTCACTTGCCCTCTTATCCAACTCCGCTCTATATTTTGCGAAACCGTGAAGATAGTTTCGATTTCACAACATATTTCCTATTATTACAACTACTGCGTGAAAAGGAGATGCTGTCAACATTGGTGGTGACGGCATCTTTTTTATTTCTTCGAATTTTCATTTCGATAAAGGCAAACAAGGTACGCAAAGAGTCGAAAAGCCCACAATTCTTTCGCATTCCCCCAGCAAAAACTTCGAATGAAAGTCTTTAGTTTTGCTTCAAAACTAACTTTAGACGGACAGTAGAGAAAAAATATAAGCCAGCTTGCATCAGTTAAATACGCTTCTGTAATAGCCAAACGGTCATTCTCGTGACTGAGAGCAGGCTCGACGAGCCAGTTAAGACACGAGAACGTGAGGCGGGCGGCGACGGCGTCTTGAAATTCCCGCGCCAGCTCGTCGTGAGATCAGGCATCTAAACGGCATACGCACGAGTCTTCGTTTAGAGTTAATCGCTGAGCATTGATTACATTGTATTCGAAAGGAGCCGAAGTCTGCACACAGCCAGTTTCAAGAACATTTAGATGGGCTGCGACTCGCCGTGATGGCGTAATGGCTATGGCATTGCGCTACTAAGCCAGAGGGTGCGGGATCGAATCCCGGCCTCGGCAGCCGCATTTCAATGGGGGTGAAATGCCAAAACCCCCGGGTACCGTGCATTTTGCGCACGTTATAGAGCCCCTGGTGGTCAAAATTAATCCGGAGTCCCTAACTACAGCGTGCCTCATAATGAAATCGTGGTTCTGGCGCGTAAAATCCCAGAATTAATTTACATGCGCCACGACAGCCGCAATACTGCAAATTGTTTCGAAACCCGCGACGTCGTACAAACGCAATGGAAATAAAGCAAAAGTGCAAAACTGAAAGAAAAGGAAAGTATCGCTTTTATTAGCATATATACGTCTATCGGCGAGATTAATTTTAGCAAATATTTTATCAGTATGGTGTAGTGTCTCTCGTTATAGCCCCTTTAAGAAACAGTGTGCTTTTTAAGAACCCATAACGTACTACTGCATTTTTGTCTCCGACGTACATGCAAGAGGCCTTTTATATTTGTGATCATTACTGTTGTGGTGACCCTCGCCGAAGAACTGCTGAAGAGGAAGTTTCTAAACTCTGACAAGTTTCCTCCTGTTAGGATAAATTGTCCTTCATCGTGAGATGGACAAGCGAGGTCCGCCCCCGAAGTGTTATTTTTCTGGCTCCTCGGCCACACTTCATAAACTCTGATACGCGTCGTTCTGAACTTGCATGGTGAGCCAAGCGCGAAGCCTCATCTACCCTGTAGTGGCCGGCAACTCCACACTGACTCCTACCCTGTTACTCCGTTAAACGGGGCTGGCACCCTCTCCGCGACGGATTGATACCGTATAAGACGCACACGTTGCGACGCTTAACTCATGGCAGTGAATAAATTCAAGTGACTTGCACACAAATGATACAAAGATTGTGAGAAGCGACATTCCAGATTCGCAGTCGAGAATGTATCAAACGTGTCTTCTCCACCTTCCCGTTCACTCGCTTCTTTCAAGATTGTGCATTACCGCGCCGTTGTTATCCGCGGATTGACCACTGAGGGCTACGGCTACATAATTGAATGAAAGGAAAGTATTGCAATATGCGGTGGTAGACAGTCTATGTCGCCATTTATTCGCCGCCATTCTTACGTTTCAGTTCACTAAGGACGAGCTTTTAGCACTGCCAACGAATGCTTAAACTCCTAAAAGCTTTACCGAGAAAACAGCCCATTTTTTCCACACCAGAAAGACAACAGGAGCACATGATGGAGCCCAATAGAGATTGACAGTCGCATGTTTAAGAGTTTTGCATCCGCAGTGCTCAAGCAGGTCCTTTGTCTAACGATGAGAGGGGTGGAGTCTTCGCGGAGAAAGTGACAGAGAAGAGAGCAAGAAAAGGCTGCGAAGACAATCAGACGCGCGCCCGGTTTGCTACCTACATAGGAAGGAGGGAGTTAAGGGATGAAAATAAATAAAGGAAGAAAAGAGGAAATGGGGTGTCGCGGAGCAAAGCTTCTCAATATTTTATCCTACTCTCAGTTCGACGCCTTAAGAGGAAGCTTTAGTTCGGGGAATCCTATCTAAATACATGGGAACGGAGACATTGTTTTTAGCGGCAGAGACGGGACTGAAGTTGATTATGTTTGTTACATTTAAGAGTAAAAGTTACAATTTAGTGACTGCAGAAGCGGAATATTTGTTTAGGCTGGCGATTTTTCAACAATAGTTGTTGAAAAATGTAAACTAAAGAAAAGCGATGCCACCATGTTACAACTGTTTAAATAAGTAATGGAAAATCAGATCACAATTCTGTGAACTACATTTAGGAATCGATTTAAAGGGACGAAACCGATACAATATATATGCCTGGAAATTGTATTACGAACTTGTGAATAGGACTTTTGCATAACATTTATACACATTGTAACAAATGCAGGAAAGCATTAAATTAAGCCTTTAAATTAAAATAACAAATTTGCCCGTTTTAGATGCACTAGCAGATGAAGTTTACGGAACTGCGGTATTTGTTTTTGATGCAGTTACCAATTTGTAAACTTCGCGCTTCTATTATTTTCAACCTTACGAATTTTCAGCAATTGAAAGGAAAATTTTGGTTTAAAGCAACATTCCGCATCCTAAAGTCACTAGAATTTAATGTTATCTGTCAAGTGCAACAACTTTTGTTAAACTTGCTTCAGGCGTTATCACGGCAAAAAAAATTGCTGCGTTTCACATGTATTTAAAAAGGTGGCTTCTACGTTGGGTCCGAGCTAAATCGTCTTCTTAATGGCGTCGCTATAAGTTTTGTCGTCCCAAAAACGAAAGAAAGAAAAAAAATATGCCACAGCCACTTGTCTATAAAGTCAAGGGATAGCAGCAGCATCTTATTCGACTGTATTCAATCGCTTGTGTCTATAGTACTAACTGTGCACGTCAACTCTCTGTCCTTTTGCTTGCCTCTACTCCTTGCAGGATAGCCAGCCAGACATCACTCTGGTTAACCCTTCCCCCCCCCCCCACGACTTTTTTGTACTCCGTCTCTGTTTCTAGCATATCTCTATTTTGTATATAATGTAGTAAACCAAGAGAGAGAGAGAGAGAGAGAGAGAGAGAAAGCAAGGACAGGAAAGGAAGGGAAGTCAACCAGAAGAGCATCCGGTTTGCTACCCTACACTGGGGGTGGGGGAAAGGGGAATAGAAAGAGGAAAAGGGGAGAAAGTGAGCAATGAGTGCGTGTGGGCGGAACACTATGCACAGGGACACTATTCGTCCTCGTAGTAAACCAAAATGACTGCACAGCAATATACCGCGCGGTAGATCCAGGCCCGAACACCGGCTTGCTGCTCCTTTGTGCTGCGCTCTCCAGTCAGTCTATTTCTTGGCGACGATGTCGCTGCGATTGTCCTCTAGCCCGCCCAGCAGCATCAGTTCTCGCAACACATGGTTACACTTGGGAACGTGTGCGCTACGTCGGGTTATGCACAAAGGAGGTCTCGTTCGAGTACTCGGATAAGCCGACGGCAATCCCCCCAGAAACATATTTCGAGTAGAGGGAAGGGAGTATAACACCCGTCACTGTAAAACCTTGATTGTTGCTACCTTGCACATGACCTTTCAAGGGAAGCGCTGTAGCCTCTCCACATAGCGGAGGAAAGCCACACGTCACTGTCGCAAATAATGTGCTACTGCAAGTAAATACCCTGACCTTAACACGCACAGACCAGCGCCGTATAAGGAAGCTTGCGACACCTTTGGAATCTTTATAAGGGGTTATTTGCAACCATGCATGTTGCTGTACCGGCCGCTCAATGTAATTTCCTGGAATGAAATTGGTCTTCCAAGGTTATTAAAGGGCATTCGTGGGTGTAGGCAACGTCAAACACATTTCAGCCGGGTCTCGCACCTGGTCGTGCACTCGCACCTTACCGGTAGATGAAGTATGAAATTATTTTTACATTTCGAGTATGAGATAAAGCATTCCCAATAAACTATTTGATGATAATAAATCCGTGAAAGACGAATATTCTCCGAAATACTGCTTTCATTGAGCCGATACAGAACAAAGGAGGGCAGGGGTGAGGCGTTATTTGGTGCATGCTTGCCGCGTGACGTGCAGATGTTTCGCTGCGTGTGTCTTATCCTATTTTATTCTAACAGCCATAACAAGATGGTGGTACTTTATTCTTCTCTCTCTTTCTCTCTCTCTCTCTCTGTGTGTGTATGTGTGCGTGTGTGTTTGTGTGTGCGTGCGTGCGTGTGTGTGTGTGCGTGCGTGCGTGCGTGCGTGCGTGCGTGCGTGCGTGCGTGCGTGCGTGCGTGCGTGCGTGCGTACAACCAAGAGGTTGTACGCACGCACGCAAAAATGTTGCGTAGACTGAAGACATATGCGGAGAAGGGACTAGTGCGTCCTATTGTAGAACATATTCTGTTCATGTTGCACCTCATTTATAAACAATCATGCAGTGTCTATTCAGTGGTGTTCGTACCTAATATGCACCAGATAAAAAAACAGAGAGCACTAATTGGCTTAACGCATTGGTTAGCGGGAACCTCGGCTTTCTACTGCCCTACTTCACATTGCCCTTTATATTATAAACTAACGAAGCAATCAGTTAAACCCACACACATGGGTTCGCCGTTTCATTATGTCGTATTTCCCCAAAAGAGGGAGAGAGAAGTCATAAGGGAAAGGCCTGGAGGTTAACCAGGCTGAGCCCGGTAGGCTACGCTGCACTGGGGAAAGGGAAAGAGATTGAAAGAGGAGAAGTAAGAGAGTAGTTCACCCTTTGCACTATTAAGCACACATTTAGCATTTACCGTTGAGTCAGTCACAGGCCGTCATACAGGGTGGTGCATTTCAAGAAACGCCGCAGCGCCTTTGTGGCCTTGCACATAGCAGACGAACGAGGTCACGGTCCCAAGATCTCTGTGTAAGGCCTGCCTTTTAAATGCCCCAAAGCTGTCCAAAGGGCACTCCCTTCATCTTCGTACGTGAGGCAGTCTCACGGGTGACATTTGGTCGTTTCTTCGACATGACATGTGCTGCAATTGGCACTCTCCGCCATTCTAATTAGGAATGAGTATATATGCGCTAATGAAAGGAAATTCCTACTCGCAAATGGCACAGTAACATTTCTTCCCGTCCTTTAAAGCTGAGTATAAGTTGTAATCTCATATGCAGGTCCATGGCATATAAGGGCCGTTTGGTTAACTCCGATGTATTCCGTTTTCTTAGATTAACAATGTGGGAAGTACCATTCAGGTGCCGCGCTACATCCGTTCTCGACAATGGTTGGAGGTGTTTTCACATTCACCAAGTGCCTCATGGGGCACTTTGTCGACACTTTCATTGCCAGTAATGTTGCAGTACCCAAGTAGCCACTAAAATACAATGTCGTGGCCTCTGTCCATCGCTTAATGGCAGCGTAATCGTATCTCTGTTACCAATTGTTCGTGTGGGCTGCGGTAAAGAGCTGGAAAAAGTGATTGCAGGGTTGCCTAAGCATCACAGAATATATCCCAGTGATTTAGGAACTGTTGTTATACATAAAGCGCTGCGCTACGGAGAGCGGCAAGTTCAGACCCTGTCGATGTTGTGAAGTAGCTGATCTTGAACTCCTTGCAGATTGACATCGATGAAATGACTACCGCAGTAGAGCTGATTGTAGTCGAAGAGCCATCTGTATAAATGTGAACTCGATTGGAGTAGGAATCATGGAGTAGATGTAGAGCCGCTTGATTCAGGGCACAAGTTGGCAAGTCCGATTTCTTTCCAACTCCTAGAATGGAAAGCTGCACTTATGACTGCCGGAGACACCACAAAGGACAAGGTGATCTGGTTGCAGGCGTGAAGTCTGATGGAAGAGAGGATGGTAGGAGGCTACAATGCCCGAAAAAGTTTCAATGCCCGAAAAAGACTGGAGTCGGGAAAGGTGTCGAAGATGATTTCCAAGGGTGTCAGTGGCGACGTACGTACTGATGGGATGTTCCCTGGCGATGGCAATTGTGGTGGCTGTTGAAGTGCGACGCGATAGATCAAGACAGGTTCTGAGCGCTTGAGTTTGCATGCTCTCAAGCACTCTGAGACTTATCCTCCGGGTGCTTGACAGCACCCGAGTGCTGTAACGCAAGAAACCCATAAAGAGCGCTTTGTACAGTTGAAGCATAGAACACACCGACGTACCCCACGTTTTTCCAACGAAGGCTTCGAAAAGGTGACTGATCGGGAGGAGTCTCTTTCTTACGTAGGATACAAGGCGGCTCCAGGAGAGGTCGCGGTCGACAATTATCCCTTAAAACCAATGAGTCCTTTTGTACAGGATAGGCTGGTCATTAAGAGACACCGGGCATCCAGTCATCGATTTTCGCGCGGAGGTGACTAATGCGCATTTTGATGTTGAGACGCTCTGGCCTTGTCTCTAAAGATAAGCCGACGTCAGCGCTGCAGCCTCTTATAATCTTGCGCGAATCTGCGGATGAGTTACCCCTGCGTGAACCCCAGATGCAAATGTCATGTGCGTAAATTGACAGACTGACAGACTGTGGCAGGGACTCCGGCAGCCCAATAAGAGCTATGTTGAACAAAGCTGGGCTCAAAACGCCACCTTGTGGAACTCCATGGCTGGTGTAGTGGTCGGTTGTTTGACCAATGTCGTCGAATACACACACACAAAAAAAGTCGCAGTTTCGCCCGAAAGGTGAAGCATCGATTTCGACAGCAAATTAGTGGACAGCTAGCTATGCGAAGTAAGGATAGTATTTCTATCAGCCGTATAAACTTGTAAAGATAGGCATGGGGTGGAGAGCAACTGCTGAGGGGAGAGCTAGTCAGGCTACCTCGGGCTTTTTCTCTCCCACCCCATCACTGTCTGGATAGACATAAATTATTATTACTATTATTATTATTATTATTATTATTATTATTATTATTATTATTATTATTATTATTATTATTATTATTATTATTATTATTATTATTATTATTATTGTGGTTGTTGTTGTTGTTGTTGTTGTTGTTGTTGTTGTTGTTGTTGTACTAACTAAATTAACACGCATGGTGTCACGAACGCACAAGTAAACATGAACATATCTCACTCGATGGTCGCAGAAACTAGCTCTCAAGAGAGAGAGAGAAAACGGCAGTGAGGAAACGCGACAGCAGCAGCGAGCGAACTGACCTCCATGCAGCCGCTCGCATCAACGCGAACTAAGTAGCGGACACACAGCGCAGCGCGGACCCTGTACCCGTCGCAGAAGGCTTTCAAGTTGCAGCGGCCCGACAGGCGCGCGCGGCCGCCTGGGCAACCCGGAGTACAACGCGCCGCCCTCCCTGCCCTCCCCCCAAGCCTTGGGTGCGACGGAAGGCGACACGCTTCCTCCCCGTCTTCCGCCGTTGCGTGCGCGAGATTGAGTCGCGATCGCCGGCTCACCCTCGCACGGTTTCAGTCGCACGTGCAGCATACGGCGCGCGGCGACGATTTTATCGCCTTTGGAATTTATACAAATCCTCACGGCGACGGTGGCGGCGACGCCGACGACAGAAATACGCCTGGAGTACCCATATAAATAAAAAGCTCCTACGGGTCAGGTAGCTCCGAATCCACCGAAAAGTGCGGCCTCCGATTTCAGCAGCCACGAGTGCATCAACGATGGCTTCATGAGAAACATTATCGTAAGCGCGCCTCACATCTAAAAATAGCGCTACGGAAAGGCGTTTGGATGACTTCTGTTTTTGGATCGAAGACACAAAATCAATGACGTGAAAGATTAACGCCTGCAAATAGCTAGATAAGCCTCCAGTTTTTTTCATGAAGAGAGGTTGGTCCATTGCCACATCTTGCATGAAGGAAACTTCGTATAATTCCAGATCCTTGAATATCACACTGTTACCTCCAACTGTCTCAAAAAAGTCTTCTCTAACATCCACTTCTCGGCAGCCTTTGTGGAGAGCCAGTGCCTTTAGGGGCTGCCGTTGCTGAGGAGAAGAGCGAAGGTCCTCACTAGTTCGCCATGCGCGAGAGAGTGCATTACGGGTGTCCAACGAGTTACAGAATGATTTCCATCGTTCGTAGTCTAATTTGTCCATGCAACGACATATTTCCTTCAGAGTGCGCCTGGCCTCCCTAAGGTCTAGAATCGACTTTGTGTGTCGGTATCTCTTCTCGGCACGCCGATGTACTGCACGAAGCCTTTTCAATTCAATATCGAAGTCCAAGCGAGTAGCTGACCATGAGAAGCAGCACGTTGCACTATGCATTGCGTCCGCAATAACAAGCTGTTTGCTACATGAAAGACCGCATTTACGTTCGGCCTGCATAGATGCTTGAAATGTGGACCAATCCACTGCTCGAGAGACAACAGGGGAAGACGTACTGCTTAGACCTTTGATGGCAACGTAAGTCGGCATATGGACACTTCCATGGGTTTCCAAATCAGTAAACCGGTAGATATATTACGTTAGAAGTATTACATCAATACAGCACTGTCAGCAAAGTCTTCAGCGATATCCAGTGAGCCCTCGCATTTCACTGTTTAGAAATCAAGGAAAGGAAGCGAGGGGTACGATATGGCTTAAGATCACCCGCCCCGAACAATAGAATTACCAGCCTCTCTCAAGACGGGCACGCTCGCCGTTCCATGGCATCAGAACTATTAGCGCTTTGCATACCCAATGAATTCTCATCAGAACATTTTACGGAGTTCAACGGACCTCTGCCGTAGCGATCTCGCAAGAACCAGCATGGCATGAACGCCCCAGAAAGTCAAAGGAAAATGAATTAAACGGGCGCCGATGCAAATGCGAACGTCACCTTATAAGCTAAGCTGTTACCTTCATTACGATGCAACCTTCCTTTTGTTAGCCTTCAGAAGCGGCGTCTATTTGTGCAATGCATGGATCACAACACGCACCTGATAACAGCGTGCACTGCGATGTGTAGACATGAAAAAATGCCACGAGAAACGGATCGCTAAAAGCTGACTCGACGGAGGCTAGAAAAAAAAGTAAAATGGACAAGAACTGGTGACGCAACGAGAGAGAGAGAGAGAGAGAAAGCAAGGGTAGGGAAGGCAGGGAGGTCAACCAGAACAGCATCCGGTTTGCTACCCTACACTGGGGGTGGGGGAAAGGGGAATAGGAAGAGGAAGAAAGGGAGAGAGTCAGCACTGAGTACATGTGGGAGGGACACCTTACACAATGACACTATAAGCGGTCTCTTAAGCCCGTGCACTTTAAGTACCGCACTAGTGCACGAATCGCATTTCGAGCCAGTGACGGTTGTGGCCACGGTCCGAGTATCTTTGACTCGGTGAATGGTCTCGAGTCTAGTCTGTGTAAAGTTGCCACGCAACGAGATTTGTTAATGCAGGCTTTGTGGAAGAAGCTCAAAAATGATAAAATAGTAATGAAGGAAAGAGATTAGCAAGCGACGCTCGTACGCGCATGTGTTCGCTGCACGTGCTCAATTGACTGTTTCACACAGTCTTAAGGAAATAAATGAATAAAACCCCAGTGGGCCGCTCGATATTGAAGACTGTAGAGTGGCAGAGCGTGCGCTGCTTGCATAATGTCGTTTTTTCTTTGTGTGTGTGCGTGTCTTTTCTTGAGACGTCATGTTCGTTGCTGCCGTGCATAACGGTAATTGCGTAATGAAAGCGCGCACCCCGCGTAGTATCCTTGGGAGCTAAAGTAAGCGGCCTCGTCTTGCTTGATTGTGACGCGATTATGCGTGCTGTGCACTCACGCCTTTTTCTTTTGTCTATCTATTTTTGCTTGAAGTGTGCGTTGCACTGCGCAGCTATGTTTAGCTTCTGATCGGTTGATCCGAGTGATTTAACGTGATAAGGCAAGGCTGGAGTCACTGAGACTACGCAGTGAAGGCCTCCCAAATAATTTTCACCTACATGGCCTTCAGTGATTTAACATTCTCCGGCAATTACAAATGCGTGAAAGTTTTGCCATTCTGTCCTTACCAGCCGCAGCCGGCTACCAAACCTGCAGCCTCGTATTCTTCAGCAGAATGACATAGCCATGGTCGATTTGTAAATACTGGTCGAAAATAGCACAAAAGAAACACAGAAAAAAAATTCAAGAACATTGGTTATGGTTCTTAAAAGGATGACACCCTACAGTATCTAATTCAAAGCGAAGCGAGTGCTTGACCTCCTCGCATAAACGAATATGAGATTTATTAAAATCAAAATTTCTTTTTTGAGGTCAGTACTGATGGCCACTTCATAAATCATTTTTTGATATCAGTTTTCAAAAAACGTATTTAGAAAACGTTGCTGTTTTTAGGCAATGAGAAAACTCGGCATATAAGCTGCTCTATATAGGGTCCTTATAATGCGTATGTCATTCTTTGCCTACTTCAAAGAGAAGGCAGGGGATTAATGGAGGGGCACGATTTTTTATTAGTCATATCATAATAAGCCAACAAACACTGACAGCAAGGACAACATAGGGAAAATTACTTGTGCTTAATAAATGAAATAAAGAAACGATGAATCAATGGAAATCGAAATGGATGAAAAAACAACTTGCACAAGGTGGGCCCCGAGCCCACAACCTTCGCGAAATGCGACGGATAAGGTACGGATAAGTGTTAAGTGTGAAGTGTTATTCTAAGGCAGCAGCTCATTTGATAACGTCCTGTACAAAGTATGGATGTTCCTGACTGAGAGTACAGTGCATTTAGAAATGTGTCGTATATTCTCATGTGAGGCCGCAGGTCTCGCTCTGGTTATAGATATTTCAGATAATGTTATTCATGTACGGGCTGCATCCCATTGTTTCTAAGCGTGTCTTGCGCGGTTCTGCAGCAATATTCCGCCCAGTCTGAAAGCGTTACAGAGGCGTATCATATTTCCTATTCGGTTGGCGCCTTCACGAGAGTAGTTTCCTGGTGCTGTTGGGATTGATCCGTTACACTTTCTCACAAATAAATAAAATTAAATTTACAGTATTATCTAGTGTGTTGCAAATGAGAATAAAATTGCAAGGAGCCCTGGCATTAAAATCTCGCGCATCAAATTTCTTATCATACATGGTAGCTTTTGATGCCACATTATGGTATGAACGCTACACTTCTGAGGAGCAGCTTGCATAATTACATGATCAATTATTGTGACTAGTTGAAAATTCTACTTAACTTGACTATAGCTTGGCTTCAGGTGTGAACTGAAAATCAGATGTGATGAATATGACACATCAAAGGCGACATAAGAATACGTACAGGCAGAGCAGTGCACAAAAAAGACAAAGAAAATAATCATAAATTAGAAAAGGCACCATCGTGTTTTAGATGTCCCTTCCATGCCCGTGGATTTTGCATGTGGCTATGCACATACTTGCGCAATGAACCAACTACTTGGAACTAAAGCTTTTTTCCCACTGAAGTGGTTAAGGTACACTAAAGTATGAAAAACCATCGCACTTCACAGAATCTTGTTTTCGTCTCAAAACAAGTCTCGGAAGACTAATACAGTGCCTCACGGTGCACTCTATCTTAAGTACACAAATTTACTATGCGCAAAAATGCTTTAATTTTATTTTTCCTCATAAAAATTATGCCTTCAGAAGCCATTAATCTAAGGGGCTTTGGCTTGATTAACACCATCTGTTCACATCCGACAATTGGTGCACAAGTGTTCCAATCAGATGCTCTCAGTTCTTTGCATTGAAGACATCCCTGCCTCCACCAGCATACTTGGCTGGCTAGTAGATTGAGTCACACTAATCAAAATCTCAAATATCTGCCAGAAGCACACACATGACAATTTCACAGGAGAAACCACAATTTTACACGTGCCAAATTAATTATTCAATTGCAAGCGACTCTGTGGCTTCTAATTAAGACGTAAGGTGCGCACTACCGTGCACACAGTTAAAAGCCTTGCTCCTTGTTCCCGCTCCCGGAACAAGGAGCACCCCGAGGTGGCGGAGCAAGTAGCCATAGCCCTGGCAATGCTCCACGACAATCCTCGACGATATTCAAATACTCGGGACCGGCCATCAAAGAGTTCGAGAGAGGCGTCTTCTCCGACCAGGCGTTACGTGTCCTCCGTGGCACTGATCCGAGCAGCCTCAAGCAGCACACTGTCATTTGGTTTGCCGCCCACCTATGTCGGATCCCGGGTACCCCGCCCCAACGAGACAAGCCCACGACGCAACGCGCGCACTTACCGACCGCGCCGTCTACCCCAAGCAACCGCGTCTCAACGAGTTGGTGGCGAACAGGGACGCCCCGGTAACGTACAACGAAATCACTAAACACTTTCGCGTTGGACGACGTCTCTTTCCGCCCCCGCACCCCGAACTAAACAGGACGCAGCCGCTAACGCTATGTTTGTTACAGACACATACATATCCCAACTCCACCACGTTACACATAATCTATCCGGACGTCGATTTCGACGACGCGTGCCCCTCGTGCGGCGACACGGCGGCACTCGCGCACGTGCTCTAGGAGTGTAGAAACGCTCCGCCCGACTCTGTCAAGGACAAGTGGGAGAAGGCCCTACGAAGGCTGCTGCTCCAGGACCAGCGATGGGCAGCCGGGCAGGCCCGCGCAGCGGCCGCCAGGTACTCCCTGTCGGATCCTGAGTGGGAGGCACCCGCTGCGCGCTGGCGTGCGCCCTGCAGGACCTTTATTAAAGTTTATACAATCAAACCTTGCCCGAATGATCCCTCTTTCTGCAGCCCAAGAGGAAGCCATGCTTCTGAAATTAAGCGTAAAAAACATATAAAATTGTTGACATGAAAATTTGTCTGCTTCATGGCAGCGTTTAAAATACGGAATGACAATGGTTCATTTGTATTTGCACCCTTGCATTTATGTGCTGTTAACTTACGTCAGCAGCTAACCAAGCATAAGCTGTTGCGTTTTATAGTCAACACAGGTGCCGTGTTGATTGCAAGTACGTATTATGTCGCTAAGCAAACGTGCAGTGTATTGTGCCACATTTTTTGTGACATTATTGTGAGGGGGAGGAGGCAGTAACTCTCAGACGTATTCAGACCAGCACATTCCCAAACCTACACAGATACAGCGACATGTACCCACATACATATCGCGGCATCTGCTCCTGGTGCAGCGACACACGCACTACACTCTTTCAGATCTCGTGGGGGTGCGGGGGCAAACCTGAACACTTAAAGACGCCTAGCACATCATTTGAGCGGTAGGAGGTACAGCTGACCGGCGATACCCTGGCGGGACAAGAAAGTCTCGTCCAGCAAGTACGTCGAGCAGCCATGGTCAGTGGAGTCCTGGAATGAAGACACCACCCACTCGACTTCAAGAGCAGCAACCTCGAAGGTCCAAATAAATGTTTTTTTCTCTCCTTTTTGTGAAATGGATATATCTGTTGAGAGGCAATACAAAAAGCTTTTCTTTAAAACAGATTTCCAACTTTTCAATGACAGTTCCACCTATGCATATGTCACCACAGAGCATGCATACTTAGGCTTGACTTTCCCATCAGAGACATTACAAAAAATAATAACCCAAGATGAAGGCCTAGAGCACGTGAGAATTTTCCTCTTCGTGTAACATACTGTCTTCTGAAAGGTTTGTTGAGATTTAGTCAAATGGCACACCGAATATACCCACATTCTAGTTTTCTCGTCCATTTTTGCATGGCAATGTATTTTTTTTCTTTGGAGTGCGTGCCTCTGCACCATGTGGAGTCGTGCTGGGCTGGCTCTTTGACATCTTTGTGTCCTTTCAGCTGCCTTGTTGCGTTATATAAAGTATGTGCTTGAAAAATATCATGTGCAGAAGTCAACACGAGTACATAGTGCAAAGCAACACGACAGTCAAGAAATAAGGTCACTGCACCAAAAGGAAGTTTTAGCTCTTACTCTTCCTACCGCATGCGAAACATCCAAACGACTGCAATAATCAACTGCTAAATGAACTTCCATTTTTAGATTTAAAGAAAAAAAGAAATAACCGACAGTTCATTCTAGTTCAGCACCAATGTTACAATACTCCTACTAATAAATAGAATATTGGTCATTATCAAGC
This sequence comes from Dermacentor albipictus, assembly GCF_038994185.2. Lineage (NCBI taxonomy): Eukaryota > Metazoa > Arthropoda > Arachnida > Ixodida > Ixodidae > Dermacentor > Dermacentor albipictus. Next base: position 59,329,456 of record NC_091823.1, read on the forward strand.
GTCATAAGTCTGTCATTAGTCTGGTGTGTCACAAACACCACTTGTGACACATACTAAGCACGTGCCCAGCGTGCCCCCCGCACCATCTCTGCACTCTTATACAAAGGTATGCCCTTTGGGGTGTATAACTCCCACACAACAATGATCGTCATCTGCCTTGCTTGCGTTTCCTTTCTTGAAAACGCCGCGCCCACTACTTTCCTGTCGGGAATGCTATGTGACGCTGATAACGCGCACGCCGTTCGTTACTGGGAAGTACCCGGCTCGCACTGTTAAAGAAAGGAAATACGGACAAGACAGATGACGATTATTGTTGTGTGGCCAGATACGACCCAAAGGGTGTAATTTTGTTTTAGAGTGTGCTTGTGCCGCTGTTCAAGCCTTAATTTGAGGATCGAATCTTCAAGCATGATGCTCACTAGAGATTAAAATATGGTCCTACAGTTCAATGGATATTACTAGTTCAATGGATATTACTGGGTGTGCCTACAAGAATGAGCAATATTCTTCTTATGGCAAGCTTACCCGCATGTCAAGGCTAACAAGAAACATTTTACTGCGGCCCGCATCTAAACTTACTTAAAGGCACGAACTTATTCTCGTTTATGAAGTACGCAATGGAGTTCGTTTTTCACAAACTCGACTATTGCTGCAGTTTGAAATCTAGCATTTTACACTCTTTGAGGCATGTAAAAGTTGCTGTCAGACCACAGTTATTAGTTTATTATAACAGCTCTTTGTTTTGTATGTGACAGACGACTGGTAACACAGCATTAAGGCAATGTTTTATTTTGATACTTTATTTCTCCACTAAAAATATTAAAGTATAAACACATCCTGATCTGCTATGGAATAGCAAAATGCACAGATTATCCTTGTAACCCCCACAGGTAGGATGATTTAACTGTTCATATGAGAAAACTCTGCAGCGCCAACTCATATTAGCCAATGCACAGGCATGTCCAAAACAGTAAGCGTATGCAAAACGCCCCTGCAACTGAAATTCCGCACAGTAGCTGTTATATTTGATTCCGATGCATAACTCGCCGCTTGACAATTCACCGAGTTCGTACACATAAGCACCCTTGCACATTCGAACTGTGCTCGAAAACAGCAACACGAGACGTATAATATCACATTTATAATCAAATCATTTCAATATATGAGCAGAAACAGCTCAGTCTTATTCAGCCTAAAATATGAATTCCTCATGCGTTATCAGTGAGTTCAAGATAACGCGCCCAACTGAGCTCTCGCAGCATGCAGCTGCGGCAAATGTCTGCGGCAAAGTTTCTAACTAGCACTGGCACTGCACGTAACGTCAGTGGTCGCAGGTCACCTATTGGCGAAAGACACCGTGAAGCGCGCGGCTTATTATAACGAAAGCATGCCGCCAGCAAACAGCATTCCATACACAGTAGACTGCTAAAGTGAATAAATTCAAACACACAAAACGCATGCTAAGCACGCTCCGCATAGGCTAGGAATCATGGGCTGGTAAACAAACTATTTTATGCGTCCCCTGGCCTCAGGTGTAATTGAACATACCATGGTTCTGGTGGCGTTTGCGATTTTCAAAGCTCCTACGGATAGTGGAGGGTGATGAAATCACATGCAGTTATCGCAACTACTGACTTTTTCGATTGACATCCAGAGACGCAGCGCGCTTGCGTCTCCGGTGTCAATCGCGTAGGCTAAACGTCACGACGACTTTCTGGCGATAGCATGTCATATACGCAGAATGTGCACTTAAGTTAGAATTCACTTACCGTGGAGTATTTGATGTTATATCCAACGAATGATGAATGACTGCCCTGTATTCGAGGCGGCGCAAGATGGCTGACACGCAATCTCTTTTGGATGGCATTCGTTCCTGCCTGTTGGACGGTTCACCTATCGCTGGTGCTGTGCTGTTCCACGATGTGTGTGCGCTTGGCGGGACAACTCCGAGGGAAAAAATAGAGCGCTGGCTCCGCTTCCCATTGCACTGTGGCTGTCGGTTATCTTAGAAGCCAAATGGTGTGCTATTGGCTCAGGGGGCGTAAGTGATACATCGCCATGTTCGGGGCCAGCCTCCTACAGTTGAAGCAGGAGCTGACGCTACGTTTTTTTCTCTATTATTGCAAGAGTTGAACGGGCGTTCTACTCTCTCTCGAAAGTGCAGAGTGAAAAGAACATTTCCCTCTCTCCTTGCTGACGGAATGAGCAATGCATTTCACTCCACTCGACATTTTGGGAAAGTAAAACAATGCTTTGAAAAGTAAATGGGCCCCTTCACTCCGGCGATACTCTCCTTAGTTTTTAGAGTGTATTAGAGAGACTGTAGTTCTCAAGAACGTTCCCAGTCTCCTCTACTTTTTTTTTTCGTGCCTTTGATTTTTTTCTCTCCGCTATTCTTTGCGTCTTTCATTTCTACTTACCCTTCCCCCCAGTGCAGGGTAGCAAACCAGAATATTTTCGGGTAAAAGGAAGCTTTAGCTCGAGCCCAACTCCGATGCCGCCTATTCAAATACATACAAAACGCGTATACGCTTTTGTGAGATAACCTCTGGGACTATTTTAATGAAATCTGCTCCATTTAAGAAAGAAAGTTAAATTATAGTGACTGTGAAAGGCGAAATCTTTATTTATGGCCTGAATTTTCGTAATTGAATATTCAAAAGTTGGTAGGCTTAGAGAAAGAAGGACAAAGTTTACAAATTCCTAGCTTTGTGCCTAGAAGAGTTATCGCAGTTCTGTGAACTGCATCCGTTAGAGCATCGAAAGCGGGCCAATATGAAATGTCATTATATATTTTACGTGAATGTGTTACATTGTTTACGACTAATTGCATATGTTCTACTCCCAACATGGTGGTCTTCTTGAAAGCCATGTATAATACATCAGTTTTGTCTTCTTTAAATGTACTATCAGGTGTCATTTGCAGAATTGCGATATCCTTTCTCATTCCTGAGTTACACAGTTGTAAACTCTATACTATCGTTGTCAGAACATTTGCCATTTTTACCAGTATTTATTACAAATGCACGACTAAATAAAAAAAAATATCCGCCAACAGTCACTAGATTTGAACTTTTATCTTTTAAATGCAACAAATCTCATCAAATTTGGTGCAGTGGTTGCTGAGAAAAACGATTTCTCATTTGCCATGTATATAGATATGAGGCCCGAAGCTAAAGCTTCCTCTTGAGTTCCCTGCCTTTCCCATCCCTTCTGTTTCTCTCACTTGAACATAGATGCAACTCGTCAGAGACATTGAAAATTAATGTCTGGAAACTTTTGCAGTCCTGAGAATTCGTTCCATGTGGACACACATTGCGAAGTCACTACCTACAATTCGTAGATTGAAATATGTGCCATGATATAATCAATTATAAAGTTAAGTAGCATAATCATGTTAATTATTTGTTTGAGCATTTTGATGTCTCGTAGAATTAGTGGCCGCTTCATCGATTAATTTAGATCAAGGGTTAGAATTGTGCCATCTGCTACAGTGAATCTTTAAATATTGGTGTAGCTAAAAAAACACCACGTATAGGTGTTGTCTATAATTAAAATGACTTTAAACTATGAAGGATGGCCTATAACAAAAACAATTTTGCAATAAACATGCTGTATATCTCATTATAAATGCGAGTGCAGGGAGAAAACATGCAAATAATGAAAATATGTATTGTTTATCTTTCAGGCAAAGATAAGCATATGTGGGAAGTACGTTCCAACTTGCTCGAAACCATGAATGTTGGAGTTCCAACCTGCAGGACTGATTTGACTGCTCTGATCTCAACGTAATTTATTCGTTCCGTTTTTATTTAGAGCAGATTATGTGAATATTTGAGCTACGCGCTCATCTGGCGCTACCTTCAGCGCCAAATTGTACGTCTTACGTTTTTTATGTTCAACACATGCACAACAAACAGCGCAAAACTCAGAACTCGGGTTTCCAGTATACGCAATGGAAAGATACGTACTCTTGATCTGTCTAGTTGTTACTACTTACAAACGCACATTTACCTCAGCGGCCATACAGTAACCTACGCGTGCCCAAGCATTCACAGCCGCGTCCTATAAATTATTGGTAGTCAACCGGTAGCCCTGTCACAAGCGACAATTTCAGCCGCACGGAAGCTATTTCCTTGCTATACGAGCCGCACAGGCTCCGTGCACACCAGTGATTAACTCTGAAGATAGTTTCCACGTGTTTTTGTCTGCTGTGTCGTTTTGCGTGGGAATAAGGCTCACAGAATAGTTTCCCTCGTTTCCGTAATAATAGTATTTGCAACTCTTTCGTCGGATCGCATCTAGAGGCCCTCATAGGGTGACCGTGGCCGCGATTAAGCTGTCCAGAGAATGCAAGCGCTGCTCAAACGCGTTTGCTCTTGTTCAGTGCCAGGGGCGGGATGGAAATAAGAGTGTTCATGCAGCTAATGATCGTGGAGGAAAATTCACTTTGGCGGTGACGGTGCAGTACTTGAAGGAAGCACTGCAGCACAATATTGGGATCGGTATGAGGCTAGCGCTGTGCAGAAGGACATGTTTTTGGGCTAGTTGCTGCTTACTCAATGACATAATGTGGCACAAGGGCACAAGCTCAAGGAAAGACACACAGATGCACGTCACAGGCACTACTAACTCCCGCTGTGTATGGTTCGCCAGGAATGTGAACATGTCGGTGAACGATACAGCTCAACGGTGGACCCGCTGTACGGTGCATGGGCGTCGTTGACGATAATTTTGAGGCCCATCAGAGCGAATGAACTTTTGAGCGGAAGTGTGCCGCCTGGTATAACTATAGTGCGAGGTTCATTAATTAAGGGAGTTACAGGTATGCCAGAACTCGTATAACCTTCCACTGGACTCACGGTTGACGGCAGCGCAAGAAACGGAGACGGGGAACGCAATACTGCCAACTCGTGCATATTTAGCGTATATGCGCTTCATAAGCGGTCCTTAATTGGTGCAGTTCAACTGACTTGCCGAACTTTCGGCTTATACACTAGACCTAATGCAATCAGCGTAAAGCGCGAAGAGGCTTCTTAGAGCACCATTAGTGTTTTCAAAGCTCGAAGTCTGCGTAACACACAGGCCTTCATAGTACGATAATCACAACCAGCAAAAACAATCTGACCTATTGTTATGAAACCAGGCAAGAAGCGGCTTGCTTTAATACAAGTTATCGGTGAATAACTTCACGCTGCCACATTCAGAAATTGGAGGTGTGGACCAGGGGCGTAACCAGGGGGGGGGGGGGGGGCTTATGGGGCTTTAGCCCCCCCCCCCCCCCGAAATTTTTTCGTGCTGTCAATGCACCGCCGACCAAAGCGACCCCCGGCGCCGGAAACCACTCTGGATTTTGTCTAGAATGTCTTTTTGACGCTCGAAAAGACATTTAACCGCGAAGATTGCGAACTCGGGCTGGATTTTGTGGCAACGCCCATTCACCGGTAGTCACATAACGCCAAGCAGTGCCATCCGAGCACAAAGTTTCAAGGGCGCTTTGATGGTGAGAGGGCTCGCCGCGGCATCTCACTGAGGCCACGGAATCTATGGAGCGCATGGATATCAATTGCGAAACTTTATGGGTATAAATCTCATAAGCTCTTGATGTGAAACGTGCATTGACATTTCCAAAGTTGTGCTTTAAGTTTTCTATTGCGGAACATTGTGGGTTTAATGTTGTTATAAACATTTGACGCCAAAGGCCCACTGACTTTTCTAAAGTCTTACATCGGAACATACAACGAGACAAGCCAAATCAACACACTAGCAGACGAGTTGACAAAGCACGCAGCGAGGTCCAATGAGACGATGCGTTGGGGTGGTTCATTTGTGCCGTCATGTCACATAAAAAAATATCAACATTTTTTTTAACCTACGCCACAACATCCATGTCAAGACACTAAAGCCAGCCAAAGTAACTACGTTCTTATTTATTTTTTCTACTTTGACTTTTATTCGCGGAGGACACATTGAGCCTCTTCAAATTTTTTTGTTCTCGCTACCCTACCCGCGGGCTGCCAGAGCGAGCCAGAGCGCATATGTTTTTCTCGTATGGCCCCGACCACCACGCGGTGCACTTCGGTGGGCGTTCGGTTTGCTTTGGCCGAGTGGATTTTCACCTGACAGAGTTTTGGAAACTTTCTGGCCAGCAGACAAGAAAAAAAAAGAATGGTCGCTCGCCGCCATCACTGTGGGGACTCGAAGGATTGCACCACATTCCTTGAGCGGAACCTTTCCGGAAAGTCTTGTTTTGCCGGTGTAGGATACTGAGCAGTATGCGTATGGTTCTCAGTGGGCCAAGCGTCTCATGTTTTCTTCGGTATTAATTCCGTAGCCCCATTAGGTGCCCGATGTAGGCATTCGATTCTGGCCAACATACTTTCCTATGCGTTTTTTTTTTCATTTCGGTGCCTCCACCCCACCGAAAAAAAATTCATTATTGCGGCGCAGCGAATTGTCGCATGGTGAAAGTTCGATTTTGATACTTCTTTTGCGGAAAGTAATGGGCGACGGGACGCTTCAGTTGCCGGATACGTTTATTATATTATTACGAAAGCAATTATATGGACACTCCAGGCGCATTCCTGCCGTCGCCGTCGCCCTCATGTTTCGTATAAAGTCCAAGGGTGATGCTGTATGTGCGAGTGAAAGCGTAGGAGGGGAGGTGGAATGGCTGAGCCTACGATGGTGGCTCAGTCTTGTGTGCGCAAAGGAAGAAAGCGGGCAGGAAGCGCGCCGCCTTCCGTCGCGCGCAATACATCGGGGGGAGTGGATGGAATGGGGGCGGAATCTAGGATTCTGTGAATCTATGATTGTGCAACATGTTTATTTGCCTTGTTTGACGCATTATATACAGTTACTTTTTCTTACATACATAGACTCATTGGAGACTTATACGTATACTTAAATATCTTGTTGCGAGGTTTTGTGTACACATGCTGTGAACTTTGTTTCCAGTGACACTTTTTGTCCTTTATCAAGCCGTATTTTCGCATTTGTATATCCCACTGTATCTTTGCATTTCTAATGTACGAGGGCGAGTCAAATGAACGTGGGCCTACCCTAACCGCGCAATAATGGTTCGGTTCATTATCTGCGAGGCATGCGCGTAGGAGAACGGCATGTCTCATTTACAAAAGTGACACGCAGGTGTGAAGATAAATGTTCTTTAATGCTCTCATACACTGGGTTGAATATGGTTGCGTCACATAATGGACACTTCAAAAGTTGAACAGCTCGGTGTCGCGAAGTTTTTGACAGCTAAAGGTGTTTCCAAAACAGAAATTAATCGCCGTATGGCTGCCGTTTACGTTGAACACGGCATCTCATTGACCACTGTGAAGCGTTGGAGCAAACGGTTTAAAGGACGTTGTAAAGGCGTTCCAAGACCGGGCCAAAACCATCGTGCAATCACCCCCACACAATTTCAAAGGTTTATGAGCTGATGAAACAAGAACGGAGGATAAGCATCGATGAACTGGCAGACGGTCTGAACATCAGTCACGGTTCGGTTCACGCCATAATTCATGAGCTTCTCGGTTATCGGCTCTTTGGTGCGCAATTGATCCCCAAGATTTTGATCCATCGCGAGAAGACGGAGAAGTTTCGCGCTGCCTTGACTCATCTGATCGGGCATCACAACGAGGATGACGACTTCTTGTTTTCAATTGTGATCGGGGACGAACCTTGGTGCCACTACTACGAGCCTGAAACATGACGGCAAAGCTTACAGTGGAAACATTCGAATTTACCACGCCCAAAGAACGCAAAGGCCATCATTTCCACTGGAAAGGTGTTGTTGACTTTTTTTTCGGGTCGTCAGGGTCCATTACTGATAGAATTTGCTAAATCTTGAGAGGCTATCAATTATTCCCGATATTGTGAAACGCCAGAACGGCAGCGTGTCGCAATCAAGAATGAACAACGTGGAAAATTGACGAATGGGGTCATCTTGTTCCACGACAATGCCTGTCCCCACGTCGCTTATGCGGTTAATACAAAACTGGCAAAGTTCAAGTGGGAAACGCTGCAGCATCCGCCATACAGCTGAGACCTGTCACCTTTCGACTTCTACATTTTGGGGCAACCGAAAAAACAGCTCAAGGGAACCAGATACAGACTTTTTGAAGCAGCTACCCAAGGAGTTTTATAAGACGGGAATCACGCGACTCGTTAGTCAATGGGATAAATGTCTAAATTCTCATGAAGACTACTTTTAAATAAAGTACCCCGTTGTTGGCTCACATTCATTTGACTTGCCCTCGTATATCTTACAGAATTCCTGCTTTTTATACGTGCCCTCTGTTGCGACTATAATTTCGGTGCAATTACTCACGATACACGACCGGTGACAGCTGCTCCTGCGTAATACATTATAACAAATTACAGCGTCATTGAGATGTTGCACTGGCCATTGCATATATACAAAATGTAAGCACGGTTCTTGAATGAAAAAGTTTCATTAACATATTTGTCCTCAACTTGTTCAGTTCATTGCCTTCTAATTTTTCATATCAGCGGCATGCACTGCTTTCCTGGTTTCGAACTGATATAGTTCTAAAGTTCATGTGATATTTTATTTACTTAATAAATAGACAAAAATATGGAAGCATTCATATCAGTTATTTTGGGCAAAATTTTTGGCACATACGAGTATATTCTTTTCTGAAAAAATAGACATTTTATTGTTTTGACTGTGCGTAGGGTTCAAGAATTCGTTTGCAGCATCTTTGGAAATGACAATGCAGTTATTATTCATGGATTTGATCCCTTGACAAATTGTTTAAGATGAAGCTTTAGCTCGGGCCCAATCCGACGCGGCCTATTCAAATACTCGTAAAACGCAGAAACGGTTTTCTTAGATAATCCTGCTAATCGCTTTTATTGAAATTGGTTGCATTTGAGAGAGAAAGTGAAATCCTAGTTCTGTTGGAAACACAACTTCGATTTAGGGCCTGAATTTTGTTTAAAATATTTTGAAAAATTCGAAAGCTTGAAAAAATAGGAGCACGACGTTTACAAACTAATAGCTATGCATGAAAAACAGACATTGTGGTTCTGTAAACGGCATCTATTATAACAGTGAAATTGGACAAGTTTGCAATGTCAATTTGTATCTTACGTGAATTGGTTACGTTGTGTACAAGGGTTCTGCACAAGCCCTATTTCCACAATACTAAATTTTTTTGAGATTGATGTGTAACATATCTACTTTGTCCGCTGTCGATGTACTATTAGGTGCAATTCACAGAATTGTGATATCATTTTTCATTGTTGAGTCACGGAGTTTTAAACTTGATAGTTTCGTTTTCTGAAAATTTGTAATAAATAATTGACCACCTAAATGAAAAATACGAGAACAGTAGTCACTAGAATTAAGCTTTTTCTTTTAAATGCAACAAACCTCCTCAAATTTGGTGAAGTGGTTGCAGAGAAAAACGAATTCCCCTTCTACATGTATTGAAATAGGAGCACCCGAGCTAAAGCTTCCTCCAACAAAATTTAGGGCTACGCCACTTTAGGGCTACGCCATATATATATATATATATATATATATATATATATATATATATATATATATATATATATATATATATATATATATATATATATATATATATATATATATATATATATATATATATATATATATATATATATATATATATATATATATATATATATATATATATATATATATATTTATTTATTTATTTATTTATTTATTTATATATATATATATGTATATACATGGGGCCAGTGGCGTAGCCCCCCCCCCGAACAAAATTTCTGGCTACGCCACTGGTGTGGACACACGGCCGGCCGTAACACAGGCGCACGAGCGTCTAACTTCGGTGCCAAGCAACTGCATGTGGTATCATCCCAGAGCGCTGCTGTAACGACAAAACTGAATTGTTACCACTAAATGACGTCTACGAAGTACAAAATACGGCAACGTTGACACCTTCACGGAAAAGGAATTGGCCGTTCTATGGTCGCCTTGTGAATACGAAGAAGCTTTAGGTGCGCAACTATCATGATAGGGGAACGCAACACACAAGTTGTGAATACTGCAAATGGGTAGTACCAAAAAGGCTGTAATATTATAATTGTGCATGCAGTTTTGAGGAAGGTGCTCTTGTGCGGGTTCTGGTGCTGTCATTGGCTGATTGTCCAATTTCAGCCGTGCTTTCTTTTTTGTGATACTAGACTTGTGCCAACAGTCTTCTGTAAGTTCTTTACGGACTTGTTTAAACAAGGCCTTTATTCTTTTGCTACCATTTCGTTGCTTCTTTTTTCTTTCCTGGCTGCTTTTATTTTTTGGCATATTCTTGCATTTCACAGCTTTTCACAGCTAATAAATAAAGAGATGCTGAAGCCCATGTGCGAAAACACGCTCAGAAACTTCCGTCTGCTATTCAATGGTCCATTGTGCAAACGAAACCATGGCACATGCGACATGCTTGGACTGCGAGAATTTGCCTCGTTTCTTCTTTTGACTCGATAAATGGCTCGACCACCTTTCATTACATGAAAAACCGATCAAACGTAAAGCAACAGTTAATATATAATCTAAGACTAACTGCGGATTAAACGTGCTCTAATGAAACGGTCCTCGGCTAGTCGACTGGCGGGAAAAAGGAAGAAATACACGATGTTGAGAAGTGAAACAAGAGAAAGTGGTCAAACTTCCATCTCACGTTCACTGCTTAATTCGTTTTCTTCCACGGCCGTAGTGAAAACTTTATCAGTGACCTTCGTAGGGCAGGGCACATAAGTATGTTGAGTAACTTATAGTCATTTATGTAACACTCCAGGTTCAACGTGCGTCTGACTTTGTCAACCAAAAAATACGCAGAAACAGAACCTGTGTACGCGCAACTTGCTGCATCCATAGGAGCAAAGATCTCCACACTAAAATCTCTGAATTATTCAGCGGAGAGTATCGCATCTGATAAAGAGGGATGTGAGCTCTAGCGGCCATACAAAAACAACTCTGCGAGTTTCTGGGCTCCGCGACGTCGCTGTCGATACACATCTCCCGGAAAAGAAGGTGCTCCAAACATTCCCTGTGTTCACCGGGGCCAGGTATTCTGGCGCACTTCCGATAAGCCAGAGATGTATCAAAGTATACGGCCGTTGCACGCTTGGCCTTGCGCTGAGCGTTCCTTCCTCTTTGCAGGGTAACAACATATGTTAACTATGGATGATTTTCGTGGAACCGTTTCCTTTAGGGGCACGAAATGGCACTTTCGGCGGCACGCCGCACGCTGCAATGTCTCAGCAAAAGCGCGCGAAACCACTGCTGCTTCTGCACCGCCAACTGTACGATCAGCCGTCGGAAATGCAAAGGGGGTTCGCTAAGGCACTGTGCTCTATTCACGTTGCGAAATGCGGAACTCGCCGATATAGAGAGGGAAGATGTGTGCAGTATAGTTGGCTTAAAAAGAAATATATTGACTGACATATGTCAGTCAATATATATTGCATATATATTGACATATAACTTGTGCGGCAAAGTTCACGGAACGCTGCCACATAAGGAGTGCCTATGTTACCAGCCCTTCGCGATGCACGGTTTTTTTTTCGAAGTTCAAAAAATTCACCGATCTATTACCATTGGTGTAGCGCTAACCTCCAAAGAAAAGACGGCAACCTTGGAACTTCGGCAAGAGAGAGTATAGCACTCGAAAGTAGCGCCGTTTTTTGGCACAATAAGTTTCTTTCACCTTATCTACACACACGGGCCCCAACTCACACGCAAACTACGCGCACTCTATCGCCAACGTATAGAGAATAAGTGAACGGACGCACTCTTGAATCAATGCGGCGACGGATGGGTTACGTGGCGACTACACGGAGCTCATGAGTGTTTGAATCTGGACGTTTGGATATTTGAAGCCTTGCGCGCAGAACAAATAAATATGCCGCAACTGAGCACACCCGCGAGTTATCAGCCAGAAAATAAACGATCAGCTAGATGTTGACCGCACCGAGGAGCGTTACTGGTAAGAAACACAGCAAACTGCTTTTTCATTGTTTCCAAGACAAAGAACGAAGAGCTAAGTATACTCATCTTGATTTAATTGATAAGCGGAAAGGTTGTACAGCATGGAATACATTTCAATCCCTGCTTCTGTAGCATAAGAACCGTATACGCTACTCGTGCAGTTTACACAAGGCGTAATAAGCTCCGCAAATGCCTACACGTCTTATGAAGCTGTGGCCAAAGCTTCGTGTTGTCACCGTCTACGATATCCGCTGAAACAGAGGTTTTTTGAGCCGCACCGGATGCCATGCACATCTATTGTAAACACGGAGGCAATGGAGGCAGCTGAGGCAAGCAATGGACGCGGCACCACGTAACAAAACATAGCGGCGCCCACCGGATTGCCGTGAAAAGTGTCTATGCACCTATAGAATCTTCGTAAGCATTGCTTTTTTTGTTTTCTTTTTTTTGAAATTGTGAGCTCGAAGTCAATTGAGGTTAGTTCGAACTCGATTCCTTTGTTCGGTCTCTACTTATTTTCCTGCAGTCCTCTGTTTGTCAGCTATGCAGATGATACAAGCTTGTTAATTTAGCTTGGGCGGATTGCTTACGGGAAGGAACACTGCAAGGGTTCCTGCAGCATTAACAGAAAGGCCACCAACCAGCTGCTGTGTGTTCCGACAGAGCATATGCTTCTCTCCTGCCTAAAGTCGGTGCCCGGAACAAATGTCCCGAGCGCATCCAACTTGCTCGTGCTGCAGGGCGCTTCACATGCGGATTCAACAGAGATGAGTGTCGCACTCGGCTCGGTAACGAACGGTCATACAATTAAATTGAATGATTTACATCACGTATGTTTGCACCGCGCTGCCAACATCTTCATACGCATACCATTTCTTGTACGACACGCATGATAGAATGGCCAACTCGAATTATGTATTGGCGCACTCGCTCATCCGAAGAGCAGCATCGCTTGGCCATTCTCAGAACTTTGAGCGGCGTTTTTAGCCCTCCTCTGAGATATCTTTGTCGTGTTTGTCCAATGGTCTGTAGCATAAATAGGATTGATTCGGAGTGACGGAGCAGTACGTGTTTTTTGTCGTTAAGCATAAGTACGTCAACTTGTTGGAAATGAGGGCTACGCAAGATGAAAGAGCATAGCGCGGTTCTGATGCCACCTGTGTCTATGCAGCAAATCAGAAACAGAAGGTTTCCTCCTATGTTTACTCGCACCTTTGGCAGAGTAGCCCGTTACCTTATGGTCAGCGGGTCCACCGAATGGGGGTGCTACTTAACCTGCCTTTCCTGAAAAGAAATATTCTCCCTCTGTTTTGAATTGTCACACGCCCTAACATATTTTTTAAAAATCAGAGCACCCCAAGTATATGTGGGAATCGGTTATAAGCGACGCTTACGTTTTTCTTTCTTTATTGATATTTATTCACTTCTCGTACTATGCAGATCAATGCCCATCCCTGAATGCATGGTCTGGTCCCATAATATTCCTTTAACTTCTTTCTCCATAGAGGGCTGCTTCTGTTGCCGACTACTTCGTTTCTGTGTAACCACGTTTTCCATCCTGCTAGTAACAGCGCAAAATGTAGACAAGAGACGAGACAAGAAGACACCACAAGCGCTGTGGTGTCTTCTTGTCTTGTCTCCTGTCTACATTTTGCGCTGTTACTAGCAGGATGAAAAACCAACAAGCCCAAGCTGCTATTCCACGTTTTCCAATTGTCTATTGCCAACTTCTTCCCTTCCTGCCTCTTTTACTCCTTGTCTGTTCGGGCTTATGCACAGTGGCGAACACCCATTCCAGGAGATTTTTTTTTTTCTTTTGCCGATAATGCTCACATACACAGTGCCCCATTCTCAGTTGTACACACCCTGCCCCACTCTCACCTGCATTGATGGGGAACAGAGGGACAAAGTAGAGTTCTACATCTCGGCAGACAGCACAGAATTACGAAGCAGGAAAAGTAGATGGATATATAGATAAAAAAAATTAGGAGAAAGGCAGGGAAGGATTGACTAGGCTAAACTTGATTGGCTACTGTGCTTTGTGGAAAGCAGACTAAAAGGAGGAAAAGAAAGCTGAAGAAAGGGTTTGGCGATGACAGGATGAACCCGACAAATGGAGGGCATTTTGCTGGAGCCTTTCAAACTCCTGTGGTAAGCATGGAAACGTAAAGCCATGCTAATTTTTTTTTTTTCAAGATGTCATCTGCATTTCTTTTTTAACTCTGCCATATAGGTTGTCTAAAATAATAGCTGCCAGATTGAAGTCAAGCTTTTAAGGCTTGTAGTAGAATATACAATGTGTTCAAAATTAAGCTTTATGGTTTTCTTAAAATTAGCCCCTGCGAGGCACGCGAAGACCACCTGTGCAAATAAGTTATGTGGCCAGGAGGAGACAAAGTGAGATGATAATTGTCGCTGTCAGCAGCCCAATTACTAAAATCGAATAATTAAGTCTTTGTTGACTGCTGTAAGTGGATATGTTTGTATTGAAAAGTTAGAGGCAGTCGTGTTTCTACACAGTATCAGTTAGAAGAATTCTTCTAGCGTGTCTGTGCTCCGAGATAACCGACTGCAAATTTTAATTGTCGTTCGCATGATTACGCACGCAAGAGAGTTAGGATCGGCGCAAAGTTCCTCCCTAATGTGACACGGTTGTTGCGTGCGGCATTTAGTCTGACAGCGGGAATGAAGAGATTGAACGTTGGAACTGAGAAAGTGAAATTTTTGCAAGAAGAAAAATGGCAATCAAAATAATACCATGAATATAAAAAAACTTAAACTAATTATAGGTAAGTAAATAAATAAATAAAAGAAAATTGTTATGGGGAGGGGGGACGATCAATCTAGCATGGTAATTTATTATTCGACCAGCTTTCTGTTGATGATGATCTCAGGTTCATCGCACTCTCAATCCTTTGATGCACTTCTAATTACATCCTGAATATTTGCTTTATACTTTTTATTTGTTTGTGACTTGAGTGTGTGGTGGTATACACCTACTTATGTTTGTTCGTCGGTCTGGTGGGTCAAATGCAACGTAATGCCTTTACAATCACCTTCCTAAGCTTCCGGTTCCTTCTTCATTTATCGTAATTTTAGCCAATTTCCTCGGCTATCAGAGTGTAATTTATCGACGATTTCCTGTTTGAGAATTCCTGCTTACGTTATTTCACGCTCACATTTAGGTCCGCTATTTACAATCGCCAGGCTGTGCCAGTCACTTAAACAGGGATTTCCCCTTATACTATTTGTATCCGTCCAAGTCCTCAACGTAGGCATTTATATATGCTAGAATTTTATTGCTGCGCTAGCTTCGAGCCCTTCAATATCTTCTTGGCAATATATCTTTCACGTGGATGCACGAATGGATGTTATGAGCATGATCATTGACACGGAATGGTGGCTTGCGCAAGCAAAGCCTTCTTTAAAACTGATGGTAGCGCTAAAAAGGACGGACACACGATGAAAAGACGACACGACGATGAGGAAACGCTACTGACAACTGGTTTATTTGAAACCTTATAAATGTAAGGCATCACCTCAGGTTTGGTCTTCACGCGTTCAGCTGCAGCCTTCATTCGTCGGGGCCCAAATTTCTTGAGGAGGGTATCAGCGACAGCTACGAGGACCGAGCAAGGGAAGCCTGCGGCCAATAGCCTGCGAACCTGATAGTCAAAGCTAAAAAGCATTTCCTGCGGGCACGACTTTTGAAGCGCCGATTCCATGCAGAGCGATGCAATTGCTCTTTTCACGGTCTTTGAGTGAGATGATTCATAGGTCAAAAGTTCTTTCTTTGCACGTTGGAAATACGCCCAACAGGTGTGTCCCTTAGTTATCCTCAGCCTGAGGTCTAAAAAACGTATCTCGCCATTTTGCGGAAGCTCATGGGTAAAAGCCAGGCCTTTACGATGGTCAGTAAAGGTAATTAGGACCTGTCGTACAGAATCTTCAAAAGAAATGTCATTACGATCTTTTAAAAAGATCAAAAAATCGTCGACAAACCTAAAAATCTCTTAAAACCGGGCCTCCAGTAAAATCTCGATCCAAAAGGCGATCAACATGGGCTAAAAAGACATGGGTAATGACATTTTTTTGAAGATTCTGTACGACAGGTCTTAATTACCTTTAATGACCACGGTAGAGGCCTGGCTTTTACCCATGAACTTCCGCAAAATGGCGAGATACGTTTTTTTAGACCTCAGGCTGAGGATAACTAAGGGACACACCTGTTGGGCGTATTTCCCACGTGCAAAGAAAGAACTTTTGCCCTATGAATCACCTCACTCAAAGACCGTGAAAAGAGTAGTTGCATCGCTCTGCATGGAATCGGCGCTTCAAAAGTCGTGCCCACACGAAATGCTTTTTAGCTTTGACTATCAGGTTCGCAGGCTATTGGCCGTAGGCTTCCCTTGCTCGGTCCTCGTAGCTGTCGCTGGTACGCTCCTCAAGAAATTTGGGCCCCGACGAATGAAGGCTGCACCTGAACGTGTGAAGAGCAAACCTGAGGTGATGCATTACATTCATAAGGTTTCACACAACCTCAAAAAGGTGGCCAGCAGGCACAACGTGCCGCTTGTTTTTTCTGCGCCAAACAAGTTGGCGAGGCTGTGCACCCGCATCTGCGGTGAAGGTCAGCGCGGTTGAAAAAAGCAGCATGAAGATGTCTTCGTCAGGTGTGCCCTATAGGAGTGGTATACTTTATTGCCCTGTCCTGCGCCAAGGGCTATATCGGGCAGACGGGGCGTTGCCTCAATGACCGCTTAACGGAACACTCTCAAAACTTAACAAAACAAGACAAACTTGCGAATTTAGTTTCGCATGTGATGGTTTGCGAGTGCGTGCCACGGTTTAAAGAAGCAAAGGTTCTGGGCAGAAGTACAAGCCCTAAAGCTAGAGTTTTGCTGGAAGCTTTCCACATACAAAAAAGGCGGGTCTGTGCATCAGCGATGCTTCAATAAATTTGTACTCGGCTGAGCGCACACTTCTGGGGAAATTTGAAAAACCGTAAAGTTGTGGCTTTTCTTCAATTGGTCATGTGTTCACTTCTTGCTGCTCGGATGTTTTATCATCTCACTTCGCGTGCATGTTTTCGATATGGCGATAAACAAGGCTGGTGCAGTTCGGTTGTGCGCATGTACTGTGATTCTTTTAAGTATAGGACTTTTTCGAAAAATAAACCAGTTGTCAGTAGCGTTTGCTCGTCGTCGTGTCGTCTTTTCATCGTGTGTCCGTCCTTTTTAGCGCTACCATCAGTTTTAAAGAATTCATCACCAACTAGCCCAGCACCAAGTTTTATTAAAGCCTTCTTTTTTTCGTATTTTGTCGGAAGTCTTATCTATCTAATCTTGTTCCTTCATTCCTTTCTTTTTCCTTTTTTTTGAGCAGCCGGAAATTTTCAGCATCATACTTTCTAAACCATTATTAGGAACTTCGTTGTTTGAGGTCTCCCTACTCTTCTGATACTAAACTTCCCGCCATGTACTAATCTCTGTTGCACACGTTTACTTTCCACCTGTTATGCCTGAGCCAAAGGGCTTCAAGGAGGCCAGCGGAGCGAATCTGCACATTCTAATAAAACATTTTATTATTCTCGTTCCTTGATGAAATGGCGCAACCTACATTTGCAGATCGGCAATGAATCTCCTTCGTTTTCCTAGCTTTACCGCCAACAAGAACATGCTTCTTCTACATTGGTGCACCTTGGTTTGTAACTACGCATTCAAAGGTAGCCTGATCGCGCTTCGAGAAGTAAGGAGCTTCCCTTCTAGCTATCATGAAATGTTACTCACCTGACTTCGTTTTTACATCTTAGGTAGTGACTCCTAGCCGGTTTCTTTTCTATTGCTGCCACCCAGGAAATTGTCTCCGCCTCTCGTACTTTTCGTTTAAAATCCTTTGTTGCCACGTTCCTTAATATACCGATGGTATACTAGCTGGTAGGCTACCCAATTTCTTTTCCACCTTTTTGAGCCAATATTCTCCCTGCACAAATACTTATGGCGTTTTTCACTGGTCGATCTGGAGCAGCCGCCTGAATCCTCGAGCGAGCGCTCGGCTTTCACCAATCCGAGTCTGCCAGTGGAGCGCACGAACGCTCCGCGGGAGATCACACAGGAAGTCTGCGTGCACGTGACACAAACCGGTTCCGCAAACTATGCCCAACACAGTGCGTACCGACCGGGTACCGATTTCGCTTGAAGACGGAAGTGACGCCATGTGACACGCTCTATTTCCGCCCGAATCCGCGTCTCGGCGGCGGAGCAAGTGAGAGCGATCCGGCGCGGAGCGAGTTGATCCGAAACGACCAGTGGAACGCGCGAACCCGCTCCAGATCGACCAGTGAAATTCGGATTCGTTGCCGCGGAGCAAAAAAACCTGCTCCGAATCGACCAGACACAGACAGACAAGAAACTTTAATTAGACAAGAAACTTTAATTAGACAAGAAACTTTAATTTAGACAAGAAACTTTAATTTAGACAAGAAACTTTAATTTAGACAAGAAACTTTAATTTAGACAAGAAACTTTGAAAAACGCCATTAGACACTGTCGCAACCCTTTTATGGATGAATGGATGGATGGATGGATGGATGGATGAATGTTATGAGCGCCCCCTTTGGAACAGGACGGTGGGTTGCGCCTCCAAGC
Organism: Dermacentor albipictus; assembly: GCF_038994185.2. NCBI lineage: Eukaryota > Metazoa > Arthropoda > Arachnida > Ixodida > Ixodidae > Dermacentor > Dermacentor albipictus. Next base: position 59,348,113 of record NC_091823.1, read on the forward strand.
TCTTGCTATTATACTGCCTAATGTCCTACCTAGGTTAAAAAAGAAGAAAAAGAGAAGAAAAAACACCCACGATGAATTCCCATCACCAAATTTTTGACACCCTATTGTGAACTTTGTTTTTGTATGTCTCCGTTCTTTGTCGTTTTCTTCCACTAATCTTCCAATCAACTCTTACTAGTCTCTATTGGACATGTTTACTTTCCTCCTGCTCTCACTGAACCCAAGCGTTTCAGGGAGGCCGGTGGTGTCTAAATCGACCGCTGGGCAAACGGTCGATTTACTTCAAGCAGCGAAGCGCCACCTGGACGTAACAAACAAAGCTTCTGGGAAAACCATTTTCATTTTCTCACACAAGAGGGCGGCACAAACGTGGCAGTGTTGGCGGTGGCTACGCTGCCGATGTTTGCAACGGAGCCTGTCGGCTCAGCGTTTCCTCTTTTGTTTCTTAATTGTGTATGTACTTCTCTTTGATGACATCTTCCACTCTCGCATGATCTGTCGCATTTTCCTCAGGGAGCCATGTAATAAGCTACGGCACGACGTAATTGCAAATGTAGCACTATGCCGCCAAATATAGGATGATCTAGTCATAAGAGTCAAACAACCGTTGAAAACAAAGAACCTCTGCATATTAATTATCTTGTGTAATCTCGTTTATTAATTACAGAGCTTATAAGACAAAATCCTGTGAGGCATGAAGTATTTATTCCTAGCACAAACGGATAATCACGCAGTCCCAGTAAGATCTGGGACGTTGATCGCAAACGACAAAAAAATTCTTTCCTCGTGGTTTCACCAATTGGCTTCTTTAAAGTGAATTATAGCTCGGGCCCGTTCCCGCGTTGCTTCTTTTCGATTCCTTTTACTTTTATTTATCCCAGACACGCACCGTAGAAGCTAGGGCATATTATTATTATTAGTCAATCACATGATAAAATCAAGTAATTTCTTTTATTCAGAAGCTCATTTTGTTGGAACACATACCTACGACCTTCGAACATGGTAAACTGAATTTTAACACAATAGCGTTAGGGCGCCGTGTCGCAGAAAACCCGGTGTCGGCGTCCGGCGCCAGTGTCCGCGTGCGCGAATATTCCCGTATATATTTAGGTATATGTATACACCATGCCTTGCTATATGACATGCGGTATAGGCGGGTTATATTACCACGCAGTACTACGACTAAAGTTGCTCATATGTTGTCTTAAATTCTTGACAAAGTAATTCCTCGGAATTTTGAGAATGACAACTCTCAAACAAATTTAATGAAACAAACCACCTGCAGCCCTTACCTTTTATGTTAAATCTTGTCAGATTGAAACATTAAAAGTGTGAAAGAATAACAGAAACGTGAACATACTATCTTTTTTTTTTCTGCGTGGTTGTGCAGCTCCTCCGGAATCGACCTGTGCAACAAGCCACCTTTCTACCAGAAAACTCTCTCTCGTGCATAGCATTCGCTGGCCAGCGTTTCCCGGTAAACATTAACGTTACATAAGCTGCAATTGCCGGGAAGCCTGGGAAGCAGACAGGGATCTATCGCTATCGTGTTCCACTATTAAAGGCGAAACTTGAGTCCTCCAAATGTTTTTACCTTGCTTATATAAAAAGACGAGGAGGAGATTACAACTTTCTATCTTTTCTTACTGCAAATATTCGATAAACAGGAAATCGCATGGACATCACGGGCGAAAGGGAGCAATATGAAATACAAAAAGTATATTACCAAGGTTTATTACCAAAAGTACAAAAGTGTAGCACAACTAAAGCAGGTCTACTGGCCGATACCTTTAGGAATAAGCAGGTGATGCTGCAGCTTCTGGTTTTACCTAAGTATAGCATAAACTAATGTGCAGCTTTAGAACAGGAAGTTGAAGATAACATAGAGGAAATAAATGAAACTGTCAATAAACTGACTTCCGAAGCAGCAAGTGAAGTGGGAGGTAAGGCCCCAAGCAAGCAGTAGGGAAGATCTCCGAAGTAACAAAGTATGTAATAAAGAACCGACAAAACATGAAAGAGATCATACAAAATTCACTGAACCATCAAATCTGGGGAAACGGCAAGAAAATGGCCGCAGCACGAAATAAGTGACAAGAAAAGTTAGAATAAGACAGGGCATGATGAATGCAGTGAAGGATAAGCTGGGTAATGTCATCAGTAATTTAGATGATATAGTAAAATTAAAGCAGTAGAGTTCTATACCGACCTGTAAAGTACCATGAGCAGCCACGTAACCTTCATTAGAAGTAATGGCGAACAGGATACTGAGACTCCTTCTATAACAAGCTCTGAAGTTAGAAGAGCATTGCAGAACATGTCCCTGGAAAAAACGGCAGGATAAGACAGAAGAACAGCCGATTTAATCAAAGATGGATGCCATGTGAGCATAATCGCCAGATTTTTCTTGCATCTATTACCACACAATGAATGCGCATAATACAGCTGTATTGTCTATGCCTTACTGCATCACCCCTGCAGTCACCTCGTTAAGAATCTATGAGCGCAAAGGCCGTCACCAGCTCCTTGTTTATCCAACAATCATGAGAGTTCATTGTATTTCGCGGACTTGATTGCTTGCCCGGGGGGCGATCAATGTCTTCGATCAGTACGACCAAGCCGTGGTCTGCTCAACAATGCGCGGCCACGTTTTAGCTTGGGGATGAGTTACCACGTGAAGCAACACCAATACGAGTAGAGTGTCTTGCGGGGCATATCTTAAACACGTACATGCAAATGCAAATGGCTGCACCAATTTTTTTTTCATTTTGACTCTTCTCGGAAACAGCTCGTAATACAAAAACCTTGTGATGCACTTATTAATATATCTCTGTGCTATGATAAATGTTACCCCGAGCGCAGGGAATGTACTCTTTCAGAGGCCGAATATATTGCATACTTGCAACGTACACTGCACAGAGCAGGCACTGCATGCGTTCAACATTCTTGGCAAGGTCGGATTGCAATCCATACCGAAAAAAGAGGAAGAGAGAAAGGGGCGCAGGAGCAACAAACAAAAAAAATAATGAAAACCAGAGCAAGGTTGTTAATACGCAGAAGTTTATTTATGTAAGAACAGGTAATGCATTTACTGTATATTTGAAATATTCCTTTTTCTTAAATTGCGGTGCACACTTTCTCATTTTTTCAGCTTTAAAAGAACATGTCCGGCTAAAGTTCCCAACCATCGAAAACATGACGTATATTGGAGATGGATAGATTGGGCGCCAGCAAGTTGCCTTAAACAGCCTTTTTCCGCAACTGAATGAAGTGTACAGGAAAAGTCCATTAACGCTGTATACGAGGATCCTCGGCAGCGAAACATTTTGAGCCAATTGAAGCATCCGCTTACCAAAGCAGCAGGCTATCCTAGGCCTGTACATTAAAAGAAGACAACAGCCGACGAGCAGTGGGAGAGAGAGAGAGAGAGAGAGAGAGAGAGAGAGAGAGAGATGAAGAGGGAAAAGAACGGATGTTTACGAAGGAGGTAACTGTATAGCTTGAGGACCACTTGGTCAGCCTATAAGTGGGGATGGGTTAAGAGGGAGAATAGATAAGGAGGAAATGTAGGAAAAACAATAAAGAGGTGGTCATTTTTGACCCGGTCGCAGAGGAATACTCGCTAATAGTCACAAGCGTTTGTACAGTCCAGTCGGGGCTTGGGTGACAGACCACTTGCATTCCTTCATGCACGAAACCGCAAGAGGCCAAGAAACTACAATAGTATTTTCTATTCGAACTGCCCAACTGAATCTATCACGAATTATTTATTTTGATTCTGGTACATGTGTGCATTACTACGTACAAGCTAACAGCTCTCGGTCGATCCTCCAACACGTACGTCACTGACAAAAATTTGTTACGCCATTCGTAGAAAGTGTGCAGATGCTATTATATGCATTCGATAGTTTGCCTCTGTATAGCTAGTGGTATTATAGTCATAACATTTTCGTTTGTTTTATTTTAGAAACTTTATGAAAGTAACCAATTTATAACCAGTCCTATCGTAGGAAATAAATGGGCAGGTTAACTTTTTTATATGGTAAGTGCAGAAAATTTTTGTGGAAGAAGAGGATAAATTCAGGGTATGCAAAACAGTCAATGCAATCTAAGCAGTTTATGGAATGTCTAGATTCATTTTGAATAGTTTACGTGCGTTTACCCGAGTCAAGAAGCAGATGTGCGCGCTTCAATTTGGTCCTGCAGCTTTTTCAGTCTTGTAGCTAAAAGTACTGTTTCTTTCGTTAAAGAACCACCGCAAACTTATCAAGCTAAAGGCTATAACATTCTGATTTAGGCAACGAGGTGAATATACTTTCTGATGCATTTCATTTAATACGCGAGGTATTTGAGCGAAAATATTAAGCAACACATAACAACAGCGCAGTAGCCACAGAAAGAATATGTATTTTGTGACACCTTATTCACCAGCAGACTTCACGAATAATGCGTAATTGGCTTCATCATATATTTATTATGTGGCTATCGACATATTATAAGTAGTTACACATTTAGTTTGCGGAATTCAAGTCAGTCACTGTTCAAGGCGCGCCCACTCTACACGTGAGCATGTAATCAGACAACGGTGTCACCGTTGAAACATTCCATAAAATTTCCGATGAAATGCGTGACGATTCCCTTGCTTTTTTTCCTGAAAGGCTTCCTTACACACTACTGAGAGAAACCACGTGGATGTCTTATGTACTTTGCTGAACATAAGGATGGTAATTATGCCAAAGACGGTAGCGTCGGAAATCCTTCTAAGTGTACATGCGTGCTCAGCGATTGTTAAAACGCGATACTCGGAGCACCTGGTGCCACCAGAGAGAGGTGACTGCTGTAGGACCAAACGCATTCTGAATGCATCAAAAGACTTGCTTTCATCGTAAATACACTCCGTAAATCGCGTTTCAATCCATAAGCAATATGCATATCTTAAATTAAATCACTTAAAACGTTCGCTAGTTAACCATAGTTAATAAACCTATATCATCCCTGGTTATGACATCATTTGTTTACTTCTGCTAGCGGGAATAATATGCACCCGAAATGCTGGTGTGACACTATGCATGTTGTCGACGGAACAGTTTGCAATGAAGGGAATGGTTAATTGATGTAAGAGGACACGAAATGTCAGTTTTACAAATCACATTGCTTACTTACTATGGTTAACACAAGACTCACAGTTTAGCCCGAAGGTCTAAGCACTGAAAGCAATAGCCGCGTCGGTGCGAAAGCAAGTTTTATTCCCGTATTCAGAAATTCGCCTTAATTTGCATCTCATGCTTGACCTTGGTTTGGATGCATTTTGTAAGTGTCCACTAAGTGGACTGTCAATTTCAGCGCGGTGCATGAATAGAGCTTGAGAGCCGGCGGTGATGAATGGCGCATGCCTTACCAGCTACAAACTCTATACAATCAGTGCACGTTGAAGTGGACAGTCCGCTCAATGGCACTTTCAGAATACCCGCTCTCATTTATATGATGCCTGGCGTGAACGTGTCTAAGACGCCTCATTGCGTTTCCTTCGTCGCGTTTACGCCAGGCGTCATCCGGATCAAGTCAAGCATGAGCTAGCTTCACATTAAGGCGCGTTTACGAGTACGGGGCTAATGTTGCGCTGATGTGCATCGGGCGTTGTTCCAACAAAAGACGGGGCTGACATGTTTACGCGACGAAGCACGCGAGGCAGCTCCTTCTGATGATCAATATCATTACTTATTGGCACCCTCTTTGAAAAGGGGCGGTGACGAATGGTCACCTAGCCGGCTTGAGTTACTCAGATATATGCTATACATATTTTTCATTCTAGCATTTTTGTAACATCCGTTTAATTTTTCTATTGCTCAAAACTTCTCCATCTACCTTGTATCGCCACCTATGCTTGTAACGAATCCGGTCATATCAATCTCATTTCCTGCTCTTTTGCCACCAATACTCTAAACGTTTCCTGCTTATCTCGACTGCTGCCCGGTTGATGCTTCCGTCCACTTTAAATCCAAGCACTTCCGGAAAGTGTACGCTGCCTGCGGGTCTCACTGGGTGGATCCCTTCGCATTTCATTAGGAAGTGCTGAGAGGTCTCCGGACTTTCGCTGCAGCATACACCTGCTTCATCTTGTTGCGAGTATTTTCTCCGGTATGTTTTTGTCCTTAGGCAACCAGTGCGAGTTTTAAATAGAAAGGCACTTCCCTTCGTGTTATCGTGCAGATTCTCCCATCTAATTTCTTTTTTCTCATTCTTGTAAATCGCCATGGTCTTTTTTGTTTCAATTATTTGCATCCAAGTCACCGCCTCTGTTTCTTGCATTTTCTTTTATGATGCAGAACAGCGCCCTCCTGCAGCTACCAGGCATCTCAGAACGCTGGTGCGATAAGGAGCGCCACCAGTGGTGTTGCAGACACAGCTACTCGGTGGTGTACAAGATGAGCCTGAAGGAATAACCATCAACGTTTGTAGCTTGAAGTTTACTGACAGTTCTGCTCAGATCTCCTCTTCTTCCCTTTCTCTTTCTTTTTCTCTTATCCGCATGTCTTTGGAATGACGTCAATGCCTCTTGCCAGCTTTCGCCGTCAAAGTTTGCACTGTCTTCTTCGCACTCTTACGTTTATCGGTGCGAGACTTGAGGTGACGAAATTATGCGTAGGAGGTTTCCAAAGAAATGTTATCGCATTTCATAAACATTGCGGCAGAGACGGGACTCGTAACATCGTAACATAAAATGCTGTGCCGGTGTACTTGTGGAGTGGAGCAAGCACGGGCTTTGTGGCTGCAGTCATAGTGAACAGCGCCAAGCATAATATATAGCGTATTACGACAGACGACCGCGACCACTTCGAATCAAAGATTATAAATGACGTCACCCTAAAAGCCCCCATACGCTATTTCCGTAATCGCCTTTGTGGCTCCCTTGCGCAAACTCAATCTTATGCGATCTAGCGGTTGCTGTGTTTTTCTTTTTCAACAAGGAGAATACCGAAATGGGGAGCATACGCAACACGTGATAAGGCATGGCATAACTATGATACGTGGCAACGATAAGCTGATGCGATGCGAACAAAGCGAACAGCACGGACAATCTCGTAAACCAGCCACAAACATTTGTAACAGCAAATACGGAATCATGCACGTCGTTTTTACACTGAAGACTTCGGCTTCGTAGATGGTATGTGATATAAGCCTGATTTATTCATATTCAAATGTATGCCATTTGTTCTTACATTATAGTTCCCTTTCCCCAGCACAGGGTAGCCAACCGGCAGTTACACTGACTAACCTGCCTGTCTTTCCTCGCCTTTTGTCTCTCTCTCTCTCTACTGTGGTACATGACATTTCACTTAACGACAGTCTTTTTCATTCTTGCGAAAGGCGAAAACTTTTTATCGAATGTCGTAAACTTGAATAATTTATTGTATAACTTCCGAAATCAGGATGTTGGAAATAAATTGGTTGTATGAATAATGCCTGGGGATCCTATACATCACGTTTATTGTGTTCTTCATTTTTCTGCATTATTTTTAACTTCTACGGTTTCCAACTTGCACGTACGGATGCCAATTTCTTTCTTTTTTGTAGGGAGTGAGAAAGGTGGGGGTCACAGTTTTTGCAGCTTCCACATGGTGATTCCGCCCTGTAACGAGAGTAGGGATGAACTAGATGCGTAAATAGAAAGGTTTGAGAGGGTGGCCACTATTCAAGGACAGGACAAGCGTACCTTGTCACTGGGTTCATGTCTCACGGTAGAAACATTAAATCTTCGTGGTGCAGTGCTCCACTGTCACAAGGATGACACTCTGAGCACAAAGCTGCTTTCTACTGCCTGAAAACCGCCCTGCGTCCGTGCGTCAGTCATATAATTCGGCATTGTACACACATATGACAAATCAACAGCGACGTTTGTTTGAAGACAATGATTCAGGTTCCATAAGCCCGGCTGCTTTCATCCGTATAAAAACAAGCATTATACTAACAGAAATAAAGTACTAATGTTACAAGGACACTCCTAAGGTAGCCCATTGGTTTGAGTACATCAGTAATACAAAAATTCACATAAATGAAAAGGGAACATATATAGCATTGATTAGTAAAGCTGGTCACAATACTAATTACCAAACGTTCTCAAATAGGTAAAGTTGCTTAACCAATGTCACCTTTGAGATCTGTTCAACAAAAATATTATTGTAATTATGAAGCTTACGTGAGATTCCGGAATCACGATGTTAGAACAATTGAGATAATGCTATATTGTGCTATCCCTCTATCGCAGATAAATCAAGGGAGATTTTAGACAGGTATAGATCTCCTGGGCCGGACTTCCCCGAGATAAGGTGGCCTCACTACTTACAGGATAATATTATGTGACTGAGCTATCTCGGTTGCTCGGTTACCAAAGTTAGAAGTTCGAATCTTTTGTCCTTCTTTCTTTTAAACCTGAAGGTGGCAAGCTCGAATTCACCTACTCCAGTACACTCCATCTCCAGGCTTGGAGTGGCATCTGATACCGGCAAAAGATACCGAGAGCCAATGGGGCTATACTAATCCAGGTACAACCAAATTAGGAAGATGCGCTAAGCTTCAGCAAAAGACACTCCCTCACCAGAACAGGAATTGGCCTCCGTGGGTCAGTATTCGGCCATTTTCTCACGGATGACTAATTCAATCAACCAATGCCCCTCAGTCCCCAGCAGCAGACACGGCGGTCAGACCTGTAACGCAGCAAAGGGTGTTGAGAATCTCTGGAACCGGACAGGCCGCCAGTGGAAACTAACCCTCGCAACGTATAACACCCGAACCCTCTCGCGTGAAGCTAGCTTAGCAGGATTCTTTGAGAAACTATAAGGCATTGTTTGGGATATCATGGGCCTTAGTGAGGTTAGAAGAACTGGTGAGGGATAAACAGTGCTAACGGCCATGTTCTCTGCTATAGAGGACTCCCAGATAACTAGAGAACGCCCAGCTGCTGCTGATGGTGATGATGACGACGATTACGAATATTATACCTGGCAATACGTACGATCGCGGTTGGTTGAGGCAGGAAGTGCGAAAAAAGGTTGACACAATCGAACAGCACTGGACATTAGCAGGTATGGTACGGTTTAGGTGTTAACAGAGCAATGTCATTACTACCTAGAACTGCGCTACAACGTCTAAAAGAAAAAAAAAGGAACACACTTCCACACCTAAAAACATCTTCTACGCCTTTGTGTATTCCATGGTTCCTTTGTCGTCGTAACACGCCAATGATTTGTTACAAAAATAACCTATACTGCACTGTAACCACTTCGGCTTGGCGGCCAAACGGTTGCCGGCAGTATTGAATAATTAAAAATCAAATAAAAAAAAGAAAAAGAAATTACTGCATTTGTACATCTAAAAAAAGGTCGCTTGTAGGGATATAGCGCTGTGACATTGAGGATATAAAAGATACCGAAATGTTGAGTGTTTTTGTACCATGGCACATCCATGAATAACCTTGTCGCTCGTTTTTGAGCAACAAGCACTTTTAGTTCATTTTCATTGCTTGTGTTGTCCCGTATAGTGAAACAGCAAGAAATATTTGTTTGTGTACAAGCGTTGCATAATAGGATATTGAGGAAGCATGTATTTATGGCGATTTACTATATAGACTAGAAATTCTATTTGTTGTGAATCATTTATTATCGGCATGCGCATTCCAACTGAGCGATTCAGTAAAAACAGCGGCTTGGATTTTTAAAGCTGTCACAATCTCAATTCTACATTCGTCTAAAATGAAATCAATGTTACAGTGAGCGGTTTCGTTTCCGGCCTAAATAAAATGGCGTTAGTTTTATTTAAATTGATGCTTAATATTTTATTGTCGATGAATACATTGCTCATGCATTATATTGTCCTGCTATTTTATTTCCCGTCAAGCAGGAGAGAGAGAGAGAGAGAGAACCTTTCAATGAAAGGCAGGTATTTTAGCCGGCGTATGGGCATCGCTGACGAGCAGTTGCATGTCTTGTTAATGACTGCCGTAACATCCCTTACAAATGTTTTTATAGAAAGTATATAGACAGTCTCTAGACGTCTATATACTGTCTACAGACTTTCTATAAAAAATTTTGAAGGGATGGCTTGCTGCTTATTTAAAAATCGTGTTCATTAGCGAAAAACGTTTTTCTATTTAAGTCTTATTAACATAGCTTTACCGTGCTAGCTGCCGTTTCTCTTTGAATAATTGAGAATTGCGCAATAAAGGACGGAGAGCACAAAACAAGTGCTTTGTTACAAATCCATTTCCTAGGATGCGCACTAGCGTAACGCTAGAAGAATGTTCTGTCTTTACTGCGTGTTTTTCAAAAATGCTCTTTCAGAAAGTCAAATGCCAATTAGGGGGAATTGCCTCCACGCAATTTTCCCGTGAAAAAGACTGCCGGAAACTGCGCTGTTTCGACGTGTCTTGCAAAAGACCGCTCGTTCAGCCGTATCGGTGACCGTATCTGGATCTTTCACTCGCTAGATTTTTTTAAATATTTTTTTTGTCGGGCGCAACTTCGTAACCTCTTATCGAATAACAGCTATCGTGATTTTCAAGTGCCACTACACTGTTAGCACACGATACTTACAATCGTTTCAGTAAGAGCACGTCGCCTGAACGGGGTTGGCGCTGTGTTATTCCACTGAATTGGTGCCACCGCATGTAATAATGCTTTAAGGTTACGTTAAAAGGGCATTAGGACAAAATGTGCGGTTATTCGTTAGATCACGCCTCCTACCTGTCCCTTACGATCAATAACTATATCGTTCTAACAAAAACAGAGGTTCGGCATGCCGAAAAAAAAAACATAAATGTGAGAGAAGCGCGGCGCCACTGTCGTCATATTGTTGAAATAGCTCCAAGCGACGTCAGAGGTTATGAAATCGCCTGACCAATTTGACTGAAGGCCCTGTTACGTACAAAAGTCATTGTAAAAAGTTTGAAAGCCACTGTTGCCACATCCTATTGCAGTGCTTTTTAAGCCCATCTATAGCATAGCAAAGGTCGTAAGGTTGCGAGACGCTCTACCTTCGACTCTCAAGGGCATTAGAGCTACAAAACATATATAGGGCCCCAGTAAACTGCAGGACCACCTGTTTGGTTAGGCACGCAGTTGCTCATAATTATTTAGAAAGCCCGCGCTATCTGACGCTGTTGGGTTCCACCATATTAAAATACTCACTCCATACGCATGCGTCACATGCGTCCTAGCAATAAGCGCCGGTCGTATGGGCATCCTACAAGTCTAGCAGAAGGTAGACCGTATGCGCCGACCACACCTTAGATAAACCTTTAAGGTGGTCGCACCCTTCCTGACTGCCTATAAGAAAAACAATGTGGTGGGATTCGTCAATAGTGAAATTTGCCAAATGCCCCCCCACATGCTGACCGCTATAAACCAATAATTGCGCTGCATCTGAAAATAAAAAAAAAAAGCTGAACCTGACAAGTTGCGCAGCCTCTTCCTATGCGCCAAATAGCCCAGTTCCACGAAAATTCCGCGAGACTTGCGAAGTCGCAAGACGTGGTCATTCTATATGCATGAATTTGGGCGCGACATTCGAGCAGGTTCGGCCGTCGTTTATACTGGTGGTAAGTTGTATTTTAGAGTCAAATAAACACCGACGAAGAAAGAAAGGTAAATTTAGAAGTTCAACTTAAGTGTTCTACAGGGAGCATATGGCTCAGATCCGGAGCTTCGTAGCATATGTGAGCAGAAATTACCATCATCTGCAATGGCTCGAGCGTCGCCGTCTTCTTCGTTAGTGCCCCTCGGCGCTACCATGTGAACGCGCTCGTGTCACTGCTCTCGCGTTCGTCGTTGTCATCTTCTTTCACAGCTGGCTACGTTGTGCAAAAAACTATCATCATCACTAATAGCTCTTCCAAGTGCGGCTGTCCTAACGGCTGTATAGATGTGAACGACGTAACTGATCTCAGTTTTGTTCTGCCGGTGCAATGGATCGGCCGCGCGTCGTCAGGACTGCAGAAGAACAGCGCGCGTATAAAGAGCGACGGAGGGAGCAGCCAAGCGAGTTTGACCGGCGGCGGCGTGCGGACACTAATGCGGCGGCCGACGGCATGCCCGCGAGATGGCACGTAAGCGACTAGCGAGAACCGACGAAGCATACGGTTCGGCGTGAAGGGGTCAACGCGGATGAGTTCAAGGGTGCGAACGCGAGGTTCCAAAGAGACTTCCTTGATCGTCATTTAGGCTCTATCTGCAACGTCTGCGACAGACTATAGTTCGATAACGACCGTCGTCGTAATGGGGAAGCCGCGTTTACGGAGGTATGAGCCATTGCTTAAGGGGGCATGAGCCATTGATTGTCTTACGCGACGGACACATTTTATAACAGAGGCAATATGCAAATGTGTGTGCATACCTATATCATCACGATGGCCCCAGATGAGGACAACAAATATGTTCACACCTTTGCTCCAAATTCTGTCTCCGCTGTGTCGTGCGCTAAACAGCTACGCAGGTGATCGACCTTCACAGAGTGGAATTGCTCATGAAATTTTTGCCTAGCCGTTCTTAAAGTAAGCTGACGTTTTCAGCACAGCCCGTTAACAGAAAGCACAATAAACTATAGGTTTATACCCAGTCGTGGGATTCAAAGGGTCAATGAAGTGCATACGGTGTGGATTAACGAGAAATACAGTCGTAGCATCGAGCACTGTTAGCGCAAAAATGTTGTTTGTCGACTGCTCTCTCTGACAACAAAGTGAAAATTAAGTTGAGCTGTATTAGTAAATTACCTTTATAGAATAGAAAAAAAGCCACAATAAGCACAACATGACATAGGCATGGCGACGCCACCTTCAAATTTGCGCACCAGCCAGCTGTTGTGACGTCATTGATTTTGATTGCGTCAGCGCGGCACTGATTATGTTTATCCCGGTAAATGACATGCATGTAGTCTAAACGAGCCAAAATACTGAAAGTTAGCAAGTTTGTACAACTCTTGCTGGGTCACAGTTTTCAATATACGAAAAGATACTCCTAGCAAGAGAGAGAGAAAGAGGAAAGGGGAAAGGCAGGGAGGTTAACCAGAGGTGAAGATACAGTTTGCTACCCTACACTGGAGAAAGAGGGGAGGTAAAGGGATAACAAGGTAGAGAAAAAGAAAGAAAGGAGCATAGACACACAATCACAGTCGGTCACTGTCACCGCATACTATCACCGCACAGCACAGTAACACTTGCAGCACTATAAACGCGTGTTCAGGCTACAGCCTCTTGTCCAATTCTGTTGCCCTTAAAAAGTGCAACAGTGCCCTCGTCGCCCTCTGCTGCGATGGCTTGTAACGACGCCACACTGAGGTGGTACCGAGGCGCTGAGGTTACGGTGCGAAATTCACTAAGGCGAAATTTCTACTTCATTCTCTATTCTTAAATACACCCTCTTTTCGCTAAATTAACGTAAATAAAAATATTTTATAACAATAATTAACCAGTCCGAATGGATTTAGTGTTTCATTTCAGTGCCCCTCAAACAACGTCTACTGAAACAAAACTTCAGCCCGCGCCTGGCAAACCCCAAAACAGCCGCCCTTTTTAAGTAATGGCAAAACTAGTCGGTAGATTTAAAAAAAAGAACGAATTTTCTGGCACAAGTCGGCAACTACGTGCGCATCGTCCGCAGGCTGAAGTGGTCCGAGATGGCCACAGGTGCACGTGGCTGCACTAGCCCCATGGTACACTTTTGTTATGTGCTTCCTCACGTACTTATCGGGCAAATGCGCTGATATTGGCACGTAACGCTTAATCGGGCCCGGGCGGCACTTGGCTTACCTTTATCTATGAGAGGTCGGCGAATGCGATGTTGTTGAAAGTCGTTGAAGGGCGCAAACCACGCTGCGCTTCCTTGCTCCCCTCGCAGTTCTCTTACGTTTTTTGCAGTGCCAGCACCGTCCGTCGGGCAACCCTTGGGCCATCCGCCATGCAGCAAGCACCGAAAAGTATGATTTCCGTCCGCGTTTCTTGTCCTAATCTGACGAAACGAGTTTGAGCACCATGCCTTATTGTATTCTGCATCGCTATTCTTAGGGTTTTACGTGCCAAAACTGTGATCTAATTATGAGACAGCACAGGTGGGTGCTGCTGCAGCTTAGTTTAGATTAACAACGTTTGCACACCTTCTATAAAAGCTATCCGTTGCAGTAAATACCACTTTTATAATGTTGATGTTGTTTCCAGACATAAATTACTTTGTGGTTTCAAGCACCGCATCTTATTTTTCGAAGGCGATAGTCCTGTCGACAGTTCTGCAGCATGCCACCTGGTCATGTTGAGGGGGTCTAAATCAGCTTTGAGCAGTCAAGGACAGAACATGTTTAATTATAGGTAGAGTTTTACGTGCCAAAAAAACAAACTGGCTATGATCCACTCTTCAGTTGGGGGAGGGGGGAGGAGGGGTGTCCGGATTAATTATCGCCAACTGTGGCTATATAACGTGCACCAATTCATAGTACATGACCATTCCTGCATACTGCGCCCATCGGTATACCACCGCCGCGGCCAGGATCGAAAGCGCGACCTGACAATTAGCAGTGCAACGCCATGGCCACCGACATATCACGTCGGGTGAACGAATGTGTTCAATCGAAAGGATCACAGTAAACCGTTTGTTATCGAATCTTTTTATTTCTGTTTCTGGTTGATCTAGCATAAACGTAGGGAATCGGGCAATGAGCAGTTACCCTCGGATATGATATCTGCACACGTCATGATATGTAACTGGGTTTGCATCTCATATTCACTAGAGACGCGTTTCAGGACAAGAAACGCCGCAACTAGCTGTTACTATATTGTAAGCTCTGTAGACGAGGCCGTATATGCTACAAAAAGTGAAAGTGCAAATGTTAGTTGCTTTATTAGTAAGGCTGCCACTTCTTGAAATGCGCGCCCAAGAATACTGGTGCATGGTTGAAGTGGTAAATAGGCGCTCTTGTTTCTTTTTAAACTACTTTACCCCGTTACTTCTCTAATACTTGCGAGTAGTTGAGGGGTACAAACTTATCCGTCTGAGCTCTTCAGTACTGGCCGGATATTGGCGCCGTACGTTTTGTTCTGTGCAACTTGCTAGAGCTTCACTTCTTTGGAAGCGTGTATAACATTTTTCGCAAATGTAGGGTGACAGAGCGATACGTATCTGTTACGCCTACGGCTGCTGTCCCGATTTTAGTGAATTTGAATGTATACGCTACACAATCATGACTTTCGAGATAACGTTCGAAGGCTGCCGTGTAAAGTACTTGATGAAACTTTCAGGCGCAGCCATGTAATGCACACGTGACACGCCAGCGTCTCACCGTGTCGTGTAATGTATTCGACTAAATGTTTCGGCGCTGTCATTGTACAGTGTACTTTACGCGGCAGCGTTCTAACATCGCGTCAAAAATGGTGATGTATGCATTTGGGTGCAGTAAATGGGAACAGCATGCCGAAGCTACTACAAACACGTATATCGCTCGATGACGCTATATTTTGCTGCAGGAGCCCCAACGTGTGCCTGCCACGTAAAATCCGGAGAACTTAGTAAAACGTTCACAGAACACTTTCTCAAGCAATAAATCCGCGTAGTAGATAGAGCTCACACACTAACTTTCTTGAAGTTTCGCCTCATTTTCATTCAGTGGAGTTCTGCTACGGACAACTCTATAAATGCGTAAAAATAATAACAACAATGGAATAGCAGCCGCGATGACGGACTCATGAAAACATGTGCTTACCCTCGAGCTAGGTTAAATCAATAGTTATGGTCGCACCTCAATCAACGTGAGTCGTGTGATGCTGCTATAAGGGCGGATGAGAAAGTCTTTGCCCCTAATTTATTTAGCCAAATTACAACTCTAAATGCAAAGTCAACATATATGTTCCCAGCGGTGGACCTCTCATGGACCATCCCGAGCTTATTTGCCGGTAGCTCCACGGCACGGCGCTGCAGTCAGTTGTTGAAGATGGTTGTGCTTCACCCGTCTACGGCCTACGAGCTACAAAGTGTGATTAGTTTTCTATGGAGAAAGGGACGAACGCCCGTCGAAAGCCACAGGGGAATGCAGCCCGCGTAAGGAGAAAGGTGTCTCGCTTGAGAATTGTGAGGTGGTGGTGTTACCAGTTCGTAAAAGGCTGCGGGGAGGCCACGTGTGTCGCAATCAGAACCGCCGACAAGCTCCCGTCACTACGCTGGGAAAGTATCCACCATCCAACTTGCAGTCCGGATCTTTCCCCTAGTGATTTCCACGTTTCGGGTCCGCTGAAGAAGCTCCTGGCAAGAAAGCGGTTCACGTGCAATGTTGAAGCCAAGACAGCAGTGCGATGGTGGTTCCACAGTCAGCCGGACGAATTCTATCACAGGGGCATCTCAAATATAGTGCTGCGATGAGACAAATGTCTGAATCGGTGTGGGGACTACGTGGAAAAAAAAAGTGTAAGGTACGTATATTTGTAATTACCTGCATGTAAAAAAAAAAGATAGGGGCAACGGCTTATTCATTCGTCCTCGTATTTTTTTTCCTTGTGCCTTTATTAACCGAGGTTCTAGATATGACTTCCAGTAATTGAGTTAGAGAGGTGATATTCTCAGTGTTATACTGTATATCGTGACTTCCCTTTAGAACTACTGAAGCTCTTACTTTCTATATCCAATTCGTGCGAGCTTCTCGTATAACGAGAGTCAAATACTTATGTGTTGGTATAGGAAAAGTCAGAAAAGCCACTTTCTCGTAACTAGGCAAACTTTCCTGGCGACTATTAACTCCTAGATGTTCTTTCTAAATGAAAAAAAATTACTCAGTATTGTATTTTCACTTTTGAGCAACAAATAGACCAGTTTCATTGCCAATAGAGCAATGGTAACAAACAGGGCAAGAACAGAAAACAGATAGGCCGGCGACGCTATTTTTATATTCCCGCGGGAGTTCCCATATGAGTCATACATATCGACAGCGTCTGCTCGGAGTAGTTCACTCCTCTAAATAAATAAATGTTTTAAATAAATTGAATACTGTATTATCAAACATGCTATGACTCAAAGTGGCATCCTTCGAAGACTTCTTCCACTCCAAAATAGCCAAAGATGAGTAAAACTGCAGCTCAACCATCCATTTCGCGTTGACGTCCCCTGCACCGCTGTATGGACGTTAGCTTCAAGACAAATTTGACCTTCATCTTCTGCTACTAATAACAAACCTTTCACCGCCACGAAAACACAAGCACCACTTGAGAACATGTCCAACTAGTTTCAGGCTACTTTTTGCGTCCTCTTTAAAGAGAGCTGTGTCACTTGTGTTAGAAGTGTATCCGTGCTCCAGCCACTAACACGGAGTTTATCACAGAACCAGGCGATCCTCGGCAACCATAGCGTTTAGGTGGCAGAAAGAGCGATGAGGCGTCTTTCGAAATCTGTCTGCGCTCGATAGTGCGTGTTTGCTGACTACTCCACCGATATCTGTAGGAGAGGCGCTGAAGCAACGTCCGAGTTTGTATTGAGGTCGTGACCTCTCGTTTGAAGGCGCCGCGCTTTCTCAACGGGGTTTCTTGCACTGAACATATTGTGAGAGCGCCTGCCCGTGTTTACTTGCAAGACTGGAGCTCACTGTGCCATTCCGACGTTTGAAAATATACTGTGAATCCATGTCAGAGTCGCTGCAGCGCCTGGCTCCTGCTATGTATATTTGTTGATTCAACACCGTTCCTCGTAACAAGGCTTCAGAAATTAAGCAATGCGCTATTTATATTGTGCGTAATAGTCAAGCTTACCAGATACATTATAGTACAACTTTGGGTACCCATGAACCATGATGGAACGTCAAATCAATAACAACACACATACAGAACAGATTACCAACGAAGTTACTACACGAAATGCACATCATTAACGATTACCGGAATATTTATAGCTGTAACTTCTGGGAGTACATATTGTATAGGTGAGCACCTATGTATTCTAATATAATATCAATTAATCGACAGCATATGTTAATCGAATTAATCTCTGCAGATAGATTAAAATGGCAAACTGGGCGAGTTGGTGAGCGTTCGTATGTCTGCACATATGTGCGCGGCGATGTACGTAGCATATAACTGTTGATCGAACATAGTGACAGAAACTATACCTTATCTACATTTCGCATAGAATACATATTCAATCATAATAATCAAAGTTGTGCACTTAAACGTCTATAGCGTATTCTCTGCAGATTAAAATGGCAGACTGGGCGAGTTGGTGAGCGTTTGTATGTCATCACATATGTGCGCGGCGACGTGCGTAGCATATAAGTGATGATCGAACATAGTGACAGAAACTATACCTTATCTACATTTTGCATAAAACCGTCACAATGCATAATAAATGAGGCAGTAGACTTTACTAACTTATCCGCCATGCACCTACATGAAGCACTTATGCTACTAAATAGGTAGTAAAAAGTTAGTCAAAGTCCGTTGGAAGTAGTAACTGCCATGGTTACTAACCTTTCACTACCTTTTTTTTTTTGAAAGTGTACGTGTGATAAGATTTCCATTTAGATTCCTCCATTAAGCCAACAGAGATTTTTAACTTACTGAATTCTTTAAGACATACGTGGCCACAGTGTCGCGACAATATTGGCACTGATTCCTCGGACACAGCCAGCGGCGAACTATAGGTACCTATACCCGCCACAGGTGTGACCTACCTGATGACCCACAAGCAACAATTTTTCGTCTGCAACAAGTCAGACACAAGCTAACCTAAAAATTACAACGGAATAGACCTAAATGGCCCGGCAGATTACCTTTTCTTACAAGACCTAGTGTGTAGGAAAACGTAGATGCTGATTGTATACCGATGGCTCTATCTGCTGGAAAAAGAAAAAGGCGTTCTGAAATGGTATGCTTGTGCTCTTCCTGCGTGAGCTAGGGACAGCGCCGTTTGTTGTTTCCCTGGGGTTGTAAGGCTAAAAAAAAAAATTCAAACCTACTCACGCCTACAAAAAAAAAAAGAAACGAACAGTGCGCAAAGGTGCTGGATCACTGAAAACAATTTCGCATTTGAACACTTCTGTGAACAAAATAGTTCGGATGATAACGTTGAGTCCATAGCCAACAATAGGTGCCTCAACACGTCAACTGAGCGAAGCGAAATTTCATGTCGATCAGTTTTCGCTATGGACCTACAATATTTTTCTGCGATGGCTGTGAATTACTCGATTTTGGAAATGGATTAACACATACATATTTGTACGTCAGCACTGTGTTCAATTGGTCATTCTGTCTAGTGCATTGTGGTTGGAGAGTCATTTCATACAGTGCAATATATAGTTTTAAAAAATGGGCAGCATGTTACACTCCTGTAACTCGTGAAGGCGAAATCCTGCTGCACACGTGGTAATGTATTAAGTTATCCGAAGGGAGGGGGGGTGGGGCGGGTGTTCAGACCTCTTTCAAGAAATAACAACCTGCATGGTGAAGTAAACGTATTGTGCTGAGGTCGATCTCCTCAACGACACAGTCGAGCACCTAATGCACTATCTAAAGGTTCTTTCTTTCTTCGCTTGTTCGCTCGTTCGTTTTTTCTTTCCTTCCTTCATTTTTTTTTATTTCGTGTCTTCATTCATATTTAGCCACTGCGTGTTTGGTTGCTTACGGGGGTGTGAGCCATACCAGATTATGGAATTTTTTGTGGGTATGAGCCATTGCCGGTGATCATACCATGAGCCATTGCTGATGATCATATTTTTTAACCACTCGACTAGGCACCGCTTCATTCGGGTATGAGCCATCCCAACGAGCCACTTAAAGCCTTCGCCTTAATAAACTCCTGCTTAAGCTTTAATTGGCGCACTGTTTAGCATTTACGGTGTGTGGCATTTATCTGACCACACTCTCACTCAGCGCTCGCTTAAACTCTCCCTTCACTGGCGGCTGGGGGCATCATAAAGCGGCGACGAGTACAGTGCACGCACACTGACAGACGCTCATACACATAAAATATAGGACTTTTATAAGACTAAGGGATGATGACGAATAGACCGGTTCGCCGAGTACAGTCTGCATGCTCGATGCTCAATGCTGTTAGCATTGCTGTTGCCTACGTTCAGGCGTTCTTCTTCATTACAATGACCTAATCGGAATAAAGAGCCATCTTGCGACTTAGTCTGAATATGCTTTGAATATGCGACTGCAGAATCATGATACGGCTTAAGCCGCTGCACATGGACGACTTCGCGGTTACGACGCAGTGTTCGACGGTGGTGTAACTGATCCTATAAGGTAGTTGACGGTAGAAGTTCACTCCAGAACACGGTGTGGTCTATCGTACTTAAAGAGAAGTTTTGAAGCAAGCCCTTGTGTGCGCTTCGGAATGGACAGCTGAACGAGAGAGAGTTCCCGGGAGAAAAGTTGTATTCGAGTTGCCAGCACTGTGTTTTGATTCTTGGCGTTTCTGATCATACGAAGTGAAACGACAGATCAACTGACGATATTCTTCTGCTTGTGTGGTAGTATTCTAAACTGGCAGGCATTTTGGTGAATCTAAATAGTAGGGCTCAGTGGTATCAGTTGTATGAGAAGAATCACGGCCGTAAAGAAGATACAAGGCGAAGCAACCGGTAGTGGCTTGCGTTGCGGTATTGTAGGCGTAGGTGACGAATGGGAGAACTAGGTCCCAAAGTGGTCGGATGAGATGTAAATAGCGATCATGAAACCAAAGGCTCGATTAAAGTGTTCCGTGGTGCCATTGGTCCGCAGGCGATGTGCGGTTAACAATACCGCATTCAGCAAGCAGTTTTTCAATGACTTCAGGCATGAAGGCACAGCCTCGGTCGCTTAGGAGTTCTTGAAATCCTACACGACGAAGCACAAAATGTTGGAGTATTATAAAGGTAGTGATTTCCTGCGCTGTAGCAGATGGTAGGGCAGCAATCTCTGCATAGCGTGTTAAGTGGTCGACGGCAACTATAATGCGCCGGTTGCCGGATGTAGTCAAGGAAAGTGGCCAATATAGATCGACACCGACATAAAAAGAAAGGATTCAGATTGCCATGGCATGGTTTGGAGTTCACCGGCTGAGAGGTGCGGCGAAGGTTTGGTACGCTGACATTCACGGTAAGAGCGGATGAAGTTCCGAGCGAAGGTGTACGTTCCATGCCAGTAGTAGCGTCGCCGATGTTATTCGTACGTCTTGAAAACGCCGGCGTGGTCGCACAGGAGGGTTCGAGTGGAAAGTGAAGCAGACCTCTGATCTCAAGGCTCTCGGGATGACAAACAACCGCGTACATAGGCGGAAAGTATTCACTTTTCCGGAAGGGGGGGGGGGGGGGGGGGGGGCTGAAGCCTGACCACATTTACGAACCCCATATATATATCTTACATTTAATAACGCTTTAATAACAGATGCACTTAAGAAATTTCGTGTGGCCTCGAAGAATTGTTTACTGAAATGACAGCCCGAGTACTCTCGCATCACCAAGGATCTGGCGTCTCTCGGCGGTGTAATCTTCCTTTGTGTAACTATCTTATACTTATCTATCACTAATACTACCTCTCTTTCCGTCGAAACTGCAGCCTCTCTTCTTTTTTTTCTGTGAGTCCGAGTATAAGCGCTGCTGCTGCCCATGACTACTGTTGATCCTGCTTTAGAGTGAACCCCGCTTGGCCTCATTTTCGTTACTGAGTGAATTAAATATATTTATGACATCTGTATGCACGTGGCACTGCTTCCAGTAGATGTCGTAAATTATTAGAAGAGTTTTCTTTTTTATGAGTCGTCAGCATTGCTTACTGGAAAGAGAAGCATTACTGACGCACATATCATTCACGCGCACTTGAAACATCGTTGACAAAAGACTCTGCCGAAGGGGTCACGGAAGCCCGCAGGCTTTTTAAGAGCGCAGCCCTTAGGCATCCATCTCTGCGTTGAGCGTCGGCAACCCTCGGCGTCCTAGGCGTAACCGAGCGAACGAGCACCGCGAAGCATGAAAGAGTGAACGCGGATTGCAGCGGGGGATGAAAGTCGGTGATAGCGAAGAGAGCGCGAGGAGGATAGCGGAGGAGGAGGGTATAGCAAGAGCGTGAGAAGAAAGGTGTAGTGCCGCGCAAGATGGGCTCTGCGACGACGACCGCTGCGGGATGGCGCCAGAATAGTACGCCGTGATCGGTTCACCGATGATGCCACGGATAAGGCATGCGGCAAACGCGTCCACCGATACCATGTATGGAAACAAAGCGCTGCTTGCGTGGATGTCTGTCAGCGGCGGTTTTGAATCGGGCCCACACTTCACCAACGCACCTCTTCTCGAGATCCCCCGACTAGCGAGGCAGTCGTGCCACACTTCGCTCCGTTTGCAACGAGCCGCACGAGACAGTTTGTCCGCGCCAGCCACACTACTCGCAGCGTCCTTGTACATATGTTATCATAGTACAAAATTTTCACACGCGAAATTAAAACATGTATAGAGCTACGGTGAAATTTCGCGTTAGAGAGTATCGTAATCGTCGGTGAATTTTCGCAGCGTAAAAAAAAACTAGACAAAAAACACGCAAAGCAAGTTGAAACGTACTGAAGATATAGCAACACCTTTATTCTCTAGGCATAAGCTATCCATACCATTAGAAATAAGTCTTAGCTCATTACCTCCTTCTTTATATAAAATATAATAAACTTTATGCTATATATATATATATATATATATATATATATATATATATATATATATATATATATATATATATATATATATTTAACAAATTTAACCTAACAGATTCGCCCATAGAACTGCTTAAGGAAGCTGGATTACTGACCATAAGAAAAAAGGGCGAGATTAGCGGGATTAAAGGTATTGTACCAACTATTACACAACCGCATAAATGTAGACATGTCCCGTTATACTAAGCAATCCACAGCAAGATCTACCCGCCAGAAGCATTGCCATAACCTTGCGTCTTACAAATTCCATACAGATGTCCTGAAATTCTCGTTTTTTCCGCTCACGATCGGAGAATGAATTAACCTGGCCACCTCCATTGCCAGGAGCACATCTTTAGCTCGTTTCTCTAAACTGATTGAAAGCGATTTGCCAGCCTCGCAATGTTGAAACGGTGTTATGTTTTCGCCTTTGTCCTCATATTGGCCAAGTGCCGATGTCATTTTGTCTGTGCAATTCACTTTTCTAGATTTTGTTCTATGACTCACAGCCATCAATTGCGCGACATTTCGCTGTATAATGCTTTCCTTTTCTTGCCTTGCACTAAAATCCCTGTCTCTTTTCTTGCCCTCCTGTTATAATCCCTATTGGGATTGACAGTGTGTATAAATAAATAAATAAATAAATAAATAAATAAATAAATAAATAAATAAATAAATAAATAAATATGTTGTGTCTGTGCATGGTGTTTACATTGGAAATTAAAACAGATATGTTGAAGTGAGAAAATGCGGAGGCAGCCGCCGCTGATGCTTCCAATGCGCTTGTTTTTGTATTGTCAGGATTTGCAGAAATAAAGCGAAAGTATATATAGCCGTGCACGTCCACGCCAAAAATGATGCAGTAAGCATAAGTGAAACGGTAGAGGCAACACAAAAGACACCTCAAATAATGTGGGTGACAGAACTTGGGTAATGACACTATGGGGGGGGAGGGTTGCGCCCCCTTCCCCCCTGAAAATTTTGGAGGGGGCTCGGGTCTCGGAGCCCCTCCATAGTCGGCACCTATGACCACGTACGTCCCACCGGGGCATAGTTGCGTCGGTACAGGAGCTGATCCCAGATCGCCAAATGGGGAAGCTTGGCGCCGAAGTGTTCGAAATGCTGGAACTGTTGAGGTACTTGAGAGAAGGTCGAAAATGGGTGCAGTTCAGGGGTCATTGTGTTGTTCGGCTACAAAAGTGTCAACGTAGAGGGACGACAATGCTCGCTCATAGGGGGTGGGGTGATAGCTCACAAGTGACCTCTGGCGAGACCTGTGAGCGGGCAAGAGCGTTAGCGTCGGAATGCTTCTAGCCTACACTGTACACCACGCGTATTTCGTACCTATGGATTCTCAGAGCCGAGCAAGCGAGGCGGCCAGATGGGTCTTTCGAGTTCTGAGTTGACTTTCAGTATTAGTGTGGCTTTACTTTACTTATGTGAATTTGTTACTGTGTTTTGGATTTGACTTTTCGTTTTAGTTTGTTTAAGTGCTTTCTTTTTCGATATCTCTATATGCGATAAGGCGCCAACATCTCCTAAGCGCCATATAATCTTAAAAAATATATCGAAACTAGTTCAGTCCTGATAATTCGTTACAAGTAGATACACCTTGCGAACTCACTAGCTACGAGCCATAATGTATGTCTCGTAAAATAGTTAAGTAAAAAGGTAATTAGCGTAATTATGTAAGTTATTCAATTCAGCATTTTGATTTCTCATGGAAGTAGTGGCCGCTTCATTGAGTAATTTAGACCAACGGTAAGTATTGTGCTATCTGCCACAGTAAATTTTTTAAAAATTTAGTTTGATGCAGCTAAGAAAGGAGGCCTTGTCTTATAGTATAAAAAGTGTCTAAATAGAATGTATAAGTATATATTATTATAATATATAAAAGTAAAAAAGGGAGGAAACGCATGCAGACTGTGAAGGCTGTGGAATGACGCTCCTTGTGATATTGGGTTTGATGTGTGTCGCACTAGGACCTTCCTACATGACTAAATGTGGTTCTACATTACACTCGGTTTCGCCACAGCTCTCACAGGCCACAGAAGGTTTGTCTGAGACTATCACTTTTTGTTTACATTATTGGCGCTGAAAAGGCCAACTTCAAGCAGTGTAGTGAAACGAGCTTTTTCTAGAATGGTAGAAATGTTTATGTGTGTTCTGCAACTAAATATATTATTATGAGCGTATTTCGGGTAGTTATTTTATGCACCGATTTAATAGAGCACTTATAAAATATCGGCGATTTGGAAACGTCTTTTTTTTAATAACTCGGCAGGTAAAGGCTTAAAGATATGTGAACGCAGAGCAAATAAGTCTAGCTGCAACACAGATCTTTAGTTGGCTTGGTTCATTGACAACTTGAGGCAGTACAACAATATATTTTTATGGTTTGTCATCTACTTATCCACAAAAGTGGACAAAATTCATACGTCTTTGGTATACCACAGCACTCATTATGCCCAACTAAATGTATGAAGATAGCTGGTATCCTAGGGAAACCAAGGTGAACCTTCACTAATTCACGAACAGGTGGCACTGCACGTTCAGGTGGCTCATGAAACACTATGCTCTGACAACCATCTAGTCGAACAAGCGTGGTGACAATCGTGTGCAGTGCCTCGGGAATATGCACAAAGTAGCACGACAATACCTGCTTTCCTGTTTTTGCTCATGCCAAATCAACCTATTAATCGCGCTTGAAACATTATTTGAAAAATTAGGGAGTTAGAATTGCCTCGCACAAGGCAAGGTTATAAGGTCACCTCCAGCGCTTGTCGAATAGGCTCCTCAGTGCTACAGTTGACCTGTGGGGAGGGGGGAGGAGAGCCCCTCCTTAAAACTGAAGGCGGTCCGCCCTTGACTTTAAGCACTGCTGGCACTAATAGGTCGAGCAGCTAGAATATTTGTTTATTAGACAAACAAAGAAAGCTAAATTCAGGAACGCTAAATGCAGAAGTACGCTTGCCTTCTCAAAACGAAACGGTACAACACTTACAGCTGGCCTTGCTGGCGTACAACCACCGGCACAGCCTTTGTAGATGCTGTGCAAGTTACTTCTTTAGTGTGCCACTTATCGACGATTATCGACACCAGTCAGCCAAATGGAAGAGATGTGTTATTGACGAAAAGGCACAGAGGTCGGCCTCAGCTAGTGCACCTAGCCTGCTGCTATGCACGTGGGGAAAGCAAATGGGGTCACTGAACATGCACACACACGTACACTAGAGCAGAAGATGATATAATTATTCCAGAACTACAGATGTCAGCAATATAGATAAAACAAATGTGAATAGGTGGTATTCCACTTCATAGTGAGACGGAAAAGATAGGGGGACACTTAAGCTGCGCCTTTGAGGGTATGACACAATAGCTTAATTGTTCCCTTCGGTGGTTTTTATTCTTACACAGTCATTGTTTTTGTTCGCATTCATTCGCTTGTAAGGTTTATCCCAGCCAGGTTCTGTTTTGTTGCATTGTTGTGTGCTACCTGTTGCACTGTACAGTTTACGCACATAACGCTGCTTGTATATGCACACACATGCATATTAGTACGCAGTGCACTGCACACAATGGAATGCGTTTGAGGTCCGTCTTGTCGTGATGCATGTATTGGCTTCGCTTTACCTCCGCCTCTCGCTCTCGCAGTGCAGGATCTTCCTGACGCCTCGGTCGCTTAGCCTCCGCTTGACGCGCCAGACGCGCCTGGCGTTCGCTATACTGAGCTTCTGTCGGTCGCGATTCAAATCCGTGATTTGCGACGCGAGGCTTCGCTTCTGGCGTTTCGCCGCAGCTTCCCGCGCATGCAATTCGGCGTCTGCGCGTCGCCTACAACGCTGGCGTTCTGTGCGATCAGCATTGGTATGGGCTTTCTCCGCACCTGTCTTTCGTGGTCTCCCTGGACGCCGAAGCGGTGGTACAGATGGGCCAGCACACGGTTCAGAAGACGGCCCAGCACACGACGCCAAAGACGAACCGGGTACATTATCCATTGCAGCACTGACTGCAGTACGCTGGACGCTGAAGACAGAAATGAGGAACCAAGCTTCCATGAGCTCGCGCACCATCTGTTGGACAGCGGTGTAATTACCCATACAAAAATGCTTCCTTACTTTCTTTAGAACTTTTATCAACATCCTATCAACTTTAGTAACATCCTATTGACTTTTACTTTTTAGTAACGTTTGTCAAAAGAAAGTTGGTTACTTCTTTTCTAACTTCAGTATGTAAAAAGAAAGTTACTAGAAAGTTAAGACACACTATTTTAACTTTTTAAAAACACGATTCAATAGGAAGGTAATAAAAATAATTATGTTCTTAAAGTACATAACCCAAGTTACAAAACATGCATGAATATTATTCAATAAGGTTATAATTATTCAGTGAACATAGCTGGTGCAAGACAGTGTTGTTTCATGGACAGGTGTAACTTTCCACAATTTGCAATCAACTTTCTAGTAACACTCGTTACTACAAAGTTGTTAAAAATGATTTAGTGAAAAATGAACATATAACAGCATCTGAACTATAAATGAATATGCAAAGACTGGCTGCATTAAAAAAAATGTTTTTTTTTTGCACAGTAACTGTTTTCCTAATTTTTAATCAACTTCCTAGTAACAGATGATAGCAGAATGTTCATAGAAAAAAAATGCTTCTAATACCGGACGCTAAGAGAAAATATGGTCTCACCAATTCAAGATGTGGGCACGTATTCTCGAAAACACGAGAGCTAGTGCCATGGGAAGCGTGTATATGAGCGGTGATCATGAATTTGTGCTCAGTAGGTGTCAAAGAAGCCCGTAGGCCATGCACCACCGCACTAGACGGCGCGCTGATCGGCTCGTGTTCGCCAACTAAAGCGGGAGACACACGGTCCGATTTGGTGTCCGATCCGGCGTCTGACGCGCCGAAACTGCAGCCCGAATCGAGGTGTTTTGCCGTGCCGAAGCGCCGGATCGGACGTCCGGCGTGCGACAAACCGGGCAGATTTTCATCAGATTTTCATCGTTCGACGTGTCCGACAACTGCACCGTCGTCTGGCCGCAGCCATTGGCAGCGCGGCTGGCATGTGACGTTCTCTGACGTTCCCTCCACGGAGGCGGTGCTGGCTTTCCGGTTTCTCGCAGTTATTCTTTTTCCTTGCCTGCTGCAGTTTGTTTCTGACATGAAATAGTTACCAGTTCAGTAAAATTATCTCGAACGTGTGCCTGTTACGCAAACCAGCGCCTTGTACACTAGCGCTAAGCTACTGGTGAGATCGGGAGCCGCGACGCGAGGGCATTTCGCGAGCAGACATCACACACCGACCGTCTGAGCGAGGCCGCTTGCACGTTTGCCCTTCGCAACGACTGCGTCGAGTAAACCAATTGTATTTAATTACGGCCGACCTAAGTGTACAGTGTTCATTGTTTTGGCAAAAATAAGCACTCTTCGACGAGCTCGGACTGGATCGCAAGCGCCGTCGGCTGCAGCGTCCGCCTAGCTATGCCTACCGGCCCTATCGCTGGCTTTAGCGGAGCCGTCAGTGGACAACGCGCCGTCGTGAAGTGTTCTGTCACTCACAGGGGCATAAGTTTATCGACAGCCTTCGCGTAAAGCGAAGCAGTGTGGTGCAGAGTTGTTTATATTGCGTTTCTCGACGTGGATATCAACTCAAGCTGGGGAGTTGGATGTGGGCGGAGCTTACGCGCCGCTCATGCCGTAGCATGCAGCGCCGCACGTCGGATCGGACACCGAATCGTACCGCGTGCGTCTGTATAGCTCGCTCATGGTTCGGCTGAAGTCCCCGTATACACTTTATAAATAAGGAAGCCTACCTAGGCACTGTAAACCCAATTATTGGGGCCTAAATGCCTCTCCGCCTCCTACTACGGCTTCCTTTGAGTGACAGTCTGATCTCGAAGGCCATGCTTTTGCAACCTGCATGCACCTGAAGCAATTGCGAATCTTGAAGGCAACATCCGCTTAGTTTTTATTATATATACATTTCCTTAAACTTCGTATCACAAAGTACAAAGTACACACTTCTGGACCAAATAAATTTATTAAAAGACTCTATCAAATGTTATTAGGAAAAAACACGCAATTTTTTCATTTAAGATACATTTTTCTAAAAAACCGCAGAGTGGCGCTACTGTAGTATTTGTTTGGTCGACACACCACGTTGGTTGTCGTAAGTGCTCCCTGCAGTGAGGTGGTATTTGAGGTAAATTTTAGAAGTGCCTAGACAAAACGTGCTGCTTGTTGTGTGCAGTGACCATCCCAAACCCTCCGGACTCGTGTAACGCCATTAGTTCGCCGTGTGTTTCGAGCGATCCACCAGTGTCGTCAGTGAGTGCCCTAGTACAGCTCCCGTCCGAACTGCCTTTGTTCTGCCGAGCTGCTGCCGGCGCTGTTCTGCCGAGCTGTTCTGCCGGCGCTCTCGTCAAAAGTCTGGTACTGGGGCTTCGAATTGTAGTGTTTGGAAGACTGTTGAAGGTTGTGCTTTTGTGGAGCTGGAGTTCATCGGCAGTTCTACAGTGCTTGCGCCAGAGAAACGTCGGTGCTTCTGTACCTGTTAGACGAAGGAGCGTTTGCCAAGTCTTGAAAGGTAAGCAAGTTTGGCGCTTGCGCGCATTCTTGAAGCTTATGATTTGCGTAATGAGCGTTGTGTAACTAGCTAGAGCAAAGCGCTTTCCTATCGTATGTTAGCCATGTTGCTGTGCACATTTAGCAAGCAATTTCGCGAAAGCTTCCTCTGATGTTACAGCGTACTTGCATTCTGCTACCCGCCTTGATTGCTATGCCTGAATGGGCACACAATTATGAAAACACATTGAAAGTTTGTGTTCGTTCGGCAGTGCGTAATAATTTGAAGACTGCGATTTTGTAGCAATACTTACCCCTCGATTCTATATCACTCTTCTCGCCCACCGCTAACGGCCGGCAGCTGCAGTACGTAGCACGGGCCGGGGCGTCGGTCAGCCTACTAACGAATAGCGCAAAGGAATACCATCGCTACAAAATCGCGGTCTTTAAATTATTACGCAAATTTTGTGCACAATGAGATGTTATAAACACACCTTGCATGTACATGAAAAAAAGGTTTACAACAGAGATGACATATATGCATGGGCACATATATGTGTCAATAAAATACTCGAGCCTCTTTCTGCCTACAGAAAAAGAAGTTATGTCTTACTCGAGGGCATGGCTGCTTGTAATAATGAACCTCTAAGGGAAGGTTTTCTCTAATCCCTATTTTTGATATCTAAATGCTTATGTGGCATGTACAAACTGCTTGCATCCATTTCTCATTGGGATGAGCTGTCTGAAATTTATTTTCAGTAATAATTGCAATAATTAACTACTTTCACCTGTCTTCTAATGACTCAAGTTCTATGCTTCTACCTTGACAAACCTTTTGTGAAATTAGTTTGATGAGGCCCAATATACAGCGCTTTCTAAATTGAAGGTATCAGTACCTATTAAAGACTACGCTAACTATGAAAATGCTGCTTGCGTATATTGTTTATTCACTCTGTCAGACAAAATCTTTACACCCAAGTGCAGTCAGTAAATTTAAAAGTGCATGCCTGCAAGGGGAAGTCAGAATTGTATTTGAAGACAATTGCATCTTGTTTGATAGTTCTTGAGCACTTGTGCGCCACTAATCGAGCACAGCTTGGCCCTATACTCGATGAGGCTTGAAGCTTTCAATGTCTGCTAATCACTAAAACAGCACCAGATCTCACTCTGTGTCAAGGGGTGGCACACATTTGCTTAGTTCTAGGCAGATGCATGTCTTTCTTTCGCATTGAAGTTCCCAATACTTTCTAGTCTTACGTAAAAGTACACAGCTCAGTACAATGCATGTATGGTATGGCTGCTTTGTTCTTTAAACCGAATCAACAAGAAGCAGCGACTTCCGTTTTTGCAAACCTTACCCTACTTCCTAACCATTCCTTGATCAAATGCGTATAAAATGAATCTTTGGTTGTTATATTCTTTCACAGGTAGACATCGGTGACGGTGTATACGTTGAAAAGGGCCTGCTGAAGAGGCTGTGCCTGGATGCTAACAACTCAGGCTTTCACTTCGCGGAGGGCCTCCTTAAAGCTCCTTTTTCAATAGGAGACGTTGAAGGGAGGTCCTTCTTTGGGCGGCTGTCAAATGCCTTCCACAGAAGGATCTGTTGGATTCCAAGAAGGTCAACACCATAGTAGGTATGTGTCACAAAGAAGCATCTTAATATTCTTTGTGCAGTTTTCAACAAAACTCCTTTCATGCTAATTTCAATGCTATCTTAGGGTATACTCCTTTCTTTCCTGCTAAAATAGCTATTAACCTGATTATAATAGCATATTATAATGCAAGCTTTGCCACCATAACTAGAAAATTGTCATTACTGTTGGCATGTGTATTTTTGTGATAGAGGCCCTGGTCATGTGAATGCACTGATAATATAATATCCTGTCTTGTGGAAAGCTAACATGTTTAGTAACAAGCTCACTTTGACAATGTCTGCCTGCACAACAAAGGCATTTTGTAATCTTGCTGTAGAACGTCCGTAATGCCTGTTCAACTGCTTACATGTTGCTTGTATCATTTCGTGTTTCTTAAGTGCAACATAAAAATCAACTCTTCTATGTACCTGTGCCCAAGCAAAGCTGCAGCATAGTTATGACTGACACCTTGCCTTTCCTAAGATAATTCACACATGAAACTTCCATGTACTAGTCACAATACGAATATCGAAGTTCATTAAACTGAAGTTGATTTACAGGTTTTGTTTGTAGATGACAATTGGTACGATAGAATTTATGTGTCGTGCATCTGTTGGTGTTATGCACATCCATCACGCTCCCAGCTTTAATGCACGAATTCAGTCATTTCATGCATTTTTAGGACTTTGCACAAAACAGCTGGAGATGTTTATAGCTCACAGGATTGAAAGCTTGTCTCTTGTGCACTTCTCATGGCATTTCTTGTCTCATGTCACTGTAGCAAAACTAATATATTGCCTTTTTTCTTCTCGTTTCTAGACTACACAACGCAACATTTCAGCCTACTTCCAGGGCAGCTGGAGAACTCGTCCCCCTTACTAGCCCGGGGATATTAAATGGATGTGTTCAAGCACAAATGGAAACCCGTCTTCTTCTGTTGCATGCCACACCTAGCCACTTGGCAATCACTATTCGCCAAAGACAGATAGTTGACAGGATGTTACTAGCAAGTCGTTAGGATATATAAAGGTGGTTAATAAATAGTCATTGCACAGTTTTTAGGAAGCAAATAAAAATTTTATTCAGAGATAATCAAAGCTTACTTTTGCAATATATAATTGCAAAAGTAATTACCTCTGGATAAAATTTTTATGTACTTTCTAAAAACTGTGAAGCGACTATTTATTAACCACCTTTATACATCCTAACGACTATCTAGTAATATCCTGTCAACTATCTGTGGCGAATAGTCGACAGGATGTTACTAGCAAGTAGTTAGGATGTATAAAGGTGGTAAATAAATAGTCGCTTCACAGTTGACACTTTCTAACGACATAAGATAATAAGCAGTCGGTAAGAATTCTATCGACATTTTATATCTATACTTTCAATTCAATATCGGTGGCCAATAGTCGGCAGGAGGTTACTAGGAAGTTGTTACGGTGTCTAAAGATGTTTTATAGAATGTCGATAGGTTTTAGTAACATTTGTCTAAAGACGGTTTATAAAATGTTACTAAAATTTTTTGTAAGGGTAGTGCGCGGGGGGTAGGGGGGCCAGCAGCAGCCGCATGGTGGCATTCAACAGCCGTCGAATAGAGCTTTATGTTGGAGAACAGCAGATCGCTTTTGTTGTTTTTGTTTTTTATATGGCGACAACATGCCGAGAACATGCCGACAGTCCAAGCTAACAATCGTCACATACTGCTTCATTTGAAATACCGCACGGCATACATATAAACCCGCTTATATTCGCGCCTTGCGAGCTTGCCTATGTGGCGAGCGGTAGCGTGTCCGACTAGTTGACAATATAAAAGGAAAAATTGAGCTCTACAAGACATGTAAAGCGCAGGGCAGACAACATAAATAGGCTGATGATTATGAAACTGAGAGGAGCGTGAAAGACGAGTTTTCGAAGCCTTTTTACCAAGCTTACGGTGCGGCAATCAGCCACTGGCTTGCTGTCCCGGGCACCCATCGCGGACGCCTGTAATTATAGGGTTCACGGCTTGCGCAAGCGCCACGCCCTCACAGCGCCAGTAGATATTCAGAAGGAAACCTTAGAAGGTGTAACTGAGTAAGAAAATCATGAATTATTACAGTATATATTTACTTACATGTTTGAAGCTGTAGTTTAAACTGTCGCTAGAACTGTAGCTGTAGAGTTATAATGGGTGATGAGGCGAAGCTTGAATAAATAATTTGTTATTGAAAGATTTGCAGCCAAAAAAAGAAGAAAGAGAAACAGAATATAGTACGCCAGCCAAAATGTTCCCACTTCAGACCTACGAGCTCTCGCATCGATAACCGAAATTGGAAACAGCGCTGGTATATCGTACAATGTTTGCCCATTTGCGTGAGATAAGATAAAGTTGTACCCGCTACATCATCGTTTGTTCCCCGTGAACTAAAATTAAATTGAAACTGTCACACATGATGACGTCAACGGCGGCAGAGCTCGCTGCACTGCGTGCTGCTGTCAAATAGCTCCTGCAAGGGACACCTCAGAAATGGGACATCTTTTGCGACTCTATGGCAGCAAACACTTCAGAGTGTGCATTTTGCCCTATGTCATAGAACTCGTGAGCAGCTGACCTGTGATATAAGGGAAAACCACCATCAAGCTATCGCTAAAGTGCACAAAATTATATTCCAGTGCTTACCTGGACATACCGGCGTTGCTGGTAATGACCTCGCCTACGAAGCCGCCCGGTCTGCCCATATGGAAGCCCGACCAGTTTCAATCCCCTTATCCAGGACCGACGTTGCGAGAAAGCTTCATATCATGGCTAACACTATGACACACAGATACTCGTCTTCTCCCAACTTCCCGAAGTGTCATCTTCATAGACCTTATCCATCCCTAAAGAGACAAGTGCCATTAAATGTCTCCTGCTTTGAGGCGACAGTATTGTGCCACCTATGACTCGGGGTGGA
The DNA here is from genome assembly GCF_038994185.2 of Dermacentor albipictus. Classification (NCBI taxonomy): domain Eukaryota; kingdom Metazoa; phylum Arthropoda; class Arachnida; order Ixodida; family Ixodidae; genus Dermacentor; species Dermacentor albipictus. Next base: position 59,381,935 of record NC_091823.1, read on the forward strand.
ATTTACGAAGGCCTGGTCGTCCCACATTGAAATGAGGGATACGCGCATGTGCAACTCTTGCGGAACTACAGAAACGATTGAACACATCCTATGTCTCTGTCCCCAGTGCGGTGTCGAGGGTGAAGCTCTCCGAACAGCATTGAACCGGCTCGACTCTAAACCATATTCGGAAATAAAGATCTTTGGAACATGGCTGTACGCACTAAGGCGCAGAGAGCAACGAAAGCGTTGTTGCAGCACCTCAAGTCGCAGGTCTTGGCGACCGTGTGTAGACTCAGTGCGAACCTTCAAATGTGCGTGAAACTGTGCTCTCACTCCTCTATTTCTCTCTATTCATCCACATTCCCCTTCCCGGAGTGCAGGGTAGCAAACCGGATCTGCGCCTGATTAACATCCCTGCCTTTTCTCTTCTCTCTCTCTGTCTCTCCCTCTCTCTCTATGAACATTACGAGTTACTCGATGTCACATTTGGTACCACGTCGCTTCTATAGGTGCCGCCGTGTTTGCTGTAACAATGCTTCAAAGGACCATGAAATGTTCGTTTGACTATTATCAGTTTATCATTGTGCCTGAGACTAGAGAGCTCAATACGGTTACCCACACAAAGAAATTGCGCTTTCATTGCTGATTTTAAGTAAAAATTACAATGTTAACTTACTGCCTCCCATCGACTGCGACCGCCATTTTCGCGTGGACTGTGTGACGTCAGGAAATGTAGGGCCACTCGTTCTCTCACTCAATGGCGCAGCAGAGGCGTCGCCATTGAATTGTGTCCGCAGTTCCTTCACTCACACGATAAAAAGTAGCACCAGACTGCCGAGGCGCATATGTAAAAACAAAACGACGCATGGAGGCCGTGACATATTTCCAGCTCCTGCAATCGCTTCCGGTGCTTGCAGTACTCAAAAGCATTGTCTTTGAACTCGACTTCCGTTACTCTGAGGGAGCCGTTTCCGGGGGTGCTATTTTATTTCGTCGGATCTTATTGTTGCCAGACGATTCAACTGCGATATATAAAAAGATCAAAGGCCACATTTTCTACCGCTCCGAATGAGCGCAAGCTTTTCCTCCTTGCTGGCACATGCTCTTCATCGGTGTCGCTTCGGCCACACGTCTAGACAAGCCTCGGAAAGGTGCGTTGCTTTCTGGCCGTTTTACGGCCGCTTTTACGCGCCAGCGGGCGGCCTTGCTAAGCCTAATGCATGGCCACGACTGCGTTGATGACCGAGCCCGGGTCATCGAAGCTACCTCCATCTGACGACCATGAACAACGCCAGGGACAATCAGCTTTGATGCCGCCTACCCAAGACTGGGGCCAGGAAGCGGCTACGCCACGTCCCGAAGGCGTTCCGGAAGCGTCTACCACAGAACGCTCTGCTGGGATGCATGAAGAACGCTGTGGGCATGCTACCGCTGACCAACAACATAGACGCGAACGCCAAAAACGAAAGAACAATAGGGAACCGAACGAACGCAGCCGCAGCCGCCACCGTCGTGATAGAGACCGCTCTGCAAGTCTGTCAACGACGGCCAGTGCGGTATCGAAACGAACGCGGCACGACTCTCTCACGTCATCGACCTACGAAGACGCGTCCGCCCCTTCCAGTGACGAAGACGACATGCAAACACAAGCACCACCGACATCCTCAAGCCTACAGTCTGATGGGACAACGCCACGTCAAGCAGAGACTGCATTGCACGCGTCTCAAGAACTGTTTTCTTACGCAAACTCAACTGAGAAGCTAGAGACAATTCGAGACGCCGGAGCCCTCTCCCAGGACGCGTTTGAAGATTACGGTGACGAAGGAGTGTGGAAAGTGCAACGCCGTAAGCACAACCAAACGCGGCCCGAGAAGGAAACACCGCCAGAAACTTTTGTGCTAGTCGTGAAACCACGGATAAACGTGGCGCTCACGACTGTACCAGGCAAGGACCTCCACCGCAACTTCGTGATGGCCGCATCCGCTGCCGCCAACACCAAGCCTTTGACGTACACGTTGCAACCAGCATCTAACACCATAAGATTGCTCGTTCACGACAAGAGGCAAGCAGACGGGCTTCTCAAGCTTTCACATCTAGACGTGAACCACGGACAGATACCAGTACAAGTGTATCAGGCACCCGGCCGAGACATGTGCCGAGGTGTTATATACAACGTTGACTGCAATGAAACAAAGGCTGAACTCCGGGCAGCCTTGACCTGTGAGCACCGACGTATCCTTGACGCGCGCCCAATGGGAAAGCGTGGGGCATGTCTACTGACTTTTGAAGGACGCCACCCCCCTAACAGAGTCGTGTATTACGGCCGCATCACCCGAGTTTCAATTTACGAACCTAAAAGCATCGTGTGTAATCGTTGCCATCGCTTTGGTCACAAAAAGGATGTCTGCCCGCACGAAGCGGTATGTCCTACATGCGGCAAGACACACGAAGGTAGTACTACTGGCAATGAATGCAAACAGACGAAGCCCAGATGCCGCAACTGTGAAGAAGAAGGTCACACGGCGACTGACCCGAAGTGTCCAGCTAAACTGAAGTCCGACGCAAAAATTGCTAAGAAACTCCGCTCAAGGCCCCGCTCTCGTCGTAGAAGGCACGGCGCACACCGATCGAGAAGCCGCACTAGAATTGTCCAGTGCCATGACGTCAAATTGACGCAGCAGCTACTTGAAAGTGAAAACATCTCAACGCAGCCACGTACCATAAAGGAAGCAGTGAACGAGATTGTTTCAAAGAACTGTGCACAACCAACAACGGGAGGAAACGGTTGCAACCTCAACTACGCAGCAGCGCTCAAGCGAACTCAACCAAGCGGAGACAAACCGGCGAACTCTTTACGCCATCCCACACCTATGCTGCTTTCACCATCGCAGCTGGTTGATACATCGAAAGACAGTGCAGAAGCTGAGATTGCAGAACTCGCACGACAGAACGTCGAACTGCGGCGGCAACTAGAAGAGAACGAAAAAAGGCATGCAGCACTGCTCGCACGTGTTCGTGCCAAGCGACAGCAGCAGCCATGCAATCCGCAGGAGCTCACTAAAACGCAAGAAACAACCTCTACTACCACACAGCAGACAGACCTGGCTCTGCTGGTACAACAACTTTTGCACCCTCTCCTCCAAGCGCAGGAGAAGCACTTCCAACGACAATATGGCTTGCTCCAACAGCTCTTCGCCTCGCGTCAATAGCCACCCGGCTCCGCGTACAGCCCTCGACAGTCCCACTCCACACGTTTTACAGTGGAACTGCCGAGGGCTCGGCACTTGTGCGACAGAACTGAACCTCTTGTTTGACTGTGTCGGGCGCCCCCTTGCGCTGTTACTTCAAGAAACTAATGGCACAGATCGGACACTACGACAGTTCAATGGTTATTACCAACCGTCAATAGAGCATAGAAACAGGAAACGACACCGAAACCCGCAGCACAATGGTATCGCCAGTGCAGCCGAAGAATTTGTAATACGGGGACAAGCGGCTGTCTTTGTCCGCACAGACATTCCGCAAACGCAGATTGACACTTCTCAGTACTCGACTGCCGTACAGGAGGTGGTGGCTGTCCGTTGCAAGATTGCAAAGCGAAATGCAGTGCTGGTATCGGTATACATGCGCCCTGAAGTTAGCTCCCGTACACGCGGTTCATTCACGTGGATTCACGCTTTGCGGAGACGTTACCCAAACGACGACTTCCTGATAGGCGGCGATTTCAACGCCAAGCATCCGCAGTGGGGCTATGACTATCACACGCCCCGCGGAATGGCACTCGCAGATGCCACGGAGTCAGCTGACTTAGTGCTCGCAAATGACACCGACTACCCCACCCGCGCCGCCCTGCATAGTGGACAACGTAACACGACCCCAGACCTGACGTTATCCACACCAGCCTACGTGAAAGACTGGCGATGCGATCCGGACGCCTGGGGCAGCGACCACTATCCAGTGTGGATTACTTTGAACGTGGGACGAAAGCGTGTGGCCGGCCGCACTGTGCGCACGATCAGATGGGATGCCTACAGAAGAGCATTTGCGGAGCAGCCCAAGACTTCATCCGTACGGGAGCGGGCGTCACGCGCCCTGCGCAAGGCCACTACTGAAACTGAGGTGAGAGCTGATGCTCCGGCGCCGGACATACATATGCTAAACCTTTGGGATGCGCGCAAGCGAGCACAGTTGACGTACGAAGCCAATGGCCGACGACATCGCGACCGTGTGCGACTTCGACGTCGTACTGCCATCGCTAGAAGATACGCCAAGCGCCTGTATCGGGAACGTTGGAGCCAGCACTGCTCATCATTCAACGAAAGAACTGGCCTCCACAAGGTGTGGCACACGTTCAAGGCTATGACAGGTCAACGTAAAACACGCAGCGCTATTTCCAACGTCTTGCTCAAAACTAGCCAGTCAATCAGCCAACTCCAAGATGATGCCGCGAACACGTTTTTTCCCCAACCATCGACGCCCCCGAACGTTGACATTTACCGGAAAACGCCGCCAGTGACCGATGAGGGCATCCAGGCCCCATTCTCTCTCTTCGAGCTCGAACAGGCACTTTCTTCCATCAACGCGCGCAGCGCGCCAGGCTATGACGGCGTGACGTGGGCGGCTCTGAGGAATCTGGAAGAATACGCAAAAAAGCAACTTCTCGAGGAGATTAACGAAGTGTGGATCAACGGTGAAATCCCAGCAGGATGGAAGCATTCGATAGTTACACCCATACCGAAACCAAACAAACAGCCAGATGTACTGTCGAACATGCGCCCTGTATCCCTCACGCTTACTACGTGTAAGCTGGCGGAGCGAATGGCCTTGACACGCATATCTCACTTTCTAGAAACAGAGGGTCGCTTTCATCCAGCACAGACAGGGTTTAGACCAAACCTTGGCACTCATGACAGCCTCCTACTTGTGAGGGAGGGTGCACTGCGTCGAAAGACAGTCGGTCGCGCAACGCGACACCCGAGCGTCCTGGTGGCGGTGGACCTCCGTAAAGCTTTTGACACTGTGACGCATGAGGCAATCATCGAGGCAGCAGAGAGGCACGGAATCACGGGCCGCCCCCTCAACTTTGTGCGTTCCTTCCTTCAAGATCGCACTTTTTCCATACGGGTAGACGGAGACGCCGGGAAGGTTTACCCAAACATAGTGGGAGTCCCACAAGGCTCCGTACTATCACCCCTCCTCTTTAATTTGACTATGATAGGCCTGGCTGAGCGACTGGAGGCTATTTCCGAACTGGGCTTCACAATTTACGCAGATGACATCACGTTATGGACTGCATCACGACCAATTGATGAGCAGCAGGAGACCCTACAGGCGGCACTTGACGTTATTGACCACTACCTGCCACAAACTGGCATGCGGCCATCTCCAGAGAAGACAACCTATGTGGTGATCCGAGGTTCAACGCAGGACGAAGCAGCCCTCACGCTCACTCTCGCAGGCAAAACGCTGCAGCGAGCAGAAAAATCAGTGCGCGTTCTCGGTATACCTATTGACCGCAAAGGCACAGCGGATGCGTGGCTCGCAGACCTTCATCGGACGTGGCATAACACTCTGCACCTCATAAAACGAATCTGTTTCCGCATGGGCGGTGCTGGCACCGACGTATGCCGAAAGCTTGTTAGTGCTTTGCTGACATCCCGAGCGATATATGGAGTGCGCTGTTATGACCTGCTTGCTCGGCACTGGACACAGCTAGAGGTACTCCACAGATCAGCTCTCCGTGTTATCACTGGGCTCCCGAAACACACACGTGTCGAAGAGCTACATCGCTATGCGAAGTTGCCTACCCTCCGTGCAACCATCGAAGCATCGAAGGCAGGACACGAGGAACGCCTGAAGCACACCAGACAAGGCAGGACTCTACTGGCCTACATGGGAAAGGATATATCAACTTTGCCACAACTGCCATCCGACATCTCACCGTGGGATGACATTGCTGTCGTCGACACTACACCAACGCCCCGAAACATGGGTGCCCAACATGTGCACCGCCGAGCAGCATTTGCTGCGCGTCATGTGCAGACAGTGGCAGACGCACCGCCAAGTCATGAACAAGTGTACACTGACGCAGCTTTCGACCCACGCACCAGCGAAGGAGCAGTCGCCTACCACGTAGTGGGTTCTTGTGAGACACATTCTACCTTTACAACTGCTGATGCTGACGACCCAACGGACCTTGAACTCCGCGCAATAGTCTGGGCATTAGATAGAGTTTCAAGCACCACGCAAGCAAAACACATCGATATATACACCGACTCTCAGTATGCGCTGCACGCCTGCAAGTCGCGCCACACATCATCATCGGTAGTACTCCTCGTCAAGCAGGCCTTCAGGCGTGCGGAGGCCCACGGGGTCACTGCAACACTTCATTGGATCCCTGGTCACCAGGGCATCGAGGGAAATGAGAGAGCCCACGAGGCGGCGCGCGCCCTTCTTTCCAACCGCGTCGTCTCCCGGGATCCTCCAGAAGCCCTCACAACCAGCACAAGCAACACGACAAATGGAGCCCCGTATGACCCAGACAGAGCTCTGAGAGCGGCAGCCAACCGACGTAAGAGGGAACTCCGTGCGAGTGTGCCCTCAGACCCAGACCCACTTCCAGCGGGTCTTCCCAGGTCGGGGCAGGTGCTGCTGCATAGGCTCCGTTCCGGCTTCGTCCTCACACCGGATGTGCTGCAGCGGTGGCGACAGTACCGGCCACGCCGGGAAAGACGCCCTCCATCTCCGTCTCCCAACTCCCTTCCATCGCAGGAACCCGGCCATCCGACAGCCTCCGCCGACCAGGAAGCGCTCCAGACGCCACACAGGTGCCCTGACTGCGACATGGCTACACGGCCATCCGCAGCCCATCTGTTTTGGGAGTGCCAGCGACACGCTCAACAGCGGGACCACCACCTGAGGGCGGTGCGAGTGTCGTCCTACGAGGAGTGGATTAGACCGGCAACTGGCTCGATGGATTCCGATAGGGCCATTCTGGACTCACTCTTGGCTTTCGCCAAGGACGCGCAGCTTCTAGGACGGCTCTGAGTACGCCTCCCCCCTCCCCTTCCTATTCCCCATTATAGGCCTTCGCGACATCCCTTAATAAATACATTTTGTCATCATCATCATCCTCCTTGCTAAGGGACGCGTACGATTTAACATGCAATATATAATTCAAGCTCGAATGGCTCGTCATGGCCCCTTTAAGGGCACCCATGCTATACTTGGAATTGTTCTTTAAGGGCTAGCGCAAACACAAACCACAGGTAGTGGTTAGCGTTCAGCGTATGCACAGTGGAGAGGCGCTATTCACCAGGTACATAGCAGGCTTGGGTCCCCCTATATTCTAAAACTACGTATTGAGGGAACCGGTCTTTAGCTATAGGGTTTGTCGCGAAAGCCGGAAAAGTGAGGCTTCCACCGGGGAAGTCTTCGCAGACTGTGGTGGACAACTGCCATTCTTTCATTCTTTTTAACACACCATTTCGAGCAGAATGTCATATCTTTCTGCAAACGTTCGCATTCTCAATGAGCGCAGCCAACCTTCTCACACAAAGAGGCTATAGCGGCTGGGAAATGTAAGCGAAAAATGCCGAAAGTGCATTGAGTCTATCCACCTAACTGTTCGAATGGTCAACAGTCATGACATGCTGGAAGTTGGGTCGAATGGGGGGTTGATACGGTCATGTGTGGATCATGCTACAAGTTTTAATAATCTGTGTTCCCGGAAATTATATAAGTATCTCTTCTTGATAGTGCCAGTCACATGAAGGTTCTAAAAAGCTAACGCTGGGCGAGATAGTGTACTAAAGTGAAATTTCGTACGAAATGAGGATGTACATTGAAGAATAGGGTGGGCGAAAACTTTCAAAGCTTTAGGAAAACGTAAACGAGCACGGCACGAAAGATAACGACACAGAAAGAGAGAGGCACACCACGCTGAAATTTCGTGACTCCCTCTGGCGCTTTCAGTGTCAGTGGATCCCGCGCTGTGCTCGTTTATTCATGAATTACCAACTTGCCCGAGCTTCTACCCTTACCTATAGGAAGTATGTCGAAGGCGAAACGTGCCGTGAAATAACTGTCCAGTTGAACACTTACGAGGCGCCCCGCATCAGACGCGGTGAGCGTCGAGCCATATGGTCGAGCAACGCGGCGTTCGGCGCAGCAACGAAACGTGCGCCTGAGCAAGCGGAGCGAACCAAAGAACTCGGTATCCCGGAGGGGGAAATGATGCACGCCAGCCAAACGCCGTGATCGGCACGGGCAGAGAGATAGAGAGATAGTGATCTAAACAAAGGAAGGACGCTTGATTCTACAGAGGGAGCAAGGCGAAGCGTTGTCAGAGGAGAGAGTCCGAGCCGCGACAGCTCCAATGCGCGCGTGGCGCGCCATCTGTCGGGGCAGCGCCGTACATGGAGAGGAGGGGGTCTTCTGTGTTTGCCGCAAGATGGCTCTCCGTGGGCGGAAAGCGCAGAAGAAATGCAGCGAAACGCACTTCGCTACTCGTGTAATTGCGACTTCTGTAAGTTACATGTTCATAATTACCGATATACACCACAGTATAACTTTCCACGGCTCGTTTCGAAGGCAACACCGCATTCACTAGAGGCGCGTTTGTACCTTTTGGAAGCATCGAAATCGTGGCTGAGTGGTAGCGTCTCCGTCTCACACTCGGGAGACCCTGGTTCGATTCCCACCCAGCCCATCTTGGAAGTTGCTTTTTATTTATGGAGTGCCTGCCGTGATTTATCGCTCACGGTCAACGCCGCAAAACGCCGACACCCGACGCCGACACCGACGCCGACGACACCGGCTTTTCTGCGACACGAGCTCCTTAACGCTATCGCGTTAAAACAAGTAGCAACGGAGAGCGCACGGGGAAGAAGAATCTGACTCGAAAATATCGAGGACGGGCTGCGATTAGGAGAGTCGTGATAAATTACCAAAATGGCGCTGAAGTTGGATAAGGATGTGAAGCTTAAACTTGGCACATATATAGTTTCTACCATCACTCATTCAAGTGCACGTTGAATATTTCTTTGTGTATTTTGAAACTATAACTTCTGAGCGTTATGTACTAATAGGCACAATCTTTAGGCACCGAAAAAAGGTCATGTGACTCTCCAAAGTCGGAAAATCTGAGGCAGCGCGCGGCAGCGATATCGGTGCAGAATGTGACGCCAACGGACGGGAAAGTACGCAAACGAGCATAGAGTTTCCTACGAAAATGACAAGTGGAAAATTGGGAGCTGGTGACTGCGGGAACTGAAAGTATATAGCAGTTGATCCATCATGGTAATAATGGACATTGCAGGGATCTGCCTAAACGTCCTACTAGTCGCATGAAACGGCTTTGTGAGTTTGCAAATCTATCTTTGCACTGAATAAGGCTAGCCACACTAACATCTTCTCTTAAAATATGATTGTGATTCTACAAAGCCGCAAGAATGTACCATGGTCTTGTTGAGTATTACCCGCCGCGGTTGCTCAGTGGCTATGGTGTTAGGCTGCTGAGTACGAGTTCGCGGGATCGAATCCCGGCCACGGCGGCCGCATTTCGATGGGGGCGAAATGCGAAAACACCCGTGTGCTTAGATTTAGGTGCACGTTAAAGAACCCCAGGTGGTCAAAATTTCCGGAGTCCTCCACTACGGCGTGCCTCATAATCAGAAAGTGGTTTTGGCACGTAAAACCCCATATATTATTATTATTATTATTGTTGAGTATTGTTACGATGCCAGCCAGCGTAGTGAAGGGCATATAAATCGAGCAAATTTGTGAACTCGTGTGGGCTTCTAAAGAAATCTCATCCTTTCAACCGGCACCTCAGAAATATTTTATAAACTATACAATTATCCGGAAGGCTCCGATCCGCAGAGGTAAAGAGGTATTTTCGTATACATTTAGCGAGCAAGCATTTAACGAGATCAACTTTCTGATGTCATATATGTGCTCTAGGCTTCTCAGATGAAATACCTATGAAAAAAAACTACCCAAGGTAAGAATTTATGAATATACTGGGTGTTAGTGCTGTGAAATAAAGACTCGGCACCGAATTAACCTGCGGGTGTCCGGGCACACGCGCAGTCCTAGCCAGCAGGCCCTAATCCTGACCAGCAGCGTACAGCCCACGGCTTGCACCACTGCTCACGCGCTTCTCGTCCTCCGCTGCTTTCGCCAGTAGCGGTGATGAACACGGTGGAAGTTCCCACAAACCATAAAGAAAGATATGCCTGTTAGGCAACTTCTGTAAACGAATGCAATATTATAATTGAGTCTCTTGTTATGTCCCTGCGTCTGAGAACAGCCGGCGAAGCATAGTGTTACTTGGGACGGGTGTGTTAGCGATACGCGAGTCCAATTTAAGCCTGCAGGAATTTGTAGAATTTGTAGTACTCATCACGAATGCGGCAGTGAGGCGTTTAGAAAATGCGTAATTTCAAAGGTATTCAATCAATTCCGCACGGATGTTCTACGTGAAAGAAATGAGGAAGGAAAAAAAAGAAATCTTCAGAGGTGCTGATAAGTTACACCATCTAAGTACTTGCGTGCGATTTCTTCATACCTTCCAATCTAAAAAGAGGTGCCATATTTCCACAGCTGCTACGTGAAGAAAAGACATATTGTACCATCGAAGCCTTATCAGCGACTACCTGCTCCCCAAAAAGTTCTCTTGAACACAATGCCGACATGGTGATGGGACACCCCACACGCGCATGTAATCGCATAAGTCAACTTCTTGTGGGCGCCTAGTGTTGCATGCTGACACTTATCACAGGAAACGCCGCCACCTCGGCCTCATTTTTGATTCCTTCTTTCTTTTTATTTACGTTTAGCCCCTTTCGTAACGAAGACTCTGTCGTTCAGGAAAAGACACACGGCCAAGTTTCAAGTTGCAAGAATTACGAGCATTCATATCACCGCGCGCTCCTGACACTTTCTTCTCGTTCTGCTGAAAAATGAATGACACCTCCGTGCGATGTTCTGTTACGCTGTCTCGCAAGATCACTGGGCCAACTGGGCTCGCGTTACTGAATGACGTCAGTGTACCCCCTATCCAATAAGAAGAGCCAATTTTTTGTCTCGTTTCACGCAGCTGGTGTCACCTACATACAGTACGGCCTGCACGTTAGGCGAGATCCCACGCTGTGTACTTACGGCTGGAGCTCAGGAGAAGTACCCAATTACGTAGAAAGAAAAGCTAAGGAAAAGAAAAGGAAACGCTTCATCGTAAACATTTTCGCTTCCCTCCGCAGACTCCGCCTGTTCCCGAGTCCCGGTCTCTCGGTAAATGTAGCGCAAATCTATAGAACAATGTTCGCGGTGCTATATCGTTATGGCGAGGCTCAGCGGCGGCATGCCTGGCCATTCATCAAGTCTGGTGGTGACGGCGGACGACGCCGTTGTTTTGGTTCCGACGTCAGCGCTTCCAGCGCAAGCGCGACTCCGGCTGCCGAAAGGCTTGTCACGCAAGTCGGAACAATCTCTGCCGGACTGCAACACACTCCTCCGGCAACCACTGTCATCCCAGATTGACCAGAGGGTAAGGAACGAGCCGCTTCGTTTTCATTCTTATGCCGCCGGGCGATAGTTTTTGTTGTGGCCATCGGCCGGAGGCGATGCCGAGCACCACTCTATTTGTCTAATCCGCGTGGGAGATGCGGGATGCGAGCTCGCACGCGCGCGCCCGCAGGCCCTCGCCTCGCGAGCTGCGCTCGGCCGCCCTCCTTTCTCGCTTCGCTTGGCGCGCGAAGAGATGAGCGCGTCGTTCCGCGCGCCCCACGGGGAAAGCGCGTCGTCAGTTGCGATCGGCGACGCGTCGAACGAAGCCAGCGCGCGCACTCGGGCACGCCTGCGGCAGTGGGACGCCTCGGCGGTCAAGGCAGCTGACGCGCGTCTTCTCATCGGCGCACTGCCCTTCACACCCTCTCCGCCTCGGGGTGTCTCGGGAGGCAACTCTTCCCCACGCCGACAGAGAGCTTCGACGCCGGGCTTGCTTGTTTCGCTTGTTCGGCCGAGCCTTGTCCCATTGCCGAGTCACTCGCGGAGGGCTGCGGCGTTCGGCCAGTCGGAGGTTCGTCGACGCGGGTCCCCACTCACCCAGCTAGCCAAGTCATCCTCCGCTATCACCTGCGCCCTAGCACTACCGCAGCGGTGAGTGGTCTGGCAGATTGCATTCCCATGACGACAAAAACTGCAGATGGCTCAGTGTGTCGCATAACAGTACGTCCGTCGCAATTTGAAACGAATCATATGCGACATTGACTTCGGATATGCAGTAGCATTGTGCTTGCAATCCAACTATACATGTATATCGCTTTGCATTTCAAGTCTCCTGCATCTGCGCTCTTTCACCGCTCTCTACGTTGATGCTATGTTTATACGTTTTATGCACATGCTGCCCTTGTGTTGGCCCTGAAAACTGTGCCGCTTCTGCTTGAACACCCATTCGTGGTGAACCACTTCGTCGATTTCCTTCTCGGCAAAGCGTGCCACACACGCGTTGCTGTGCGACCTCGATGTACTGCTAGACGCTCCTGCATACGGGTCTTGGAACAAATCCGCTAGTTTGCAGATAAAGAGCGAAAGGCTATAGCAGGTAAATACGAATATTCGAGCATACGATTTTCACGGGCGTCTTAACTGGCCCTGTATTCGCGAACGCGAAGCTCCCTCGCGTGACACTAGAAGAAAAGTCGGCGTCGCCTTTGCACATGTTGGCCGTTTCAGTCACGCCCACCTTTCGCTTCTCTTTTGAGGCCTCTTGGTGCAGCTGGTGCTTTTGTGCGAAGTTGGTCGCCGCCCGCTCACTCCACTTCAAAGAGCGCCAACTTTTTTGTTCCTTCGCTCGTTCATCGCTTATAATATGTGGTCGTACGGTTGCTTATTCCCGAATATGTATTAAACACTGCGCTTCTAGAATGCTCGTTCTATAGAATAACGCATGGAATATCGTTGACTTACAGATGAAGGGTCGTTTGCAGCTAATTAACGGGAGCACCTTCGTAGAGCTTTTCGTTTTTTCTTGCTCCATCGAAGCGACAATTTTAACATAGCTAGCTACGAATGGTATGTAATTGTCGCTACGAGCGTTAATGACGACACAGGTATAGGGTGTATCTTCCTAGTGGAAGACGTCATCGCTCGCTAACACTCTTCAAGAGTTGCAGCTGTTATAGGTGCAGGTTCATTGTGAACGTGCACGTGATGCTGAATAAAACTGGCAAACTATTGTCTGAACACTGTCTCTATCCTCCGCAAAAATAAGAACATCACTTTATTCTGCGTGCGACGGAAAGACCTTTGCTCTTCGTTACAGTACTGGCGGCACGCTATATTTAATATATGGAACATCTTGCACAAACACAGGAATAACGTCATATATAGTAGTTATCAGTTTTTACGAGCCAAAACCGCGATATGATTATAAGGCACGGTGTAGTGGGGAAATGCTGAAGTTTGGACCACCTGGGGTTTTCTAACGGGCGCCTAGATCTAAGTATACACGGGTGTTTTCGCATTTTGCCCCCATTGAAACGCGGGCATCGTGGCCGACATTCCATCCCGCGACCTCGTGCTTAGCAGCCCCACACTATAGCCACTAAGCAACCATGGCGGGTACATCAACATCGCCACGTGAGGAGATAAGATAACCAGCTACTTAGAACTGTGAGGCTCGCTGTTGCTCATCTCAGCTGCCTAACTGCTACTTATCGACCGGTAGATACATATCTCTAAAAAACTTAGTTGGCCACACATACTTGCATACGAGCAAACACCGGCCAGTCGACTAGCTAGAAATATAGGTCATTACTTAAGAAGGCATTTTAATTGCACGGCAAACAACACTTATACTAACGAAAAGCTTCCCAAATTCGGCTCTGCTGATCTTTCCATCAGCAATGCAGACCCATGCATCAGGTGAACAGGTGTGATAGCTAAATTTTTAAGTATTTGGAGTCAAATGCCCACACTCGGAAGGCGTTGACTGAGGACGATGGTGCGAAGGGGGCCAGAAATGCAAGATTGAGAGCATTAAAGCATCACGAACCTAAGCTTAAAACAGAAATGCAAGCAAAGTCTTTTGCATGAATGAGTTCTCTTAATGGTCAATATTGGGACTTCGAAAAACAGCTTTTTAACGACATGTTTATTAGGTCGGAAGAATGCTCTAGACTTTCCGACAACAATGTTTTTTCCTGCTCACATTGGAAAAAAGGAAAGAAATAAACGAGTTAGGTACATCGGCGGTTGAAGATCCCTTTCGCGTAATTTACTTAATCATTTCAAGAAATAATTTACACAGTGCACTTCTCGGTACATTAGCAACTTTTCTCGAAGTTGGTTCGTGCTCGTTCATAGATACTGACTCACAGTGTGAAAAGTTGCAATATATCTTTTTCTGAACAATAAAATTTACAGCTTTGTGTCCTCTCTGATACCCAATTTCCAAGCTACTCTTTAAATTGACAAGTTTTCCAAATATTCCTACAATCTTCTGTCATGGTTCCCTTCGAGTGGTGCTCTGTATAGACCCATCGAAATATAACAGGTCGTTCGCCAATAAGAGCTAAAACGGCTAGACAAAAAAATGGAATTCACGGAATAATAGCAGCGCAGGAGAACTTATCCACGACAATACGTTGCTCCAGCTGGAATTCGCTTACTGCGAGGGTATGAGCGCGCAGAAAATCGGCATGGAATCACACCTGCGTGTTCACATTCTTTTGTTGTGTGTGTCATTGTTAGTTGACATTGCAGCCTGCGCTATGCATTTCCACTTAAGTATTCCATGTGTCCAAGTTGATTCAATGCCGCCGTGTGAACATGCAGACGTACCGACCTTGAAAATAAAATTGGGGGGAAAGTACTAGAAATGTTTTTTTTTTTACACAAGACGTACGTCTGCCTCTAAGTACACCTACCCCCACCGGAAATTGAACGGCGCAACACGGACGGCGTCGGGACAGGAGCGTCCCTGTGTGACAAGCGATGCTCCTCGGCTGCGAAAGACGACTCGAGATGAATAGGTGCAGTCGTACCGCGTGTCACGTTGTAGATAACGCTAACCTAGTTGAGATATCATCCACAGAACGAGGTGAAGTGTCCATATGAATAAAAAGAACAGACAGAAATAAAACGAAAAGAGTGAGTAAGCTTGAATGCAGAGCACGAAGATACGGCATGCTCGTAATTACAATCAATCAATCAATAGTTGTCATTTAGATCATGCAATACGGCATCGTGAATGATATCTGGGTAAAATAAAAATTTCTTATACAACATGCGGCTGAGAGCAGAAGCAGCATATTCAGATGCTCTGCTACATTTTACGATTGAGTATTCGTTTGACATTGAACGGTAAATGACTGCCAAATGCAACATCATGCAATGTTGCTTCGTTACTATTATTTCAGGCTATATCATCAGAATATGCAGGTGTCCCAGCTAACTTTAGCCAGAGTTTAAAAACACGCAAATGCCACGTAGGTGAACAGAACCAAGGTAGTGTTGTTTGCCGTCACTTGGAGATACTCAGATTGTTTTTTACTCCGCCTGAATAGATAATTAGTCTTATTTATTAACCAACTTCCCAAATATTTTAATTAGTTGGAAAGTGTCAATGAGAAAATTGTAGAGCGGCATGAAAAACTCCCAGTACGGCTTTCTGTTGCTCAATACGTGCTACATAACAGTGTTTTTCCGAGCGTGAAAGAAGCCCGCGAATACATGCAAAGTGCCTCGAGCGGTCAGTCGCGTGGCAATTTTGTGTGCATATTGCGGGCTTCCTTAGCGCTCGGAAAAACACTTTTATGTAGCATGTATTGCACAACAGAAAGCTGCATCGGGAATTTTTCATGTCGCTCTACAATTTTCTCATCGGCACTTTTCATCTAATTGTAATACTTGAGAATCTGATTAATTAATTAAGAATATTTATCTAATTAGGCGGAAGGAAAATAATGATTTCAATATCTTCAACTGACGGCAAACAACGTCTAGCTATGTGGCACGTGCATGTTTTTAAACTCTGGCTAAAGTTAGCGGGTATATCTGGCTGTGTCATTAGGATGCATTAAAATATAATTTTCTTTTTGGTTGTGTTTCAAAACGATAATCTGTTTATATCATAATAAGCCAACAAAGACACCAAGGACAACACATGGGAAATTACTCGTACTTACTAATTGAATTAAATAAATCATAAATTAAAGGAATTGAAAGTGGATGAAAAAACAACTTGCCGCAGGTGGCGAACGATCACACGTCTTCGCATTGCGCTTGCAATGCTCTACCAATTGAGCTACCGCGGCAACGTTTTCCCGTCCACTTTCTGGGGTATTTATGTGTTACCATTAGAACTAACCCTGAGAGTGCATGTTAGCCAGCGCCGCCGCTCACAAACCTTGGCGGCGGACGTGGAACACCCTGTCTATCGCAGGCTTCACGAGTACGTGATCTTTTGGGTGCAGGCAACTATATAATAAACCCACGCGTGCTACTTCAATGAATCAATTATGCCGGATTAGAGACCCTCGTTTTTTGTGATGAACGAGAAGAAAGTGGATTAACCGAGGGGCCCCTCGGTTAACCCCCTTTCTTCTTGTTCTACGTGATTATGAGCCACATGACGACGAGACAGTGGGAGACTCCGCATTATTACTGTCTCCCTGGGGTCATGCACCTAAATCCAAGTATGCGAGTGCTTTTGCATTCCGGCCCCATCAGAATGCGGCAGCCGCGACGGAACCCACGGCCTTGAGGCAAGCAGCAAAATGCCATAGTCACCAAGATGGCGCGGCGGGTCTAGCAGGAGCAAACACGGTTGCATTGTCTGAACATGAGATGCGAAATACAGCCTGGAAGCCTGATTTTACTGTAGCTAGGATTTCACCTCGGATAACACTGCCATTGAATCAGCAGCAAATTTCGGATTATGGTCGCAATCCCATTGGCGGTAAACACGAGGCAAGCTAGCTAATCAATTAAGTCACATTCACAAGAAGGTTTCGTTGGCGTCACTGGAAGGAGGATACGGCATATACTGTTGGCGGTGGCGTTCATAATGTTAAGACTGCCGCTCCAGATTGCAAGATTAAGAATTACTGAATATATATCACGGCGTCGCACCTACTAAAAGCATTCTATTACGTGAATGCACGCATCAAAGTTCAGTGTTTTATTTTTCACTGCGTAAAATACTGACAGCGTGTTCTAAAAACTCCAAAAGTCACATATAAAATCTGTCCTTCCGAAGTTGGGACACCCCTTAAGTTATCCAAATGTTCAAAAGCGCGTCTAAGGCACATAATAATACATATTATTACATAATACATTATATTACTAATACAGTAATATATACATACATACATACATACATACATACATATATATATATATATATATATATATATATATATATATATATATATATATATATATAATACAATAATAATAATAATACAAATACATAATACATATAACTGCTATTCATACAGCATGGTACCACAGAATCCTTTGTTCAAGACGCTGGCTACATGAAGTACGCGTACCACTCCCTGTAAGCACATGTCTGTGACCTGCATATCAAAGTTGATGAGACAAAGCTGCGAACTACCACTTCGCATTTTTACAGGCACCCACAGCGTCGAAGCAGTGCGATACGATGCTGACCCATTTGTGTATCTTCTTCGAGCACTCAAGCGAGACCATCGAACGTAGCCGACGGTAAAGCCCATAAGCGTGACAGCATTGTTGCGCAATAATTCTGAGCAAGTCGGGCTCGTGGGCGTGCCTGGCTGATAAAGGTGATAAAATATTCCGCGTGTCTGGAGAGGCGACGTTCGCGATTGTACGTCGGCCATCATTTTTTATCGCCAGGAGTTTACTAGGCCCCGGATCTTTCCAGTCGGCGCGAATGACTTTGTTATGACTGACTGGGGCATAAAACCAAATAGTTACGCGATCCTATTACTTAAGAAGCGCGTAGCGATATTTACGCACACCACCATGTTACGAGGTGTGAAGAGTTAATATATATATATATGTATCGGCGTTGCATCGGAGTAAACAAATGCCAGTTTAGCGCCCACAGGGGTGTTAAAATGCTTACTGCGTTGTGCCTATAGCGCAGCGACTTCCGTCGTCCTTGGGAGGATGTGTGAGGATGTCGGAGTGAATGAGGCGGTTTGCTGGCTTGCGCCTGCGCCCGCTACGTGACCGCTGCGGTCACCCTACGTGACCGAAGGCCACACAGTGGTGTTGTAACTTTTCGTTCATGCTCGGCTACGATAGACAACATTATATGGGATCCCATCTCAGCCCTCGCTTCACTCATTTCATTCGGAAGCCTTCTAAACACATTTGTGCTTCCTGAGACCGCCTCCTCGTCGTCGGCTAACATTTGCGCCAATGTCGGGTATGGTATTGGTGCTCGAATAGCACACCGTGTTAAATCATCTGATATGAATAGATGTTGAAGTTGTAGATCAAAAAATGGCTTTCTTTTGTTTCATTCTTCTTCCTTTCATTTTTTTTTATTTGAGTACACTTTTGCACGACTTAACGCGCCCCCGCTGCGTTGTTCCACACTAAAACCTTGGCAACGCAAAAGCTTCGCGTAAGCTTATATGCATGCAAGGTACGCGTTCTTGTTTTTCGTTTTCTTCTTTTTTCTATGTACATAGTGAGCACATAATATTTTTCGTCCCAAAGGGAGCACCCTTTGAGTTTCTTGATGCACACTTTCAACAGGCATTAATGACGAGTCTCATCCGGCCTGTTTGTAAAGGATTAACTTTACAACGTACGACAGTGCAAACGTGGGAAAATCTGCCGAACTTTTCGTGACTTGTTTTGTCACTGAATTGTCTTTTAGTGAACAAAGCTAAAAGGTAATAATAATAAGCTGGAACCATTATTTGAATTCACGGGAAGAAAGTCGGCTTTACGGCAATGAAGATTAGGGAAGGTGAAAAAGCGAAATACCAGAGGCCTGATATTTAGCCGTGCAAATCAAGTTTCTTTTTTTATTATTCTTTGATAATTTCAGTAGAAACTTCAGTTAAATGGGTAGATAGGACTTCAATCGTACGCGCCACAAAGAAAATTTTCAACGGTGTCTGGTACGCACTCTTGGATTACACGTGCACGTACACTCTTCCCGGATAGGAAGGTCGACTGCATGCATAATTAAGAGTGATACGCAGCGAGCCAAATGAGCATAAGAGGAAAAAAACAAGTAAGCAACTTTCGCGCTCGTAAAACCGGTGTTCTGGCGACGCTCGCGGAAGCGGAGGCATTCCGCCTCTCAAGCTAACTGCGGTGCGAGTCACTGCGTCCCGTCAAACTGTAGCTTATTCCCTGCGGTGAAACTTCAGCCATCAATCACGCCATTTAAGCCGAGAGAATACGGCCCGAAAGTGTTCCGTGAATCGGCGCCGAAATTGCGTCAGTGGTATGGCTTCTCGCCCAGGTGTTCGTTTTTTCTGCCTTGTGTACACGGTCGTGGTTCTACTTCGCTAGGAGCTGTGCATGTTCTCCAAGCACTCACTTTCGGGGCAGCCGAGTGCACGAGTTACCGCGCCCTCAGCCTCGTTCCTTTCTATGTGGTTCGTTATCTTCTTTCTTTCGCTTATTCTTTCGTTGTCTTTTTGGCGACACTCTGGCATCGCTCCCTCCGCATCGAAAGACCGGTCGCCCAGCCGCTCTCGTTACCTGAGCTCACTCGTGGAAGAAAGCAAAGAAGGGAGCCGGAAAAGAAATGAAAAAGGAGGATAAAGACTAAAGAATAAAAAAAACGATAGAACCAATCCACTCCGAGCCTTTGCCTCTGGGGTGGGTCGCAGCGCGCAAAGCTAACCTTTCGGCTTCAGCCAGTCGCGCGAAACAAGGTCACTAGACTTGGCGTGTGGCGAAGGTAGCCAGGCCGGCAGGCAGGTAGGTAGGCACAACGATGCCGCCACAACGTTACATGCGCCGAGAAACGTGTTCGGCGCTACGCCGACGCTTCGCAGCTGCTCCTGCGTAACTGCCAACGACGCTGACGCCAAGAGTGGAATTTGAAGAGCCTTGCCCCGTGCGCGGGCCTGCCACCTGCTACCATCTCAGTGCCGCGTTCCTTCAACGTTTTTCTGTTTCAAATTGCTTCATTTGTTTTATTCGAGCTCCCCTCCCGTGTGCTGTCGCTGTCAACTTCTGGAAGCGGGAACCCCGTGTGTGCGTGTGTGTTTCGCGGTCATGCGATTGTGTCTGCGTCGCCGTTCGCCTGTTTGACTGCTTTGAGCTCCTCAGCAAAAAAGGCAACGCCGTATTTCGAGCGCTTGAAAGTTCCCAGCTAGCCGATTGGCTGACGTAAGTACACCGAGGAATTCTTACGCCTTGACGTGCCGCTGCGCTTTTTTTCCAATTGGGTGGCTAGTTTCTCTGATTTGTTGTCATTAGCTGTCGAACTTCAATGAAACTTGATCAACGCAGTAGCATGCTTAGCTTACTCTTTGCTAAATCAAGTACTTCAGTACAACTTTCCTGACATGCTCGACGAGAAGCTCGTGGTTGACGAAGTTCTCGTTTGTTTTTGTCCAGCCCCTGATGCTGGACTTACATCCAACCATTCTACGTCTCTTGTCACTTATATTGCTTTTGGCAATAATCGGCTCAGTTTGATGAAGTGTGCCCCATTTTATATTTCATCGGCCCAGTGCAGAAACGTCTGCGGTTATGACCGTTTGTATTGCTGCAGTAAACGTATCATTCTGCATAGAGAGAAAATGGATCTTCATACAGAACTGAACTACTGTGCCGAGTGACTGTTGGTGTTGTCTAGTCGCATGTATGCCTTTACCCGTGTGAAAACTTTCAGTCGGATGTAGGTAATCTCGACAAAAGCCCTTTGTCGGAGGAAAGGGTCCTGGGAAACTGGCCGAGACCATCCTCAGCACAGAAGGCTTTGTAAGCGCTGTTATGCTTCTTGCGGAGAACTGGTCTTAGAAACCGACTTTAAGCAGTGCCGTATTCTCCTTCCCTTGTTGCTCTTCTTTCCTTTTTTTATACCATCTCTTTTCTATTATATTTTATTCCCCTAACCCGCTTCCACAGCACATGGCAGCCAGCTGGTCTGAGAACTGGCCAATCTCCCTGTCTCCACGTCTGTTCCTGCTTCTTCCTTCCTCTTCAGTTGGATGCGCATTTGCGTATGCGTTTGTGTCTATCTCACTACTTTCGCATCGCTGTTGTAAATCATCCTTCCGCCTTACAGCCTGTTCATTTGTAGTACAGCATAGTTATTTTTCTAAACTTAAGGCAACATTTCATGACTTTCCTTATTCGTTTTCATAAGTGAAGATTTATTTAAATTTTCAATAGTGAAAGTAATAAGTAATGTAAAAGAAGTATGCAGATCCCACGCACTGTGGGAATCGATGTAAATGAAGCTTTGTCTGCTGTTTGCATTAACTGACGTTATTTTACGGTGATATATTGACGGCATACGACAGCCATGACGTGATGTCAAGTGTTACCTTGCTTGCACCACCCGTGTTCGTTGTTCTTGCTCCGCTCGACGCTTTTGCGAGGCTCCGTCTCTTCGGCACTAAGTGCACGCTTCGGCGCCATTCTAAGTTGTAGCTCACAGAACTGCCCTCTCTTTCTCTCTCTGACATTCTTCCCACCTCCTCCCTCTACTGTTCTTGCTGTTGCGGGTGAGCACGGAGACAATCGCGGCAGCTCCTGCACTGCATTTGTGGGGGGTGTCACGCTGAATGACGGCACTCCAGAGGGCATTGTGCGCATGCGATGCGGCGTAAACGTTGACACGAGTTTCTCGCGTCGTCTTTTCTTTGTGCCACACTCCTGTGATACATTATCGCGATAGCATTAACGTCCCCGTGTCGCAGAAATTCCGCGGAAATCATTCTGAACCGCATCCAGGCAGGCCCTAGCCGTGACTCACACCTTGCCTTACATACTTTACAAAAGTATTCCTCATAATTTTGAGATTGACAGCTCATAAACAAATAACATGAAACAAAACACCGAGAGCGCATGCCCTTTATGTTTTTGTGACGTGGCCACGTCTGAACCAAGTCCCGACGTGTCGGCGTTACGGGCGCGAAGGACAGCAGCAGCGGGAAAGTCAAAGAAAGAGGCAAAGAAAGCTTCGCTTTAATACAGCTGGAAAAGGCGCCAGGAATTCCGCATTGCGAAGCTGCACTCACGGGACAAATTAAAATAAACGAGTTTGATGTTTAGGCAGGTGGGTGGGCATATCCAGCCGAAGTGAAGTGAGAAATGAACGAACATGGAGAGGCTGTGGCGTGCGAGTCTAAGTGAGATGGTTGACTATACATGCTGCTACTTATAGTGCACTTATTGAGCATTGCTTACCATTTTTCGCGCTTGCCCTCTCAGCGAAGTGACAAGGCAAGCAAACTATGGTTTTTTTTGTTTACATCACCACATTTATTTATTTATTTATTTATTTATTTATTTTTACTGAAGCTTATTGTCCATTATGCAAATAATTTTCTATCATCTTTTCCTGTCTCTTCCTTCACCCATCAACCCGATCCCTACTGCTGTACGCTGTTCAGGTTTCAGCAGATGTAGCTATAGACCGTTATAATGTAGTCAGTATTTCTTTTTTACTTACTTTCGACCTTCGCATTATATTTAAAATCAACAACCAATTTCTACGACTACTTCGATGTAGGACCGTCCCTTCACCCTCTGAACAAGTTTATTTAGTTGTATTTTTTTAGTAGCTTTTCTGTAAGCTTCCTGACTGACGTAGGCCACGTGACAGCTGCGGACTGCGTTTCGAAGCGCCGTTCCTTCCGAACGCCCGCGTGATGACTCGGCCGTCCCAGCCGGTCGGTGTCCTCGCTAAGCGCAAACTAACTCGCAGAAGTAGAACGGTTGGCCCGATGCAGTGCGCTACAGGATGCCCCTGCATCAAACTGTGATTAAAGCGGTCGGCGGCGGAGTCACATCGATCTTCCGTGTGATGCGCTATGAGAATTCACCGCGTATCGAAAGAAGCAGGCGCCGGGCTCAAGGTACGACGCTGTCGCGTACGGTTCTTGCCCTGTGTCAACGTGACTACTCATTTGCGCAGGCATAGTTTGCAAAACTCAAAGCTGCTCGTTCAAATATAATTAAATTATGCGTTTAATGTTCCGAAACGGCAGAACGGGGTTATGGGAGACGTCGTAAGGTATCCGGATTCATCCTGGCCACCTATTAACCCCCAAAAGCAAGAGCACCATTCAACAAGAAGAAAAATTAGAGAAAGTTGTTCACCTTTATTTTTGCCCACTGAGAGCGCATTCGTGCAAGAAAAAATAAATAAATAACACATGAGAGGTTCCTTAAGTAAATGGTTAGTTGGTACCGTAATTTATTAGCAATTGGTTTTCTGAGGTACCCATAGCTAAACACTTGTTCCAGAATGTTGAAAAACACTACTACATGCTTTCCGTAAAGCTTTCCCACGCTTAAATCAGTTGGGAGAAGTTGGGAGATGTGAGCGTATCAAAAATAATACATTGAGCGATGATATATGGTTAACGTGCTCCCGAGGCACGCCAGGCGAGTATTTTATTTTTATTTTTTACTGCGAAAGCTGTATATGACTAACCTTTCGCAATTTTTTTCGGCGTCCGGCAACAAAAACGGACTTAGCGATTGCTAACAAACCTCTACGGGTGCAGTGCGGCGGCGCAGATGTCAAAATTCGGAACAGATTAGGACGCTCGCCGTGAACAATAGCGTGACGTCAAGGTTATCGCAGTTTATAAGCAGGAGAGGCGCTAAAACAGCTGCGTTATCCATTAGGCGGACACGTATAGTTCGTACACCCGAAGAATAGCATGCGTACGAGTAACTCCGGAGGGAACAGAAACGAGAATGTAAAAGGCACCGGCTCGATACGACCACCGACGAAGAACGTTCCCGCGATGCTGAACGAAAAGGACAATCGCAAGCCCGGGCACCTCCGGAGGAGCAACGACGCCAGACTCTCAACGCAAAAAGAAAATGACAACCATTCCACTCCGTGAAGATGGAATGGCAGTGAGAGCTGACGATAGTCAAAGCTCTCAAACGAAAAGCAAAGTGCTTTCGCTGCCTTTTCATCTTCACAGAGTGGAATGGCAGTCATTTTCTTTTGCGTTCCGCTATACCATCGGATTGCAGCATCTGCGGCCAAGAACCAAATTCACGACCTATCACTTCACGTATACCGCTCAGCCCATCGCCCGAACCATCAGAGAAGAACGACGCACCGATTTTCATCGTCGTTCGCGTGAAATGACGCAGTCGACGCTTTACTTAAAAAATACACGGAAGCACATGCATGGAAATGGCTTCGTTTTTTTTTCATTCCGCGAAGGCAATGATTACAAAACCTGCCACTAGGGGGAGAAATAAAATGAAGAAGGATATAATAAGGTTGGAAGCTCGAGGCACGTGCCTAATTAACGAAAACGTGTCTCTCTTTTTTCATGCAGACGGCCCAATTCCGGGCGAAGAGAGTGCGCCGTTGATGATGAAGCCCGTCCACAAAGATGGTGCCGCACTGCCCGTGGCATCGCCTCCGAAAATCAAGAAACATCGAAAAGGAGAAAAACTCTTCGGTGAGTGTTCTTCCTCTTTACCTTCTTTGCCTTGGGGAAGATTGAACGCAATAGCGGCCATAGCTTAATCTATGTAGGTGAGCGCTGTGTTGAACTACGCATGCGGTGCTGACGCTGTACAGGGTGTTTTAGCGAACACTTTAAAAGAAGTTTTAAAGGTTGCCTGTGCGTATATTCGAAACTTTCGAATAACAAATTTAAGAAATTGAATACTGGAGTTTTGCGTGCGAAAACCATGGTGTGGTTATGAGGCACGCCGTATTGGGTGACTCCGTATTGATGTTGACCACCTGGGGTTCTCTAAAGTGCCCCCAATGCAGGGTATACAGGCGTTTTTGCGCTTCACCCCCATCGAAACGCGGCCATCGCAGCCGAGGTTTGATCCCTCGGCCTCGGGTGAATAACAAATGGAATAGTCACTATTTGTAAATACGGATATCTTGGAATAGTTTTCGAATATTTTTAAGCAGCAACTCTGCGAAATTGAACATAAAGTTCGAGCAGAAGTGCGATAAATTTCAACACAGGGTGCAGGGTGACTTGACCGGATATACAGTGGTTATTCGCACACCCTTAAGAGTACCCTGTATGCAAACAAGCTGCTTATTTGTTCCTAATGCTCCGTCTTTACTTTTAATGAAGAACGCTTCGTAACGTACTATGTATTCACACAAAGTAGCTAGAGTTATGAATACTAGACGGGAACATCGTTTTATACCAATTGCGACAGTCGATGATCACTATTCGAAAAAAATTGAAAGAACATTCGATATTCGAATCGATTCGATGTAATTCGTATGTGTAACTATTCGATAGGTGTTCGATTTGGTCTCAAAAATTACTATTCGCACACCTCTGTGGAGCTTATTAATATCTTTGAGTTTGTGCGCGTATTCACATTTTGCGAATGCCTGTTTATGAAGTCCTAATTGACACATTTCACCCAATTTTTGTCTGAGCATGCATTCCGACAGCGAAAATATACTATCTTCGGTTTTCTTTCAAGCAATCATTTCTCCCTTCAGTTAAAAGCATCTATTATCGTGAGCATGTAACGACAGGCGAACGGAGCAAGAAAAGGACCACTGCTAATGGATTTCACGTAAAGTTGGCATTCGTTCGCGCATGCAAAGAAGGCTGTCTCTCAGATCGATGGTGATATAAGAAGACTAATGCATTTATTTCCTCAAGCAGACTACTTTTGTTTTGTCGTCCTGATTAGAAATATCCGGCCCGTGTTTTTCCATTAGCCAGCAAAAGCACGTGTTGCATCTTCACACAAGGCCGGCGAGCCCGATATTGGATCGCGAACACATAGTGGCCACATGTAGAGTTACTATGCCTTCCATTCTGTCCTATTGGTGGCGTTATGTTTCATTTGTGTACGCGCTCGATTCCAGACCACCGCGGCTGTCTTCGTGCTAGGGCGGAACTAAAAAAAAAAGAAAAGAAAGAAAGAAAAATGCTCGTGTGCATAGATTGAGGTGCAGGTGATAGTCCGGGGTGATCGAAATTACTTGAAAGCACCCCCTGTATAAGGTATCCCTTATATATAGCCCCGTGTCTCGTTTCGGGACGTTGAACACTGCGATTTTATTTCGATTTAATTTGCGTTTGCGTTACCACCGATCTCGAAAAAATAAATTTCGTTCCTCAAGTATCAGGCAGGTATCCTTCGTACTCAAGAAGGCACGCGTTAAGACACGTATATAATATAATTCGCCGGTGTAATTCTTGTCACCTGAATGCAATTTCTATTCTATTACTATTCGACACCTCCAAGTAAGCTTTTGGCGAACAAAGCTGGAGTAAATAGCATTGATATTTCATTTCATTACCATTGAAATTTCGTATTTGTGACATTACAGCGCCGCTCTATAAACTACGGACAAATATACTTGTATTTTATCGCGAGAGCTAACACGTTATTAAGCCGTCTGTCAGGGTAACTTTGATACACCTTTTAACATGCTTTACAAGGCGTTTGAATAAATTTTGAAATGTGCGTCTGGAAATGTACCAAAGAGGATTTTTTTTGTTGCGTAGCTTTTATAATTACAACAGTAAGGCGGTTTGTATGAAAAAAGAAACATCAGATTTATATGTTTAGGTAGTCACGTTAAAGAGTAGGTGCAGCTCTTCGTGTATTGAAAGAAGCACTATACCATAGGGGGCGGGAATTCACAGAAGAGCAAACCCACTGTTCAGAGGGCATTCGGCACATGCCCTAACGTCAGGCAGCTAGACCGACGTCATAATCCGCCCGAAAGCAACTTATCATGGAACATTTGCCAGCAGCATTTTAACGCCAGGTCCGCCTGCAGCAAGCAACACTCCTTTTCCTCCTTCTCCTCCTCTGAGTTCAAGGTGTCATCTGCGGCTGTGCCCAAGTATTCGTGGGTATGTATGGAAATGTAATAAGGAAAAATGTGACATGCACACATTTAAAGAGCCTTCGACTGAGTCAGTGTAACGCACGCGAAATATGTGTAACCTCTAAACGTGTAGATCGGTGAAAAAAAAAATCAATAAGAAGTATTTAAAAGAGCCTCCACCCCCAGCCCCCCCGTATCTCCATATTTTAGATGGTATTTATTTTAGAGCTTGTGTATTTCCTCGCGAGCTAAACCTGCTATTGTTGAAAAAATGCTCATCGTGTTCAAAAATGGCTATGTTCCGTCTCGTGGGGACACGCTTTCGGATACCTTAGATACCGCGTCAACGCTCTCTAGTTTAAGCTGTTTACTTGCATGCAAACTAATAAATACTAAAATCACTAAACGATACGTCGTTGTCTCGCAATAGTACGCAAGGACAGAGCACGCTTTTCGCTTTTAGAACGCATATTCTCTCGAAGGTGTTCACACTATCGGTAAAAGCAATTAGGCTGGTTTTGCTCTTCCCGAAGTGTTTGCACTCTCGCTGGAAACTGGTGAATTTCGGAAGGATGTAGCCAGGCATGTAGAGATCTGACCTTCTTCTGTTTTGGACTGATATATGCCGATGTCTCCGAACATGGTCATTGTATAGTCAGTTTAATTCGTTTAACCTACCTCGTGCTATTGCAGCCATGTTGATGCTGAGGCGTTAGTGTTGTACTCGGAAAAACAAAACAGAAAAAAACGTGTGAGAACAAAAAGAAATTATGATAAGGCAGATATTTTATCTGTCTGCATATACAGCGATACTAGCGGGAAATCTGGAGCAAGTCCGTTCACCTCGGTATAAGCGTGAACCTGAAACTGGAACGCACGTTTTGAATACGTGTACTCGCACTTCATTTCTGTTTTTTTTTCCTATATAGATAAATAAACCGCGCGGATTCTTCCCTAGTTTACCTCGCGTACTTGTGAGGAAGAGCCGGTGGCTGCAGGGCAGACTTCGAGTATTTTCCTCGAGCAATCCGAAAATTTTCCTTGTTCGAGTTACAAAGGCGGGTTAATACAAAAACTGCGGGTAGCGCTTTGCCATGCCAATAGCCTTACCCGACCACCAAAACATAACTTCTCTTCGCGCTACGCCGCGTATATATAGGTTGAAACTCGGTGATCGCAGCCGGTCCCTTATGCTTCGTCAAGCTCACGGATGAACGCTAGATAGATTTTTTTTTTTTTTGCCATCAAACAGGCATGCATTGGAAACGAGGCCGCCGCGAGTGGAGCGGTGCCGTCGGCCGGTTAACGAGTTTGCGCTGAGAACATCTCGAAAATGGAAAGCCTGATTTCTCATCTTCTGCCACGCCTTCTTCGGCGGCTGCCACGAAGTTAACGCCCTTTCCGAGTTACTGCGATGATTGTTAGATATTTCTTTTTTTTTTTCAGGTTAAAAAATAATAATATTCGAGCTATAAATAAGATGCCTTCCAGAGACGTATACGCAGTCGTCAGCTCCACCCCTTAACTGCCTTTTTTTTTTTAGCATTACGTTGTTCTATCTGCTGTCGTGTATTTAAGTGCTACCTACTATTTGGAATGCCTGCAAAGAACGCGCTTGCCGGTGTCGGCTTATCATTGTTTGCGCAGCTTTTTTCGTCGCAGATATTTATAAATTACAGAATATGGAACGCGTTTCATTTTATCTAAAGGAACTTCCCACAATCTGATAGTCTTGTCCAAGCTTGTTTTGCTGTTGCTGTGAGGGAAGGCAAATGATCGACTTTAAAAAAAATTCTGTAGTTTTACATTCCAAAACCACGATCCAGTTACAAGGCACGTCTTAGTTACGAATTAATTTTAACTACGCTGAATTGCATCCAAACCTAATTACACGAGCGTTTAGTTTCATCTAATTTATTACTTTTTTTTGCATTACGCCCCCATCTGGATGCGGCCGTCCCGGACGGAATCGAACCTGCGACCACGAGCTCAGCTTCGGCGGAGGCGGCGCGATCCGTTGTTGCGAAGAGCATTCGTAGGTCACGTGGCGTCGGCACGCAACCCCCAAACCGCGGCATTCACACAGAAAGGCACGCCGTAAACGAGAGGCACTGTGAAGGAACTGCACCTTTCGATAACTGCGCGGCAAGTCGACAGAGTGGTCTACCGTATAATCTTATCGCCACAGTGCTATGACCTCTTTCTTTTTTTTCAAGGGCGCGGCTATATTGCGCAGGCAGTGGCGCCATCTATGAACAGGCTTATTTCGCTGCCGTGCTGACTTGGGCGAATGCGTTGCTGTTGCGTGCTAGACGTGCGCTCGGCAGCAGCTTTTTTCCCCTTTACTCATTGAAATGATTAATGGGCGACGGGGGCGCCTTTGTTGCGGCACCGGTTACTCCTTGTCACTTAGCAAAAGAAAACAAACATACGCAAAGAGAGTGAATAATGTCAGGAAATATGGCACTCAGTAGAACACCGGATCTATAAACACAATACAGTCCAACAATATATAAATCTCATAGTTCTGTGCGTAAGACCAGTACTCGTGTGCACATATAAAGTCAAATATTTTGCATGGCCAAAACACAGAACAGGAGTACTTACACTGCAAAACACAGTAGTTACTGGTGATTGTTTTCGTGCTGGCAAGGTCTACTTAGGGCGATATGATGCATTCTACATTGGAAAAGATTCTGCTAGGCGTACTTCAGTGATTTAACTCGACGTGGCCGGAGTTTCTGCTGCCGGTGAGGTGGGTGCGTAGAACCCATCGTGATGCATGCGTGCGCGCTTGAACCTTCGTTGACCCTCGCAGGTCAGTACGGTATTTATAAACATAAGTTTCACGGATGTACCCTTACTGCAATAATCGCCACGAAGTTCGTCTTGGCTGCGGTTTAGAACCAATGAGCAGTTAAGAAACATACGTGACGATCGTAACAGCGTGGGTGCCGTTCTGCTACGGACTAAATCCTGCTGTTTACTTTGAAGAACCTTTAAATTTCTTTTTACATGCACTGGGCTCTTTCCTCATTAGTTAGCGCGGTTCATGCCTACGAATGAAATAGTTTTGGTAAGTAATAACATTATACCGTACAAACCGCAAGGAAGTGAACACTTTTTTACCGTCGTGCTTGGCCCGTTATCGGACGCACCCACCCGTTATCCTGTAATTGCGTCCGCACAAATAGCCGCTGCATGATGTTTATGCGATTTCTGCTGGATATTACCCCTTTGCAGGACAAATAAACTGTGCTTAAGCACAAAGATTACGTATGATGTTTGTTTACCAATCGCAGTCATCTCTGTGGTGACCGGCGCCATCAGTCTCATACAGGAGGCCCAACGTAGACATAGCATAATAGATTTGAAATGCGTAAGAACGTTGCTGGTGGCTGACGCAAATATTCCAACGATTGGGGCTTATATGTTTCGGGGCTGCACTGGGTTGAGCGAGCACGAGTGCTCCTATGTATTGGTCGCCGCTTTAACTGATCAGATAGTGACAAGACTTTTAAATTAAGTTGGAAATCCTCAGACACCGTTGCTCTTCGTCGAGTGTAAACCGATGTAGACGAAATAGTTCACAACACATTCACCGCGGCTGGTAATGCACGTCGCATGTTTCATCACTCGATGAAAAATGCCTACACACGTGGGATGAACGTGAACGAGGCTAAGGTAACGAAGAAAGTGAGCTTACCTCGACCACCATGCCGCAAGAACTGCACGTGGACTCTGAAGAACGAGAAATATAGTGGAAAATGCCGGGTCAATCTCGATCGACTGGAGTTTTTCAACGTTCAGTTCTGCTCCCATCATAACGAAGGCTCCGAGGGCCTAAATGTTACCGACAACCTTCTGGCGGACTGAATGGCTTCTGTGGCGTTGCAGTGGATTTCCAGATGGCAATTTTGAACAATTAAGATGCCGTTCTTCGCTATTGTGTAAGTGTAAGCGCTTGTGCAAGTAAGTAAGGTGACGACGTTTCACTCGAAAGTCTTTCAACTCCGGCAAACTCACTGTGAAAGTCGACGTCTCAATCGAAGAGAAAGCTGCGACAGAAAAAATTAAATGATCAGACTTCCTTGCAGTCACTCATAAACAGCTTAATTGAAAGTATGGCTACCGTTTGCCTTGCACCGGTATCTTCCCAACCATTTTCTTTTTTAGTGGTTTATGAGGCACAAAGAAAAAGTACGAAGGAGAGTCAAGAAGTGTAACCGGGATTACTCTCAGTTTGCTACTTTAAGCTGAAATAAAGGAAGAGGGGACATAAAAGACGAGGGGAGGTGAGAACTGCCCTGTGAATGGGCTGACACAAGCATCAGTGTTTACTTCGTATTTAGAGAATGTGACCGAGTACAATGTGTAGCGAGATAGGTGTCGTACTTCTTAGTGCACAGGTTTGTCGTCACAAGAATCAACAAGCATAATCTACGTCACCTATATAATCGTGACATGGCTGCGTAGACGCCTTACACTGTGTGTTACGCCTGATTTAGTGTTTTCATTTCGACATAGCTTGCGGTCAATGCAGTGCCTAAACATAAAAATTTGCACGACATTCAAGTTATTACCTTTGCTGTCGTTAAAGGCAAACATTGCATGAGGTTGCACGCTGCATAGGATGAAAGTAAACACAAGTGTACGCATCGCTGCTAGTTTTATTGAAACTAATGAGCACCGTTTGACTAAAGCTTCGCCTAACCTAGATAGTTGCAAGTACGTTCAATCTGACAATGGTTAACCCCTCCCTGCCTTCCCTCCTTCGTCTCCATCTCTCTATTTCGCTCCTTTTCTTTGCTTTTTTTTATGCTATGACCTGTCAGCAACCTTTACAAGCGATATCCTGATTTTTAAAAATGTGGTGTGATTGAGCAGTTTTCCATTTTACACAAGAACGAAATCACGAAGCCAACCTGACACATCTTATTCTTTTTTTTACATAATTTGAAGTAATATAAGCACGCCTCACTTTATTGGTGCCTGCAGGGGAAATATTATGACTTATGCAGCGTGCATTTCTTCCCTTCTTTTTCCAGTTTTCTGAAGAAGCCCAACAAGTTCTAAACACTAGGCAAATTAGTTCTCTGGATGCACGCAAGAGTTAGGAATTCGGCGCGTAGGTTTCCACATTGTCTCGGTGGCTTTAGTAATAGATATCAGTAAGCTTACTTAAACGAAGCCTACTTCCTGCGTGCATTACTTGTTTAGTTGCTTCGTTTTAATGATATGTGTCTCAGGACTTCCTTTTCATTGCGTGTTGTGAACGATATGCCCTGTTTTCCCCTGCAGTTCTCTCTTGTTATTTATTTTCATTGTTTATTTAATTTTCTTGTCAACCACTTAAGTGTTCAAAATTTCAATCCTTTAATTTTATTTTCAAAGACTCATATTTGATACGATTAGAATAGTGCACTGTTCTAACTATGACACTTTATTTCTTTCTACGACTTTCCAGATTTCATTCCATGCCGACACGTTTTCGTTCTTATGGGATTTCTCGGTCTGATGAATGTGTATTCCTTACGTGTCAACCTCAGCGTCGCTCTCGTGGCCATGGTGAAAAGTGTCGACTCGGGAGACAAGTATCACAACCAATCGGAATGCCACTACAGTTACGCTAACGCGACTGACGTGTACTCGAACAAGACGGAAGACCAGAAGCCGGTAAGTTTGGGGACCATTGGAAGGGCAGCAATTTCAGTGCATATATATATAGATTGCACACGAGCTGAGGACTCGTGCTACAAGATACATTCAATTCCACTAGGCCTGTGAAATCGTGGGCATTAATGCATTTTATCAGCATTATTGCATTTTTTCTGTCACGGTCAACTTTCCTTTTACTATCATGCATTCAGAAACTCGTATATAATACATGTAGATGGGTGCTGCGAGCAATTCTTAGTATTCAGAACAAGTTTTCTGCTTCATAGGCTGGCATAATATACAATAGAAGCCGTACCTGTACCGAAGTCACTGAATTAGCATGCAATGTGCACAGAAATATTAGCCGACTACAGAAGAGCTAGAAAATTTGCAAATTTTCTCCCCCGCTGAATTTCGAAATCGACACTTGATGCAGCTTCTGTCTCCGACCGAGAGCATCGTTTGTCTCGCAGGAGACGGGCGAGTTCGAGTGGGACAGCTACACGCAGGGCATCATCCTCGGTTCCTTCTTCTACGGCTACGTGATCACGCAACTGCCCGGCGGCCGCATCGCCGAGGTCCTGGGCGCCAGGTGGATGTTCGGGCTGGGCGTGTTCTTCACCGCGGTGCTCACGCTCGCCATCCCCGTGGCGTCGAGGGCCCACTACGGCGCCCTCATTGCCATCCGCGTTCTCCAGGGACTCGGAGAAGTGAGTGGCCGCCCGTTCACGCAGCGTCATCGATTTTTCCCCCCCTATTCGGACGAGATTCGGAGGTAGTATAGAGAACGCTGCGGCCGCGTGTCGTTGCCATTGGCGGCACGGATGGCGTGCTCGTCTCGAGACTTGTCCCCGGAAAGATAGAGCTGGCGCTTGGCGATGCAAACTTTTGCAGCATTGCTTGGAGTGCCGTGATCGTGTCTTTGGGACAAGAAGGAACGACTCTTAAAAGATGTGGGAACAGGGCTAGGAACGAGAAAGTGGACAAGGAAACCACCCCATGATGAACCCTCGACTGGCGTTTTCCTTGCCCTAGTCCTTGCCTTTCTTTGGCGCTTTTTACGTGCGTTTTAGGATGAACGAACTAGCCCAACGTCACACCCTTTTGCAGAGCAAAGTCCCATATATGACGAAAGGCCTGAACGCTCGGAACAGCGGAGTCGCGCCAGTGGCCTCAGGCTTCCATTTCGGCACGAGCGGTGAAGGAAGCGGAAACGTCATCAGCGTGGCGCTGCTCACATGACTTTGAGTGAATTGGCTGTCAGACCATTAGTGTGGTGTCGCCGATTTATTTTACCTAGGAGGCGTTGCGAGAAGCAGCGTATATAAGCGATGAGCTTAATTAGTACACGTGGAACTTACTCCCCGCCCCAGCCTTCACTTCGCCTGCTGAGTTTGTACGGATATCCGTCATTTGACGCAGCAGTTTCCTCTTCCGTGGCATGCTATATGGGAAACAGAGATGTTGATTTTAAAGGGACTAGGAAAGAGAAAAAAAATATTTGAGCTTAGAAAATTACCCTTCCGCAATACCACAAAAGCCACTCTTACCGGGAGAAGACGCTCGGCAAGCCAGAAAAGACGCAAAAACGAAAGACGAGTG
The DNA here is from genome assembly GCF_038994185.2 of Dermacentor albipictus. Taxonomy (NCBI): domain Eukaryota; kingdom Metazoa; phylum Arthropoda; class Arachnida; order Ixodida; family Ixodidae; genus Dermacentor; species Dermacentor albipictus. The sequence continues at coordinate 59,416,190 of NC_091823.1, forward strand.
ATGACAGAGTCTTGAAGTTCCCGCACCAGTGCGCCATGAGGCCACGGATTCTGACGCCGTCTGCTCGAGCCTAGTTAAATATTTATTGATAAAAATGGACAACATTGTATTTTAAAACAATCATGGGCTCAACTAAGGAAGTTTCAAGAACATTTACTGAACCCCAACGGCCGAAATGCGAAAAAAGAAAAGAAATAGGTTGCAATCCGTCACGTCACGCTGCTGTACCGGCAGTGGGGTTTTAGCGCGAAATTCAAAACTGTCACTGGGACCGTAATTTTTTTGTTCCAATATTCTACCTAATACCGCGATATCTGCAAAATTATAGGTCGTCAAGAATACTTCCTCCTTCTTAAATGATCCAGTGTTTACATTTAGTGTCTCTTAAATGAAAAGCTGGCGATATTCGCCTGGCTAATCGCGTGACGTCCAACTATAGGGTGAAAATGACGGTATGTACTGCAATCACACGACAGTACGTACACCTGCGGACACGCATGGCACATCTTGGTGCTCAGCACAAGGCGGGAACACAACGTCTAGTTGCGTTACTGGCGACGAAGCCAATCTCAGCATATTGTCGTTAATTCCTTGAACAGTCGCTGATGTTTATGTTGGCGTGGCCGCTAAATTCGTGCTATAGCACCTAGACTCAAGCCTATAGTTCGAGCACGCTATGCTTTGTGTCTGTCATAAGCAAACCGCGAAAGCCAAGTGATAAAGAACAACTGCGCAAGCTATCAATTTTCCGCGTCAAGCGAACGCAACCAGAGCCACGGATATTGTAGTCACCACAAATAAAGCCGGTGTGTACTCAATCTTTAAGGGTGACAACGGCCCAATAAATTGGCAGAACACGTCCGCGTCCCGTTTGACAGCACATTGCTGCAGCGCAAGGGGGAGGCCGTGTAGGCCCATTAAGATGTCGCGCTATAATAAAGCGACAGCGTTAAGGACCTCGTGTCGCAGAAAAGCCGGTGTCGTCGGCGTCGGCGGCGTTGGTTGTGAGCGAAAAATCCTGGAAGGCAATTTTATAAATAAGAACAACTTGCAAAATGGGTTTGGTGGGGATCGAACCAGAGTCTCCGGAGTGTGGGACGGAGACGTTACCACTCAGTTCGATGGTTCAAAACGGGACACAAGAGCCTCTAGTGAATGCTTTGTTGCCTTAGAAACGTGCCGTAGAAAGTTATTCTGTGGTGTATATCGACAATTATGAGCATGTAAATTACTGAAGTCGCAGTTAAACGAGTAGCGAAGTAGGTTTCCGCTACATTTCTTCCGCGCTTGGCACACACGCATAGCCATCTTGCGGCAAACACAGAAGACCCCGTCCTCACAATGTATGGCGCTGCCCCGACAGGTGGCGCGCCACTCACCCGCTTCTCCCTTCGTCTCGTTTGAGCGCATTGGGGCCGTGCGGGGACCGGTGCGAGGATGCCCCAGTATACACTTGCGTTTAATAAGTTTTCTCGCTCCCTCCCCTTCCAACTTCCAGTGTGCGTCACTCGAACCCCCGTGTTTAGGCGACGCGGCTCCTCTTTCCGCTCACAGCCCGATTCCTAGATGCAGCGTCCGATGCGGGACACTTCTGACGTGATCGCTGCGCCGTAGCGCGTCTGGTAAGAAAGCATCCCTTGCGATGTGTGCCGTGCTGCTGGCGAAGAGTCATGCGTCTGTGGGGTGCTCCCAAGTGAGATAGAGGACGATCCCATCGAGGCGTCAGCTCCATGATCGCGTCCGCCTTCATGACACGTCGCGGCCCGACTTTTCGTGCCGATCACGACGTTTGGCTTGCGTAGATCGTTATGTCTTTGTGGGACTCGAGAGCAAGCCAAGCGAATGAGTGGGCGGTGCGAACGGGGTGCGATAAGACTATCGCGTTCCACTCTTGAAGGTGAAGCTTAAGCGTCCTCCAATTTTCATTTTAAACGAGCAAAAAAGACACACGCAAAAGATACGTCGGTGTCGTCAAGTGGAACTGATATTTCCAAGCGTAAAAAAACCGAAAGCTCGTATTAACGCATTGGCCGTAAGCGGAATCACTAAAAGGGAATTAATCATTATCATTTCATTAACTCAGGAGAACGCAAAAAATGCTCGTCATCTGTTTCTTTAAGTGGCGGCTTACAGTATCTGGTTTCGAACTTTTAATTTTATCCGCTTAGAGGGCAACTCTTTATTCATTTAATTTGGTACATGTTAGCCAGAATAATTTGTATGTAGATATAAAGGGTGTCCCACATAACTTGAGCCAATATTTAAAAATGAAAGACGCGTCGGAAGCGCATTGAACCTACTGCATACTATTCGCAATAGCCTATAGTAACTGAGACAATTTTTGTTTTTCCCATAACTAATTAATTAAGTGTAATTACCCAACTTTCTAATTATTGGCTGAGGACCCCAAGTATGATACTCAGATTTGTAGAACACCTTCAAAAACCACCGATCGAGTTGTTTCCATTACAATACATCTCACGTAGTCCTTTTTTCTGGGTTGCAAAGAAAGCCCGCGAAATATGGAAAAAAAAAGCACGTGCCGGATTGCTTGCGAAGTGGTATCGTGCTGCTTTCAAGCGTGCGTTCGGTAACAAGGTTGGGTCCCGTCGGATGACGGAGAAAATGCAGGCTGCTGGCTGAGCGCTGCCGATGAGATAAAGAACATCCTGCCGCTTCCTTATCGCCAGTCATGATGCAGCCGACCTTGATCTCCGAACGCGCGCTTGAAAGCAGCACTTTACCACTGCGCAAACGCTCCGTCACGTGGCTTTTTTCATAGTTCGCGAGCTTTCTTTGCAACGCGGAAAAAAAAAAGACTACGTGAGACTTAGCGTAAATGAAACAACTTGATCGGTGGTTTCTGAAGGTGCTCTTCAAATCTGCGTATCATACTTGCGGTCCTCAGCCAATAATTAAAAAGTTGGGTAAATCAACTTAAATAATTAGTGAGGTTTGGGGAAAAAAAATGTCTGAGTTACCATACGCTATTGCGAATAGTATGCGTTTGGTTCTGTTCACTTCCAACGCGCCTTTCATTTTTTTTTTAAATTCTTGGCTCAAGCTATGTGGGACACCCTGTAGTTGGTCTGAGACAGAAGCATGTAAGTCGCAGCCCACCCAGCCTCGCACGCGTGGGGCGAAATAATTCATTGCGGAACGGTTTTCCACCTCACAACACTCGAGGCTGCGCGCCGACGTTATCGTGTTACTGTTTGTTGCCGCCTGTACATGGCATGACGCTTCATACGGGTACTCTCTGTTTCCGTTATCCTTGTTCTGCAGGGAACTTTCCTCATTGCATGCATGACTTTGGCACGGCAGCTGCACAGGCACACACAACCACGCATGCGCGGACACGTGGCTAGGCAGGAATGTTCACGAGCAGGTGTGCACAGCTCGAGGGCAGTACATCCAAGGTTTTACCTGGCTTGTCACTTGGTGTTTCGAAAGCAATTCTATGGACGCTCGAAGCGCATTCCTGCCGTCGCCATAATGTTCCCTATAAAGTCCAAGGGCGATAAAGTCGTATGCTTCATGTGCGAGTGAAAGCGTGCGGGGGTGAGACTGCGTTCACGGCTCAGCATGGTGCACGCAAGTCAGGAAAGCGGGGAGAGAGCGCGCCGCCTTCTGTCGCGCGCAACGCTCCGGGCGAGGGTAGGGAAGTGAGGCGGACGCGTTCTACTCCGGGCGGCCCGGCCGCTCGCCAGCGCCCACCTGAGTCGCTGCTTGTTGAAATCGATGAGGATAGCAATAGGGGCTTGTTGGTACGGCATATCTTATTTTGTTATAGCGCAAGCTTGACAAGGACAAAAGAAGGCACATCAGACACACACAGCGCTACTTTCAACAACAGGTTTATTTCTCGTTCTCGTCGCTATATATACACCCTCGACCCGTCATACACCACGTGTAACATTTTTGGAAAAATAAACAAAAGATATAAACTGGGAACCGGGAATATGTGAATAAAAAAACTGCCTACGTGTGCTTCCCAGTTTATATCTTTTGTTTATTTTTCCAAAAATGTTACACGTGGTGTATGACGGGTCGAGGGTGTATATATAGCGACGAGAACGAGAAATAAACCTGTTGTTGAAAGTAGCGCTGTGTGTGTCTGATGTGCCTTCTTTTGTCCTTGTCAAGCTTGCGCTATAACAAAATAAGGCTTGTTGAAAGCCAGCTGCGAGCGGGACAGGGTGTGCCGTGCGCTGTGCTTTCGCGGCTTAGCTCGCGTTGATGCGAGACGCAGCTCGGAGGTGAATTCGCTCGCTGCTGCAGACGCACTTTGTCGCGGCGTTTTGACAGCGAGTTTCTGCGGTCATCGAGTGAGACGTGTTCATTTTTTTCTTGAACGCGCACGACACCATTCTTGTTAATTTAGTTAGCATGTATATCTTGCAAGTTAGCACGGCCGATAAAGCTACTATCCTTACTTAGTATAGCTGTCCACAAGTTTGCTATCGCAATCGATGCTTCACCTTTGGGGTGAAACCGCGGCTTAATTCTTTCTTCATTTTTCTCTAAATATAGCGTATTTCGCATGCCATTACTGCTCTCGTCAACTAGCCTACCAAGCGGCACCTTCATTTATGTAATTGGCAGCACGGACAAGCAGGAACACGTGGTGGGTACACTGAACAGCGGCAATAGCAGTAACGGTAGGCGGTAGTCGAACGCGTTATTATGTTCCAGGCCCAGTTTTATATGAATATTTCTCGCAGCCTGTATCGAATTTTCTTTTCGTATAGCCACAGTAGCGTCTGTATGCTCCCGAAAGGCTTGTGGCCAGGTTCTTTTACTGGTACAACAATTCATCGATTTAAAATATCGTGGCATTCCTTGTTATGTTCACGAAATATTGAATTGTGGGGTTAAATTACTTAAGTATGCATTTAGTCTTGTAATGAAATCGCATGGTGTTATGTAAACTAATAAGCATTTGCGCTGAATGCATCATGTACGCACGCACGCACGCACAGACATAAAGGCATTTCACATACGCTTACTGCTATAGAGAATCATCCATACTCTGATTGCGTGCATGTATATAGAGATCGCTCGGTTACTGCAAACAGCTCGTCCGGTGTGGTGGTCATATCATCGATATCGGCATCGATTAGATTCAAGTTCACTCACTCCTCAGCGTTAACGAGATCGGAACTTGCGGTTCTCAGAGCCACTGTTGACGACTTATATATATACTACGGAAGAAAGCGACACGTATACAGCAAAACTGTGATAGACACACACACACACAAACGGTTTGAATGCATTGATTTTAGCCAGGTTGAAAAGTAAACAATGTAGACGTCAGATTCTAGGCGGTAATATTAACAAAGAAGTGGTTGGTACAATTCATTCTTTGAAGCCTAAGAAAAATAGGTGCAAACGCTGGCATACCAGTGCAAAACATGAGAGTCGCCGTCCCCGGTTCTTTCTTTGTGTGCATCCTTGTGCATGAGCTTATTATTATTATTATTATTATTATTATTATTATTATTATTATTATTATTATTATTATTATTATTATTATTATTATTATTATTATTATTATTATTTGCTTTGAAAACATATCTACACATAGCATGAAGGGAAAAGCGAGGAGCAGGCTGGCAACGGCCACCGAAAGGAGCATATAGCTCCCCCCTACTCTTCAGAAAGGAGGATACAGAAGCTTCAGAAACTCGAAATAATGCAGCAGCTACCGTTCGAAGAGGTGCACAAACTTCTCGGGTGTCCCGCGTCGAATATGTCAGCGACTTCGTAAAAAGCTGCCACTCAGCCATGTAATTCGAAGAGCCATAATTCTAGCAAAGCGGCTGCGGCTTCATGTGCCGCTTTCATGAAAACAGCCTTCTATTTCTTTTTTTTCTTTTTTCTCTTTCAAATATAAAACTGTCGTGAAACAGCCGGCACATATCCGGTTTCGCGTAGTACACTTTTCTCAGTGTGACCTCGATACGGCCACTGTCTGACACAAATATCCAGTATCGGCTCTTTATGCCAGCATGAACTTCAGCAAGCCTCATAGGTAGTATTTCAGCCAGCCGTTCTCTGCTGCATTCTCGATTGCTGTAACAAAGCGGGCCTGAGGACTTCCGCTCGAGCATTGAACCTCTATTTGTCTTTTCACTTGCTGCTGCATCCGCTACTGCAAGTGGCCAGGATGTCGACTCTTCTTCAATGCATCCCTGGCAATCATGTTGAAATGGCTAAATGTGAAAATGTGAGAGTACGTATTTAATTACAGGACTGCGTGAGAGGGATCAGATTAAGCAACGTATACTCGTGTGTTGCTTGGTAAACAAATCGCCGAAATTCTATCTGTTGCAGCTGCAACTATAGGCGGGTGCGCGCTGTAGCCTGTGTCTTGCGCTAAAAGTATATTTTCGACGCATAGTGTTGAGGAGTGGCTAGAAATAATTTATCGTTCATGCGTGTAACATTGTTACCGAAAATATTTATTTCACGATTTCGGTTTAGATTTTATTGACTGCGCGCATTTTGAGCGCGCGTTTTACAAGTCGTTAACTCTGACCTTCCATTTGCTATTATGTTACCGTATACAGTGGGCTAACATATTGTAATACCTAATACGCTCCTTTGTCGTTCAAGAACTACATACAGGGTTGTTGTAACCATTGGGTCCCGGATGAAAATAAAGATAGGTGTTCTTTAATGACTGCTGCTGGTGTTTGACTGGTCATAAACGTTTAGCTTGCAGCTCAAACAACAGGAGTAATGAATGAAATGAGTCGCCACTCATGCGTGGTACACGACCTGCGCAAGTACGTACAGCAGAAGGTGATTGCAATGTCTTGTCGGGGCCAGTTACCAGGATAGAGACTAAAAGTGCCTTCGTTGCACGCGATGCACATGTAAGCCCTCCTGTAACATCTTGCAAGGTTCTATAACAGTCGCACAGGCATCGCCATTGATAATCTCATATATCGTAACCTTCACATCTCTTTCACGTTGGTGCTCGACATGGGTCTTTCCTCAGCGATGAGCGGCATGCCAGTGCCTAACACGCCGAGCCAATCACCCTGCTATTCATACGAATATCCGGTTCCTTTCTTCCCATAGATTCTAATTACTTGAAGGTGCTTTCCGCTTTGCTTACGCGTAGCCATTATTCCTTGTCTCTCACTGAACACTGTACAAGCACTTCACAAGCTTCAATTTGAGTACGTCATCTATTGCAACAAGCGGGATCAAAAAGAAAGAAGTGTAATGTACGTTGACCCTAACGCATACTGCGACTTGTTTTGTTTTGTCAACAGGGGCTTTTTTTCTTTATTTAATTAACTTCTTCATTTAGGTCCGTCCATTACATCTGCCAACCAAGTTTCGCTTTGTTTATCCAGGGTGTTACATACCCAGCGATGCACTCGATGCTGGCGCAATGGTCTCCCAAGTTCGAGCGCTCCACTGCCACTGCCCTGGTTCACGCCGGAGCCCACGTTGGTGCCATGGCTGCGCTCACCTTCTCGGGGTTCCTTGCGGCGTCGACGTTTCTCGGCGGCTGGCCAGCTGTATTCTACGTTTTCGGTAATGCTGCACGTGCTTCCTCGCACGTTACACTCACATTGAAACCATCCTTGCAGATTACGAAATCCCTGTGAGACAGCAAGCAACACCCATCAAATTAGTGAGCACTCATCGTCAGTGCAGAACGTGAAAACTACCGCATTTCTCTCTTACTCCTTCTGTATCAATGAAACCGGTTTCTTCTTTCGAAGTGGTGTAGATGTGAAAAGAAGATGACGAAAAAAAAGACTAAGGACAGCGCAATGAGCAATTTAATTGGTATATAATATATGCGACATTAAGGGACAGGAAGACCGTGGCATAGATGAGAGCAAATCGTGTGTATGTGATATTCTAGTTGAAAAACAAGTAGGCTTGGTCGCATCGATCAGTGCGAAGAGAAGATAAATTAAAATAACTGAATGGGTGCCAAGGAAAGAGAAACGCAGATGAAGGTGCCAAACGAAAAATTTACATGACGAACATACGAATAGTTTGCATATAAAGACGATAGACTCAAGAAAGGCGTAATCGAATGCTACTTGGAGAAGTCTTCATCCAGCAGCGAACATATGATGATGAAGACGATGAAGTGTGAAGATAAGTGGAAATATCAGAACTATGATAAGTGAGAGAAAGGGGCACAGTTCATCTGTGTCTATGTTTGTTAGTGGAGCCGGGTCAAGGAAATCAGTTCGGCGGAAATAAACTAGGTTGCGAAATGTTTTCATTTTGCAGGAGACTGGAAACAGTGAATTGGTTCTTATGTTACACACGTAACTGCCAGATGGTGCAACGGTTGGCTCCTGGGATGATGTGTGCGGGTGGCATAGTGCTACTAGCGGACATTGCAGGAAATTACAGAAACTTTCGAATACGTGTGGCAATGAAGCGACATACATAGGCCTTAATTTTAGCACAGTAAAATTATAGGAATTATGAGCTTCAAAGAAAAGCCGAGTAATTACGTGGTATCAATTCAGCAGCAAGTCATACCCATAGTCAAGTAATATAAATACCTGGTTGTATGCATAAGCGAAGGAAGGCCTACTCAAGCATCCACCAAGATAACCTGAGGATGAAGGGGAAGCAAAATGCAGCTGTAATAAAACATAGAGCCCTTTGGGGCAACAATAAATATGACGTGGTGTAAGAAATTCGGAAAGGTGTAATGGTGCCATCCCTAACGTTAGCAAATGCTTAAAATCGGAGATCATCACGGGATTGGAAGTCAGCCAAAGGTCGGTTGGCATTGGAGAACCACCGTAAAAGCAAAAATGAGACTGGGCAGGGTGACAAAGGTTGGACCTCTCTACGACTAAGAGATGCGATGAGAAATATAGACACAGGAAGATGGATGAGAAAAACAAACTAAACTACTAAAGCGCGCAAATATGTGTACTTTAAGAGCATGGACACAGAATTGAGGAAAAGATCAAGAAAGTTGGCAACCAAGTATAGGATAATCGAATGTTCAAATAGACAAGCACGGCGGTTTAAACTAGACCGTAAACCAACGTCAACTGCAGCAGAACTTGTTGCTATCCGGGAGGCACTTCGATTTCTTTCTGAGGAGCCTCCTAGTGCATGAACGATATTCCACGATTCCAAGCCAGCTCTTCAAACTATTTACTGTGTCCTCAGACATGTGCCGCATTATTCAATGTCTATAGAAATTACAGAGCATCTCGACCACGCAAATAGAAATGGCCATAATATCGCCTTTCGGTGGATACCTTCACACTTTCATGTGATAGGGAACGAACAGGCAGACGCTTAAGCGAAGACTGCGTTAGATAATGCTTCTGAGATACGCATTCTCTTCTCACTAACGGACACAAATGCCCTCCTTCGTTGCGTAATATACAACCATGCGTTGGAGCACTGTACCCAACCAGATTGACGACAGAAGCAAGTGCATAAATGGGACCCAGAAATGAAGTTTCATGTGCCTCACAAGCTGAAAAAAAAAAAAACAAGCGCGGTGCACCAGATTCGCCTTGGTGTCGCATTGATCTACGTTATAGGCATTCTACAGGTTGCAGTGATACTAGCCTAAATTGTTAATACTGTCGGCTACCAGAAACAATTGATCATATCATTTACGTTTCTCGTGCTTGCGCACAAGAACGACGGACACTGGTCTGTACCATTGCAAACGTCGATAAGAGGCCACTATCACACGAGCTTATTTTAGGTCCTTGGCCTAATGCAAACAGCGCAGCCCAGCTAACAAGTGCCACTATAACCTTTCCCCAGCCATTGTATATAGAGAAACGCTGGAGATGCCACAACGCCGTTAACTTGTATATACGGACCTCCTCATATCATTATCACCATTCATCAGCTATTTTCCTCCCCGTCATTTTTCCCCATTGTAGAGTAGCAGGCCAGAGCAAGTTATAGCTCAGGCCAACCTCTCCGCCTTTCTGCAAACAAATTTATCTCTCTTCATCTCTCTCAAATAGACAAGCCGGAGTCATCAAAAAAGTTAGTGAAACAAACGCGGCAAATTGAATGCTAATGATAAAAATCAATGGAAACTTACAAATGCCGCAAGAAAGAAATCAGGAGAGAGTCTTTCATCATCATCATCATCATCATCATCATCATCATACTTTATGTCAACTGGACGGACGAGGGCCTCTCCCAGCGATCTCCAATTACACCTGTCTTGCGCTAGCCGATTCCAACTTGCGGCTGCAAATTTCCAAATTTCATCAACCCACCTAATTTCCTGCCGTCCTCGACTGCTTTTCCTCTGCCTTGGCACACATTTTGTAACTCTAAGGGTCCACCGGTTATCCGCCGTATGCTTTTTAATGTCCACTAGAATATTGGCAACACCATTTCGCTCTCTGATCGACACCGCTATCTTCTCATCTCTTAACATTACACATAAAATTTTTCGTTCATCACTCTTTGCGCAGTTCTTAACTTATTCTCGCGCTTGTTTTCTAGCCTTCAAATTTCTGTCGAATATGTTAGCACCGCTAGAATACAATGATTATACACTTTTTAAAGGCAGCGGTAAGCTCCGTGTGAGAATTCGGCAATGCCTACTTAGTGGATTCCAACCCATATTGATTCTTCTTTAAGTTTCCTTCTCATGGTCAATGTTCCTTGTGAGTAATTCACTTTGAAAAACGTATGCCTGCACAGACTATATTAGCCGACTGGCGATGATTAGTGCTTGTCCTTTGCCAGACTATTGGACATTAACTTTGTCTGCTGCATGTTAATTAAAAAGAGGAGGAGAGAAAATTTTGCGATAACACAAAGAGCAGTGTTTTGCTATTTCAGGGTGCTGCTGACTGCCTCAGAACAAGAACGTATCGGAGGAAATATTCTCTCAGAATGAGGCACGTACCTGTTGCAGCCAGATTCCGGGGACGACTCAGTACATTGTAATGTCATAACAATTAATATGTTCTCCCCGCCATAACTATAGGCAACGTCCACCTTGCCGAAGCGCTGGGGTTTAAAGCTGACAGGAGCGTTAACTCATCAGCAGTTGAAATAAGCGAGATACTTTAAAAGTTTTGGTGATACAAAAAAAAACAATATGGAAGAGCTCGATAGGGCCGGCGTTGTACTACAGCACTAAAGGAAGCTATACTAAAGCACCGCAAAGGCTGAATTTGCTGGCCCGGGCGCGCCGCAGGAACTTAGTCTATACATGCCTTAGCACTGTCATTGCATAGGTGGTGTATTCTAAGACATTACAATAAAACGGCAAGCAGTACGTGATAATAAAACCTTGCAAAAAAATTTCCCCGACTAAGCATGTGTCAGCTAACATGAAAAGGCTGACGGAAGCAAAACCTCAGTTAAAAGCTTTTCTCAACGCATTTCATTTAGAGTTGGTGTGTACACCTTATGTTGTAAACCAGAAGGATTGTACCCACTTGTAAGAAAAGAAGAAAAAAATAAGGGAGTTTCGCCCGAAGGTGAAACATTGACAGCGATAACAAAACTCCACATCACGCTCTAAGTGGTCGCGCTGTGTTTTATGACGATATGCGGAGGCGACATGGCACGATGAGGCAAGCGAGACAGCCGCTGCGGCGCATCAAGAATAGCACCATGGCATTTGGTCGCCTTATCACTAGGCTAGTGCGTGAGGGATGTGGCAACGGCGTCACTACGTCGCACCTGGATGGTGCACGAGATGAGAGCGATGTGAAAACTGGGAAAAACCTGTTGGCACTTGGCAGCGCTAGATATAGCTTGACGTTCTTTCCGCCGAGGCGAGTGCATGGCACCACGATGCGGTGAGCGCACAGATGCTACGTATGCAGGAGCGCCCATGCGTGTGTCGATTGCATGGGTGAAGCAATCGTTTGTTACAGAGCGCGGAACAAACTGGAAGATGAGCCAGCCTAGTCTCGTATCCTACGTGAGGGTAACATGGCTGCGACGCTTTCTTCAGCTAAGCGCACTCCGCTTCTCTTTATGCAACCTCCCCCCCCCCCCCCCTTCCCATCCGCGAGCGAGCCACGCTTGCGCATCGATGCCGTGACAGCACGAGTGCGGCGGTGCGAGCGCCCCTTCAGGGTCCTAATTCCTATCGCTATAAATTGGCTCTTGTAAAGAGTTTTTCGCCCCCCAGAAAAGGGGGCTTAAGCTTATATTAGGTACCAGATCCGCTGCATGTTCAAACGCGCGTGATGGGCAGGAAAATAAAAGGTGGGAAGTGTACTGCTATACTAAAGCCCTGCTGACCCTACGACGAAACAATGCTCGTGTATAAATTTAAGGCCCATGAATAACAGCCTGAATGTTGTTGGAGTGGAGGCCAGCTGTATCTACAGCATGCAGTAAGAATAGTTACACCCTTAAGGATGTTTTCTTGTCGCACATGATAATTTCACTGTCGGATATTTCTGTGCGCTGAAGGCTGTTAGAATGATTACATAGTTTTCAAATAAGTATTTTCTCATCACACGTCTTGTTAGAGCTCCGTTGTCGTCCTCTATCAATTCTCGTAAGGCCCTAACGGTAAGGGTGTTAGCAGCGCACCAAAAAAAATATCACATCCTAAAAGGCGTAAGCATTTTTACAGTGCTGTGACCGTAAAGCAATCTTCAAAGCGAAGCAATAAATAAAGAACGCGGTAAAGCGGCGCCATTTCACTAATATAACCGTATCGAGAGCGGTCAAATACGCGGTAACATTCACACCGTAGAAAGACCGGTTTGTGATATGATTTTTTTTCTTTCGCAAAAAGAAAACTTGCTTTTTCTAGGAACAAAAGAGTCACAATAGTCTTAATCAGAACAAAGAATCGCCCTATCTGGCCGATCCGGGCCTGGGCTTTCGCACCAGCTCGGGCCTGTGCAGAGTTCTAAGCTGCACGATGTAGAGATATAGGTTTCAATGCAGAGACGAAAGCCTAAGTAGAGGTAGATGTTTTGCTAGAGTGAAATCGATATAGCAAAACCTGATTGCTTCCAGCAGGCTAGGTCACTATATTTGTCGCCGCCTCACTTGAGAGGGGTTGCCAACAGAGATGATGATGATGATCGTCATCATCATCATCATTTTATGATTATTCGCGGGTGTAAACAGCTGTTTACACCCACAAATTATTGCCGAGCAAGCACGCAGTTTATGGGCAACCAGCCTTCTCTGTTAGGCTAATGCAAGAATACAGAAAGCATTAAAGACAGGCGAAAATTTGGTGAATGACGCGCCACACTGCGGCGGCAGTTCAAGGTAGCGCTCGTGCTCGTCGCTTTCTTCTCCTGACAGTGTTCTCTAGTCGCGTTACATACAGCCATACAGCCTGCCGTCCTGCGCATGCCATTGTTCACTGTGCTTCTTTTTTCCGGTTAGGCAACGGGCTAGATTTGTTACATTAATGTAATAAATGAAGGTAACGTGTATTTTGTGTGCTTTGAATTTTCAGGCTTTCTAGGCTGCGTGTGGTTCGTGTTTTGGATGTTCCTAGTCTATGATTGCCCCGAAGATCATCCTCGAATCACTCAGGAGGAATACGACTACATTTTGATCAACCAAGGTGAAGAAAAAGTACAAAAGGTACAGTTAAACCTCTTTACAAAACTGGGGTATTCTCTTGACCTGTACTTTTTAGTCGTGTTACGCGCGGAAAGATGGCTAAGTTTAACTGCTTCAACTTTTGGTGAATGTAAAAGATAAACAATGTGCAATGAAGCCCTTCTTCCGCTGTGCGAACGCAAACGGGTTTGTTTGGCTTCCAGAACCTGAAAATACCATGGAAGTCCATCGCCATGTCGAAGGGACTCTGGGCTCTCTCTCTGGCACACTTTGGATCAAATTGGATATACTACACATTTCTCACCATCATTCCCTCGTATTTGTCTACAATCCTTCTCTACGACATCAAAAAGGTGGGTAAACTATAAGTAAAGTGTCACTGCCCAGTCATGTCTTCAAAGAATGTTGTAATAGTGAACAGTAATTTCGCTGCTATCATTAGGCATTTATCTTGCGCGGCAGTAAGTACAGAACTTTTCGTGTTGTTCTCAATTCCAAGTTATTTCAATCCCTAAATGCGCAAAAGCTTTTTGGTTATGCTATTATAAACAAAGGTTGTTGTTTTTTCTGAGCGTAGCAGCCCTTGTAATTTGCTAGCAACCTGAAGTCTAGCAGTACCTTGTAGCAGGCTAACAGTTCCTGGAACAATATTGAACACGCCTGACAGAAACGCGCGCGTTGTATTGACGGGAAAAGTGCAGTCGAGTAAAGAAAAAAATTTAAACACTCGAGCTTCCCGGACGCGCACCACTTTTTCTTTTTCTTTTTCAGAATGGTCTGATCTCTTCGCTCCCGTATCTCCTTACCACAATCACCAGCTGTTTGGCGAGCGTTTACGCTGACGTGCTGCGAAAGAAGGGAATCATGAGCACCACAGCCATCCGGAAGTTTTTCAACACTTCCGGTGCGTTTTCTAAGTCATTCTCACGAGCTGCTGCTGATCAGGTGACGCCCGAGAACCTTCAAAGCACGTGTCATCCGGACCTGGTCCGCACATTTACTCGAACGATGTAATACGAAGAAGTCAGCTACACGTGTCGAAGGAAAGCACTCCCGCTGTTTCTTTCTTGTTATCGCGTACCAAAAGTTTAAAACGGAAACAAACTAACCCCCCCCCCCCCCCCCCCCGATAAAAGATTCCTCTCACCAAGGTAACTGATGGGAGAGATATGTATGTGAAAACCGCATTTGTTACTTAGCACATGAAGGTGAACGCACGAGAGACACATCAAAGCTAAGCACAAATTTGAACCTCCGCTAAATATTCACATGCGCTTTCCTTAGCTTCAGTATTTGCCGGTTTCGAAGTTAATAAACCAGCATCTTTCTTTAAACAAAAGTGTCGACAAAGGCATCCCGTTGAGACAGGGTGCTAGTCAATGCATGATTTCATTTTCTCCCTAATTTTAGTGAGTGAAGTTTGCCTCGAGAAACTTTACATAAACAAATGCTATTAATAACGAAAAGCTGGGGATGTTTGCCTGGGTTACGGCCTGGCATGGTAGCCCAGGTATTGGGCGAAAAATATATGCACAGTCAACCTGGATTGCTAGAGCGACTCAAAGAAAATGGAGCAAAAGAAACGGCGGACTAGGGCATTAAGCAAGAAGTTCATTTTCGGGTAAGTGTCGGGGCGTCGGTTCTTTGCGGATCTCTTTGACCTAAGAATCATGAACTTGAAAAAGGGGGTGGGGGGAGGGTACCAGTGAAACATAAAGGACGCGCAAAAGGGGCCCCGCCTTTTTCAAGTTCATCATGCACCAACTGGCCCAAGAGGTTGCGCTAGTGCACCTAAGAATCATGTTCGCCTTGCAAATTACCATCGCAATCACCTTTGCCGATTACACTATGTAGTGCAGAATGGGTCATGTTATGGAGGCTATCACGTGCAACGCACACTCTACACCTGTATATATAGCGCATTCCGCAACAAAGAGAAACTTTTAGGGAATGCTCGTGAGGCATACAGTGCGATCGACGAGTGCGGCGGTGCTTGACGCATTGTGTATAGCTGAAAACACGAGCTAGTTGGTTTCACGTTAAGCTGAGTAAAATCAGAAACATACCGTTTCGAAGTGGTTCTAAAAGAACGCGAGGTCAACGTTTGTACTGGGTTGCATAGCTCGCACAGTAAGGGTCATAACTTGTGTCGTACTTCACGGGTCTGATATGTGCTGCATGTAATCGTGAATGTTTCTAGTGTCATTGTACATGAAACAGTTCGGCAGCAAAAGTTGTGATGCTCAAGGGGCAATTTTCTGTTGTGCTACCAACCAATAATTACATTAAAGAAGAATTTTATCAAGAGAAAACCAAATTCTAATTTGGGTTCTGTACAGAACGCGATGTTAGCTATGTCAGAATCTCTAGATTTTGCGTCAGTTTCGATCGCGCATTCTAATGAAATTGATGAAATTTCCATAAACTCATTTGACGAACTCTTTCGCTCTTTGTTTCATGGCGAACAAAGTAAACAAAAGACTCTGCTTAATCTAACTTACCACTGTTTCCAGAGAAAACCCAATTCGCATTCTTGATCCTTATTCCAGTAGTTCATTGCTTTTAGGCTTCCAAAGTCGGAAGAGCTGTAGTTTCGGTTACAGAATATTTTTCTTCATTACAACGCCTTTCGAATGGCGTCCTATGGCAAGGCTTTGTTAAATAACAAGACTGAGCTGAAAGCCTCGTAATCATTACGCCGAGACTCCCCGACTAAGCTTTCTTCATTACATACACAAAGCACAGTGAGCAACGGCTTCGGCCAACGAGGCTAACAGCACTATCAGTATAGGATGTGCGGAATGGGTTGGTTTGGTGACGGTGGCGGTCTCTTTATTGCGAGACCCCCTCCCGTGGCGACCCTTATTTATAACGCGGCGAATGCACCGAGTGAAACCGTAGTCGGGCTAACCAGGCCCGGCCCCATTACGAGATGTTCTGCGGCTTCGACTCCTATTGCAGTATACGAGAAACAGGGCCGTCTCAGACTAATAGCTCCATGACCTTCGCCTTCGCAGCCGCCGTGGTGCCCGCACTTCTGCTGATCGGGATGCCGTTGGCCGGATGCGACAGAGTTTGGTCCGTGGTGCTCCTCAGCCTGGCCGGGGCGGCGCTCGGCGTCCGAGAAGTGGGATTCATGGTCACCCACATCGACATGTCACCCGATTTCGCCGGTAGGCCTTGAATGCACTCCGCCATGACGCGCGTACAACAAAGAAAGACACGCCGTGCACACACACACGCGCCGACTTGAGGAGACAGAGAGAGAGAGAAGAGAACGGGAAGTACAGGCGAGGTTTTTCTTTTTTCTTTTTAATGCTGCGCCGAATCAGCAGAATTGTTGTCTGTGTCTGCGACACGAGAAAAGAACATGGCTTGCTGAGGTGCAGTGCCACCTCGGCAGCTCTCGATACAGGATACGTGTTGTTATTGTTTTGTATTTTTTATGAGCGGCTGTTATACGCAGATAACGGGCGAAGTTCATTCGGCCTCCTTCGCACTGTCGCTCGATTGCTTTGATCAGTGAATGACAGGACGTAACGCCTCTCTTGTCGTAGCAGTACATAGATCTCTCTTTAACTCGCTATACAGACTACCACATGAGAAGGGAGGTCGGTTCACTTATGGGCTAACCAGTATGACATTGCCGTGCAGAGCGGTTACCATGCGGAGTTGAGAGAAACATTACTTATGAACTACTCTCAGCCCGAGTCGCCGCTGTCGGAGTCAAGCTCAGACCAGTTGTCCGGACCCACAGATGTGTTTTATGTGGGCAAACAGCAGTGACCACAGTTTAGGGAATTAAGCTCTCCTGAGTGTAGTGAAGGAATTGGGGGGAGGGATGTTAGAACAAGTTCCTTTGGTTGGGGAGGGGAATGCTTTGGGCAGGATAGAAAGAAAGTAGTTATAGCAAACTGACCGCAAATATCATTGAAGCAAACTGCCAACCACTAAACCGTGATTGGCTCCATCGCTTGCACTTGGCGATCCATCACCGCTTTCTGTCTTCTCATCAGTTTCAATCGCCATCGCTTTCTTTCATTTAATGTATGCGTTTATTGCTTCGCAAAGGTGAGCGCTCGTTTTCTGAGACAAATTTCATTTCATTTCATTTTATTACCTTAATGGCCCCAATAAATGGGGTGTTACATAAGGGGTGGCAAGAATAAAAATACATAGTCACAATAACAGCAAGTTTCTTACCTTTTCAATGAATTGCGATAGGCGCATGATGAGAGCAACGCCGTTAGGAATGTCGTTCTAATCTGCTGCTGTGCGAGCAAAAAAAGAATGTGAAAACAGGGAAACTTGTAGCTGATAGCTGGTGCAGTGAGATATGCGTGTAGGGGGGAGGATATAAGGTGCAATGCGCATAGTGCTATGAAAGGATTTGTGAAATAGAGATAAGTTGGCAATGTGACGACGGAGCGATAAGGGGAATAATGCGGATGCAGTTTTTAGGGAGGAAACGCTGATAAACGCTGAATATGACGAGTGAATGAAAGGAGCGGCGCGATTTTGTACATATTCGAGATCATTAATAATTGATGAGGATTGATGATGAGGATTGATGAGCATTGATGAGGATTCCCAATAAGCAATGCAAATTCTAGTTTTGACATGACAAATGATTTGTAGGCTAATAATTTTACATGTTGAGGAGTATGATATAGATGGCGTTTTAAAAATCCCAACGTCCTTACTCGCGGATGATATTATGTTAGTAACATGATAATTAAAACATTAAAATAACCTGTAGCTTCCCACCATTGTTTGGTTGCAAATAGGCCGGATAGGTTTAAAAGAAAAGTTGAAGGTAACACATCAAATAACTTCTGTTTGGCCATCCGTTTTCTCTTCTACGGAACCGCAGTAAAGCTGAACTACTTATGAGGCTAGTACTGGAACATTGCATTCTGCAAAACGTTCAAATGTGACAAAAGCTTAACAAGTGACAAGTCACAAAGTCTTAATGTTGCAACAGCATTCACCGTGCTACACGGATGACGAAGCGGTGCTTCACACAGTACATGCGACAACAGAGCATCGCCTTGTCCGAACATGGAAAGCAGTGCTTAAGGATTTCTAAAGTGACGAAACCTTCATTTTTTTTTTGCTGATAATAGTCACCAGAAAAAATAAAATTTTGAGTTCGACCCGCGTTTCCACACATACATTTTGCGTACCCCACGTGATACTGCCGACACCAGCATATTACTGTTATATCTTGAAGTGGGTTGAGTGAATACGCGCAATCCCGCCTGTTGCTCCAATAGCTACTATTTGCAGGCAGCATACTTGAGTCGTGAAATACGTCAACTCTTTTCCAACTGTCGTCATTCCCACAATATGTGTGGGTAGGTGTGCCGGCAAAAGAGTTCAATAATGTGACAAGGCGCAGTTGGCCCTTCTCCGACGTCTTTCAGTTGTTACTGCTTTGGTTTTCCTCGCACAAGAACAATTTAGCCTGGAATGCGTCCATGGAAAATTTCAGTCACATGACAGTGTGCAACAATGAGACCCCCTAAAGGGACGACAACCGAGCTATAGGTTTATCTAGGCACGACCTCAAAACTTTCCTTGTGACAGCGCAGGCTTTAACAATCTAGACGTCAGACTATACGAGCAGTGCTCCGGGGATATATAGCTACGAACGCATAACTTTTGCTCCATATCCCGGTGAAATATGGACCCTTAAGAAAGTCAGTGTTGAAGCAGGCTAGAGATCACGTGACACAGTAAACACAACGGCTGCGCAAGCACTAAACGATCCTGAACTGGCGCTCTCTACTGCCTTGGCCAACCCTTTTCTTTCTTCTTGCTCCGCGATTAACACCGTTTACAGCACCCCTTTTATTCCACTTCATGACTTTTTCTTTGTTTTTTCCCTTATTTTTCTTTCATTCTTTCTTTCTTTTGGTGAACGGAAAACTTGCGCAAGCGATAAGGATGCAATAACTGAGGCGTCGTGAATGCCTGGAATGCTTGCTTGCCGTGCTGTCCGCGGTGCGTTTCGGAAATGTTCCAAACGACGTGCCTCGTGACTTGCTTTTGTACACCATTCTTTACCGAGGCCTTTGTTATGGTCGTTCTGTTATTTCAGCGCGCCGAATGCAGAACGCCTCTGCGACAGCTTCGGCGGATGCCGCCTTATCTCGGGGCCACGGCAGAGGCAAACAAGAACCGTTTCTAATTTCCGCCAGCTCCTGCAAATGAGGCCTCGCTCGCGTCCACGTTCGAGTGAAACACGAGCTTCTGCACGTGACACTGGGCGGCGACTGCTTGCCTCGGGGAGAATTGTCTTCCAACCGCGCCGAATCGAAACGTACGCTCAAGAGCGTTCGAATACCGCCATTTGTTCTTCAAGTAACGTCCTAAAGCGTTCCTTAACGATATTCCTTAAAAAGAAAATAAAAAGAAGAAAATAACACGCAGATAAGTTTACGAAACGTGATGGTAGAATGAAGGACACATTTAAACAGATTTTATAAAACAGCTAAACCTCTGGCACTCATTGGCCTTACTTAGCGACTTCACCGGTTAGGTTATTCTGCAACAACAAACCGTCCTTCAGCTGTCAGATTGACAGACTATCAACGACAGACAAGCGCAGACATCGCATTTCCGTCACATGTCTTTCAATAAGAGTTCTCGTGTGTACTTCAATGACACGGGTAGAAGCAAAGCAAACGCAATGAACAACGAGGGAAGGCAGCAAATATTTGCTCGCGCACCAATAAAGCCCCCGGAACTTAGAGACAGACAGGCTGATCTTGAGATTGGCAGAAGCGCATGTACGCGTTAGATTAAATTCTGACCCAGCGTTCTTAGAACCATCAATCGTCTTTTTTTGTTCTGCGCAGGAACACTTCTTGGAGTCACAAACACTATCGGAAATCTCCCTGGATTTCTCATGCCATACGTCGCTGGAGTGCTCACCAGTGAAGAAGTGAGTTTTATTCCACTTGACGCATTCAGCTGGGTTTAGCGGAAACTAAGGAAATACCACAAGCAACAAAGAAAGAAGAAACAGCTCTGTTTACTTCCTTTCCATTGTCTAGCACCGCAGCTCGTTTTTAAGAAGCACTAGAACCCACTCGCCGCGAAGTTTCCGTTGTTGTGCGGAGGTTACATATAGGAGCAGTAACAATGCTAGTGACGGGATCTGTCCAACCAAGAAACGAGGATGTAGTGTTCTCCAGTCAATGTTATTTTACCTGCGCATTGCCTGAGTGGCTGTGTGAACGGGTGAGTTAACTCACGATTTAGGGGTTGAGCGACCGTTAAGGGAGACGACGGTACCGAAAATATGGTGTGTTTTCGTAGTTGCTCACCTTGTTCTGGGCTCAGCGACATGCTGCGAAGTTAGCAGTTCTTCGCTGACGAGGAATAGCGCGACACACGAGAGACAAGAAAGAATCCCGACACTGCACTCGTGTCGTGATTCTTTCTTTGCCCTTGTGTGTGGTGCTATTTATCGTCAGTACGGAATACCGACTCCCCCAGAATGTTGCACTTTGAAATTAGTTCCAAGAAAGAGAAACAAGAAAAGAGAGAACGAGCAGCTTGACGCCATTGTTCTATGTTCTCACGTCCTGACAGATTTCAACAAGGCCTGCATTATCAGACGTCTCTTGCGTGAGAGCATTGCCTCATTGGCAGGCGTTTAGGCATCGGCATGATATAGAGAATCGCCACGACGATGAGAAGTCATAAAGGGCAGTTACGTTAGAGAAATTTCGCAAATGCAGGCCTAACCCTTTCACTGATAATGCGAAAAGGACCATACAGGACACAAGTTACTTGAATTAGTAGTTGACGGCGCAAACTGTGCACCTAGGTAGAAAAATTTTTAAATCGCATTTCAGTTATTAGAGCTATGCTAAATTAATTTAATATATTCTTGTCTTCGCAAGCTGTTAAATAATATTGACTGCTAATTTAGCCATAACACAGTCAAGCGAATATATTATAGAGCCACCCCCTTCCCCCCAAGAAAAAAAAAAATGTTGCCGCTGTCGCAATATCCATACATAAAATAAAACCTGACAAGTATTCCCTGCGATCACAGCGTTACATAACGTGAGCATGTCCTATGAGCAAGTTAGATTGTCAATAAAGTTATTTGTACCTGTTCAAGACATAGTAGTAAATGCAGTGGGTTTAAACTGCTTAAACTTCAAACATACGCAACGCAACTTCATAAAAAAAAATTGTTTGAACAGCAACCTGACAAAAACACATTGATTGGCGTATATAATTATCACTGATCACCCATTCGTTCGAATAGTGGACGCTTGTTCCACTCGACCGGGTTTCAAAAACTTGAGCTTGGCCTAGTTGGTGTTTACTATGTTTTGCTTAAGTTGGCTAATAAAGAATAATGAGATAGTTGGATGTTAACGCCCGTGCCGTTGTTAGTGTTTGTCTGTTTGTTTGTTTGTTTGTAAAGAAATCAGATAAAATTAATTTTTTTTTTGTTTCGCTGTCTTCATACTTGTTTAGCGGTAAAGATGTAACTCGATGTTCAATATAAGTTCACATCAAGTTTATGAAGTTAGTGTGTGCGCACTTTACTGCTTCTAATACAACGCACATAAATATATAGTAATCTGTTGTACATATGCATGCATAACGTTACTGCACGGCGCTATGTACAGGCTGCATAGGCATGCATAGCACCAACAAACCGAGGCGCGTATAGCACAAACAAATGCGGCGCGTATGTGTGTGTGTTCTAATTCGAAGAACCTCGACCCTGTTTAAAGTTCTTGCTATCTGGAACGGTTTCGGCTTTTCTTTTTGTTACTTTGCCTTCTTTTTTTTTCTCTCAGAATAATTTGTTGTGTTCTGCTTATTATCGCAAGAGAGAGACAAAGCCTACACCAACTTTGCTGCTCCAGTATATGTCGGAAGTTTTTACCTGTCTGCAACCCCTGACAGACGCTGATACACCGACTGAAACTGTTGGGCATCAAAGCCGAGATAACTGCGCAGTTGTGAAACTCCATTTCATTCATTTATGGTTGGACCCATTAACATGTGCCAGTACTATATAATGGCATTAGGAAACACGAGTTTCTTCAGCAGAAAGTGTTTGTTTCATTACTGTGCTTTAACCCCGCCAGGTTTTCAAAATACCTTGTGGTTCGTTATTTTTACAGTTAGTGGGAAACAAAAATTAATGACTTGCACAAAATGCACGCTAGCGTATCAATCGAACGCCGCTTTTTTTTCCTTCAGAACTCGATCCGGACGTGGAGCTACTTCTACTACATCGCCGCAGCCGTGGGCATTATCTGCGCAGCCGCTTTCCTGTTCTTCGGCACCGCCGAACTTCAGCCTTGGGGCAGGGGCACCGGAGCACAGGAACCGGCTTTCATGGACGAGAAAGAGAAACCGGCCAAGGAGGAGACCAAGACGGAATGCTCGAGACTCTAGGTGTTCGTCGCGTTATTCTAACGGGACACTGCGAGCATATACGTCGCCTGGCGGGCAGGAAAGCAATTCCACCATTTGCGACATCAAGACGTCTCGTTCTCTCGGCAGCTGCTTCCGAGACACCAGGGGGGCCAGAACACCGAGACAGCTGTTTGTTTCTTTGTTTGGTCAGACTTGAACGCTGGTTCAGTTTACAAGTATAGGGTCATCAAATGTGTTTTGCGGCTAGAATGGGGAAGAGGGTAGAAGGGTAAGGCACAGGTTTCGTTCTGTACGTTGTTGTGTACGTTGTCGGGCGTCACCTCGGTTTTAATTCGCGAAACAGAGCTGCGCAACTATCCCTCACGACTACACGCGATGCGTGCGCACAAGTGAAGAAAGATGAAAAAAAAAGGCGAAGTGTGTTCTTAGAAGTAAATGTGGACCATTGTCATTTATCATTCACCGTGACAAACTTGAACGATACATTTGCAATCAAAAAGTGAAGCAACAACGTAGTCAAAATTATCATATTCACAGTATTTAAGATGCCTGCAAGAATACTTCCCTTCACTGTCTTCGTTCAGTAAACGAAGTCAGCAGAGCGTCCTCAAAGAAAAGGGTAAAGTTCCGTACAGGGGCCTGTGCTCGCATAGCGGTGGTAAAGAATGATATTTTGCGATAACTAAAACACCCCTTTTCAAAGTGGGTTTGCTGTTTCATCGCGCCGTCGAACATTCTTCTTCGACCAAAGAGGAAGCTTGTGAGACTGCTGGCTGACTGCCATGTCGCGTTTCTGAACCTACTCGTATCAACGGCTGCTTGGTGAGGTTCTTGTGGGGTTTGGTGCGTTTTCGCGCATCTGTCAATTTCCGTCTGCACCGAAAAAAAAAGGAGGAGGGGTTGGAGTTTGGGAGGATGTTTAATATGGCCGTTGCTCCCACCGCGTGTATTACCAGCCCGTATCGGCGCGCAGGTCCCCCTACAATACAGATTCAATTCGCTGCAAGAGGCTCCACGGCCAAGCTTTCTAAGCTTATAGTATACTTGCTTAGCGACGCGTAAAAGAGAAACATTTGCGGGTGGGTAGGCGCGTTTTATAATCAGCCGTGACATCTTTACGCACAAAATATACCTTTGCGAATGCGCTTTGTTTACTGGAGGTGCCACATGCTTTATCTTAATGCATATGAAGTCAAGCGCTGTCCATGGCTGTTGGCAAGTCTTACACCACATAAAACTCGTTCCGTGTGGTGCATACTCAAAGGCAAGTCAAAGAAGGTTGCTCATTATAAAACAAGATTCATTAGAAAATGATGACGGAAGAAATAATTTAATCTGCAAATGCGCCTAGATTTTCCTGTTGAAATATGGCCTAAATTTAGCAAACTTGGAAGGTCACGCAACTGCACCATCGCTTCCTCAGTTCCGCCACGGTGGCAATTTAGGAATAAAAATTGAACCTGAATGATTGATTAGTGGAGTTCAAGGTCCCAAAACAACACTGAGACTATCAAAGACACCGTATTGGAGGGTACCTTCATATTAGTTTGGACAAGTTAAAGATTTATTTTAAGGTTCACCTAAATTCATTGTAGCAAATCTAAGTATAAATTTCATCCCACATCGAAATGCGGCCGCTGCGGTCAGCTATCGAACCTGCGACCTCGTGCTCAGCGGTAGAACAGGGCGGCTACTGAGCCACGGTGGCATTTAAAAATTCGAATTTGTCTCGCTGTCTTTCGCCATTGACGCGTGACCTTTCTTCGGCCGATGGCGCAATGAGACTGTTCCAAAATGGCAGCTTAACAGCCTCACCTTCATTATAGCCTCGCTTTATTGGCCATTTAGTGAGACAATGCATGTAGCCTTATACTACAGCTGACAGTATGTCGTGATTTTATTAGCTGGCCACGCCGTCTAGACGGGCTAATTCGTAAGCCCTTGAATGTAGCTGTGGAAAATAGTGAGCGTTCTCTCTTTGTATCGGGTGGTCTATCTGCTCAGGTGTGCCAAAGAATACATGAACTTAAGAACTCGTCATGCTGCCTTTTCAGCAGGTACATAAAGTTATTTTAGCCATTCACTGGACCAGGGTGACGAAATATTAGACAGTTTTATACCATATATATATTTTTATGACGTTGGGTGACAGAAAGCTTATGAAAAGAGCCAACACCAAGTTCGCTTGTACATATTTATCTACTCATGTTTGTGTTAGTGAGAAAGAAAATGAATATATATATGTATATTGTTGAGACACACATGATGTTTTGTGCACTTGTTGTATTTTGTGCTCAGAGTTGACAACTACGATGATATTTAATAAACACGTAAGTTGATATGTTCAAAAAAGAACCGCTTAGTTTGTTTGTTCCTCATGTAAATCAGCGTTGCAATATATCGGCCATTATTTTTCGTTGTTAATGTTCATGTTTCTCTAAGTAATGCTAACGTTACCCATGATGCTGAATTTCATTGGTTTACGTAGTCTTACGCTGGCGTTACACAGATGATATACTTCGCTAAACAACCTGATCACTACCACTTTCTTTTTGTCCAGTTTCATTTCTCTTTCCCTCTATTATTTTCTACGTTTCAATTTCAGCCACAGCTCATTTCCCCGATGCTTTTCTTGGCTTCATTATCTGGTGGCTTTATATGGACGTGATCAACAAAGTTAGAGCCCCTCGGTTTTCCTTTTGCTCTCTCGCTCACTCGTAGCGAAGGTCTCAAATCTGGCAACTTGATGTCATTAGGTAGCATACGAGGGTCTTTTAGCCCTATACCTTCTCTTCTTACTTCACGTGTAACGTGACGCCATCGGGCAAAAAGAATGTTCCATCTCCATATGGCTGTGTGTGGCGCTGGCTAACATTCCCGAGGCTAGCTCTAGTAAACATGTATACCCAAGCAAGTGTACGGATCGATAACCATGGCCCTAGCACAATTGGCAGTGCAATGCACGCGTAATGCAGAAGTTGTGGGTTTCGCTCTCTCCGGCAGCAAGTTACCTTTTCGTCCACTTTCACTTCACTCCCCCCCCCCCCCCTTATTACTTTCTACATTTCAATTTCAACTACAGCTAATTTTGCTGATACTTTCCATGGCTTTAGTGTCTCTTGGCTTTATAGTAAAACTTCGTTAATACGTAGTTGGTGGGAAACGTCAATCAGGTACGCACTAAGTGATGTACTAATTAATTCATAATGGCAGACGAGCGTCTATAGACTTACCGGCCAGAAAAGAACTACGTCTAAGTTCTCGCCCAAGCACACGTGCAAACGAGTTTAATTTGCGAGCAGGCAGCAAAACATCTGCGATTTTCACTCTCCGCCAGGGTGGCTTTGCAGCATCTGCGGCATCCTCAAACTCGGCAAGTCCGCGAGCCAGTTTTTTCATCAGGCCCCACTTCCGGGCGAACGCCCTCATGGCGGTCAACGCAGGCGCCGCGTCAGATACAGAAGCGCCATCATCCACCAGCACGTCGTCGTCGTAGTCGTGCACAACGTGAAAGCGCCAGAAGCTATAGGAGCGAATAAACACGTCGTGGACACTATGTTTTAAAGTCGTTATAGGTGGCGACTGCATTCAGCAAAAGGTCCATGTACCGCGATTTCACCATCTATGGTCTACGCGCACTACATTTCGTCGATTCCGCGCTTGTACGCACAAAAAAAAAGGAAGTAAATACTAAGCTCTAACCGCTTGGCGTGTGTAAAACGACTACGGCTACAGCGGTCTGTGCATTAGGTTGAATGGCGGCAGGGCCGGGGATTCATCGAAACTATACCTAAACCATATTTACTTATTAAGCTTGCACGTATTAACGAGGTCTGAGTGTATATGGTCGCGATTACCAAAAATCGAGCCTCTCCGTTTATTTTCGGCTCTCTCGCTCATATACAGGGTGATCAGGGAAAAGGAATAACCTTTATTTCTAATAGTGAGCTGACGGTAGAGTCGTCCGAGGTGGGCAGCGTCCATAGACCAGGATGCCATGGGTCTGATCCAATAGCTTGGCCCTGCTCACCAGACAATGCTGGTCTTCAGGGCTCGGGCTTGTGAGCGGGGCCGTTCACTATTCGATGGTTGGTCCGGTTGTGTACGGTATCGCTGGGTTGTGCCCACACTCCCATACCATGTGGCATAGGGTACTGGGTGCAGAGCAGAAGACGCACTTGTGTAAGTGTTGCTCGCAGGATGCATTGCGTGCAGCAGGGCGCCGTGCGGGAATGTGGCGGTCTGTAGTTTGCGGAAGATCACCGTCTCTTCTCTATACAGCTTGGGATGTGGGCGTGGGTAAGTCCTCCTCAGGGTTGCCAGATCGCTCCGACCACAAGTAGTCAAATTGGCCTCCGCAGTAGCCCTAATGTAGCCAAAAGTGAAACTTTTGGGTAGCCCAAAAGTAGCCAAAAAGCTTTGTCTTTTTGTGAAGTCATTTCTTAAGCATATTGAATTAATTTTCGGCAAGAATACCTACATATTGGTTTTTCCACGCTTGACCACGCATGACCTCTGCGCGCATGGTCTCGGAGGCCATGCGGCACGGAAAACGGATGCTGCACAAGCGCAAGACGAGCTGAAACGCTAGCATGCAGGTAAATTCATGATAAGGCAAATGCGGTCTTCATTGAAAATGCACTGTTTTATTTTTCCCAGAGCACCAAAAAACCACGAAAAGAACAACACACAAATAGCACCGCGCACTAAACTCGTTAAGCAATGGCATGCATTCAGGCGTTCAGTATAACTTACAGCTCATGGTAATTTCGTTTAACACAACACAATGCCCTAAACGAAAAACTACGAAAAATTGCAAGACAACGTCTAACACAATGCATGGCGGTTGGTACAAAATCTAGTACGATATATAGACATAAAATGTATGCTATCATTAAGCATCACGAGCTTATTGCGAAGTGGAACTGCTTGGTCCATACAAAATGTCAGAGCTGAAACGGGACAAAACTTCTTGGCCCGGTTTAAAATTCTTTCAGCAGCCTCCGTTCCTGGCCAGACCAAACTTCACGTGTAGGAGCGCTACCAATGTCTCGTTCGACATTATATTTCGAAGGTGGGTTTTAATGAACGAGACCTGGCTGAACACTCGTTAGACGGCGGCATTTGATACGGGTAGTGATAGCCATGACAGGAGAGGGTTTAGATTTGTGTAGGGAACAGGCTGTGGTGGCTGTGGGGCAACGGAAGACGAAATGTTCTACGCGGGCGTTGGAGCAGGGGCTATTTCGGCAGGAAGGGTGTGAGCGAATTGCCACGTAGGCGCTATGCGGCGGGCAAAAAATTCGGCAAATTCAGGGTAGGTTCAGCTCGGTGTTCTCCCTCCGTTCTGGTGCCGAGGTACCCTGCGGCGCACCGTCAATGGCAGCTAAAAGCATCGCATGCTTAAAACGTAGGACGCCAAAAGCTCACATGTGGAGACAGAGACAGTCTGTGTTCGCGGGCGTGCAGGCGCGGGTATCATTAGTTCGCGGATGGAGACGTGTTTAATGAGGCCAACTTTCTTAATTCAATTTATCAAAACGATGCGACACTTGACCTTTTAACATGTTCTCTCACATAGAACTTGCACATTTTGATCTTATAGCCGACGCGCCCCATTCATTTAACCTGCTGTCGTCTGCATTTTGATTCCAACGTGCTTTTATTTCTGCTGAACTACATTTACTTTTTTTTTTACAAATGAATATTGCCAAGCATGGAATTACTAGATATGCGCTTTTCTTTCTGCTGCAAGCACACACTCCCCGGAGCTTTCTGGACACTATTCTACTTACTTTTATCCTGTCAAGAAGATCCTTGAGTTGCCCAAACGCGGTGTCGTGTGCTCAAGAAGCACGTGGACTGGCCCATCTTAGGACGTTGTCCTCACAAAGGCACAGCAAGACTCGTTATGATGACCGGCATGCCCCCGTGACGTTTACTCCCGGCGACTGTTTTTCGTTGTGGACAGCTGTTCGCAAAACGTGACTGTACCGCAAGTTTCTCGCCACTTACATTGGACCAGTCGTCATACTCACTCGCTTTAGTGATGTGAAATATGTCGTCACCATAATGACGGCAAGTAATCGCCGTTCACGTGCGACGCAAGTTTCTCACGTGTCCAGGCTCAAGCACAGCGCTATCACATGTCCCTTTAGCTCGCTCAGCGAGCTTCTTCTGCCCCCGGAGAAAATGTCGTAGCACGGTGTGACTGATCCAGAGAAAGGAGAAAAAGTGTCGGGCGCGTGAGCTCGGCTGTACTACGCGCCGGGTGGCCCTTCCCTGCTGCTTCCTTCTGAACATCGTTTCATTCTGTAACTAGACATCTTTCCATAGCAATACATATGTGCAACACGGCATGATGTAGAGATTGCATTAATGAAACCCTCACACACTCAGCAAGGCCTCTTCAAGTAGGCACTAAGAAGCCTTTTCTTTAAAGAAAGTTTTGGGGGAGTTGCTTCTGCAGGTTCTCTAATGCTCGGTCGTATGTCTTTTCGGACGAGATTTTTTCTTGCTACTACCCTTTCCGTGCTTCCCAAAGGGTACTTATTTCAGAAGGATGTTCTCGTCTCGCACAAGTGGGCGTAAATGTTCCAATACTCTGGCTGTCGACCCCAGGATTCCGGCACTTGTACCCCGTGTTGCACACTGCTGGCTGCTCACCACACGGCGGCACGCAACTGAATGACTGAGGTGAATAAAAATTGGTCCCCACACGTAGGAGGCCAGAGTTCGACTGCAGTTACGATTTTCACCTAACACACCCTTTCTAGTTTTATGCTGTTTTACCTTATCTCCATCCATAATTGCCATGCCGTTCAGTAGATGCATTCCATCGTGGAATTTTTATTTGCATGTGTCTCGTCTCTACATGCCCCATCGATGACATTTTTGCAATGAGCCTGAAATTATTTATCCATTCTTCTTATACTGCCGTGCGTTTTAGATCGAATTATGATCTAAGTTGTACCTTCTGACTTCATAATGATTATAAATGCTGCTAGTTCTCCCTGTCTTCCATTATGTTATTTGTATCGCCTCCTTCCTTGTCAAAACGTATGCGGGCACGTTCCTTTGTATGGGATCATCACCATCATCACCATCATTATGTGCGTTTTCTGTGATGAGCCAGGTGCGAAACGTTGCGCATACGGTTCCCAATTCATTTAGGGCCCCGATCTTAGGCGCCCGTTCGAGCGGTGACCGTGGGCGCTGTCCATCGTAAGCGAGCGAACGAGGTCAGCGAAAGATGAAAGCGAAGCACAGCGGGAGATGGAGTGGCGAGAGTGAAGCGGGCGCAAGGAGGAAAGCGTAGGAGGAGGGTGCAACGGAAGCATGAGCCGGAAAGCTGGGGAGGAGGGCAAGGAGAAAGCGTGACAAGAAAGGCCTAGTGTCTGTGGCGATGACTCCTACCACATGGCACCAGAGTAGCGCGCCGTCATCTGTTCACCGATAACTTTATCTTTCTTCGGTCACTGTTTTTCACCAGCTAACAAATGTTAAACGTTGTCCCTTGACGCACGACGCGCCTGCATGTATCGGAAGTTTCTGAAATGCTATCGATAGTTCTACCCGTTGGCTGCTGTCACTAAACCTTTTTGCAATCTGATTGTATGTGCGACGCGAATTGTGTAGTACTTTCTGAATGCCATGCGGGCACCAGCGATTACATTAGAATCTCGGACGAGTCACGTAAAAAAGCCGGCCCGCTTGACCCGTAGATCAGATTTTCGACGTTCGCCGACTCTGCTACATGTCTGTTTCAAACTTTTTACCTCAATATATCGCGAAATGAAAACACGCATAGAGCTGCGCTGAAATTTCGCAATAGGGAGCATTGTAACCGTCGGTGAACCTTTTTTTTTAACCGTCTTTATCGCAATTCGACTAGCGCATGCCCTCAACGTTAACTTTCCGAAAATATGCTGCAATTCGGCTCGCGTACGTTATAGCAACCGCGAAAAAGATGAGGCCGCTTTTATGCAAACTATATATCAGTGTGGGCTCAATTGGACTGCCATGTGCAAGGCTGAACATCAGGTATCCTATTCCTGCAAAATAAAATACACAGGGTGCCTTAGTTTTATGTCCTTTTAAGCCGTGCAAGCTTCTTACTTTCCCATTCCGTAGCAGGGATTAAAACCTAATTACGGGAGGATATTGGGATCGCACCGGTAGGATTACTGCCTGCTCAGCAAACTCAAAATCCAAGAACGAGAAGCGTATCTAGCGCGCCACAAGGATTGGTGAATCAATAAAAAGTCGTCGCCAAACCGAAGGGACAAACTTCTAAACCTCTCCGCTACACGGTCATTCTCGTTCCCAATAAAAATAGGTCAAATGTACTGGCGTCGTTCAGCCCTACTTTGATTACCTTGCACTTCGTCCTGAATGTGTATGAATTTGGTGCGCGCCTGTTAGACAAAAAATCAAAAGAGGAACCAATAGTGCCCTTCTGATATGCTATTTTCTTTTGCTTCGTTGCATTGAGCACTATAAAGAGACACTATTCTCGAAAAGAGCATATTAATTAGAGATGGAGTGGAATTTTCAATAAATAATTCAGAGTAAAAAAATTTTTTTGAAGTACACGCGGATTATTTCACTTGATGTGTTTTGATTCCTCTGATAGGGATTGGCCACACAGTGAGAAATTAAACGGGATTGCGAAATTAAGGACTACCCGAGTTTCCATTCCAATAATTCTTCCTGTATCGTCCATGTAGCGTGCGCGCTGGTATGAACACCGTACTTCACGAGTTCACATTTTAGGAAAGCTGTCGACGTGCCATAATGTGCGATGAAGAAGTTTGAAAATGCGGCTGTCGACGGGCTCGCGCCGGCCTCACGCGGAGGAGGACGAAGAACGTGCGAACGGCCCTGTGAGAACGCATCTTAATGCCCCGCGCCGCTGCTCTGCCTTTCACCGACTAAGGCCGAGCTTCTTCGCCTTTGGGTACTGCACTTGGCATCGCAAATCCAGTGCCATTTGACGCCGAGGCACGGCAACGCATAGTAAGTGCTGTTCACTTTTTTCTCCATCATGGCGCATGCTAGCGACTGCGGCTATTGCAGTAGTAGGAGATAGTAGCTCTGCATATAACGCAGCACGTCACGCTTGCCTTCCGCGAAAAGCGCTTTCATTCGACCAGCCAGTATTGCTAATAATATGTGGACTATACCGCAATTGAACGGAGTTTGTGTCGGGACGCTGCAGGGCGCCAGACGCTTTGTGCAATACTGGGCCCAGCTGACCTGATAATACCGAAACGCAAGCGCGTCCGCTGGCTACTATCGGTGCTAATCTTTGTATGCAGCAGCAGCAGCATCAGCCGCAGCGACATCAGTGAAATTATGAGAGTACTAAATGTGAAAGTCAAGCCTCCACGCGCGAATCGGTCGAGAGCCCGGGAGCTGTGCACTCATAAGTACACGTTGCACTCGTCTTCCGTATAGACTGCTGGTGCCGCTGGTTCGAGACGACTTTCCTTGACAATGCTTTTCCAAATGGGCTGGTCACCGCTAAACTTGTGGTTTTTGTCAAGCAGTAGCTTTCAATGCCCCCTTTTTATCTCGGATACCACTCTGGGACAGCTAAGCTAAGTGGTGCCTTATCGCGTCTCGTGGCCTATATCTTATATCGCTCGCCAAGTGGTTGCCTTCGTTGCCAGCGCAGCTATAGCGACGGCCCGCCAAGACGGCACCGCTTGCTGCGAAGGAAATCGTCTCGAACCAGTTCTTTCCACTATAGACGG
Source organism: Dermacentor albipictus (assembly GCF_038994185.2). Taxonomy (NCBI): domain Eukaryota; kingdom Metazoa; phylum Arthropoda; class Arachnida; order Ixodida; family Ixodidae; genus Dermacentor; species Dermacentor albipictus. The sequence continues at coordinate 59,448,925 of NC_091823.1, forward strand.
CCTCAAACGCACACTGCGACAGAGCCTCCGCTTTCTTGACAAGTGTACTGGACGCTGTATACACATTGTACAACACGAGGACACATGGCTCAAGGGTATTGCATACTTGCGCTCCTAAGCCCATAATGCGGGAAGATTTTGTTTCTGAAAAATGTTTATCATTGAACAACAACCTTCGTCATTATTATGAACGATATCACAATTGGCTGGCACCTGTATTTACACATCTCTCTTGTGTCGAGAAACTCTTGATACGGGCCCTGAATGGTCTGGCGCCTGCTGTAGCTTCCACTCCAGTGCCACGCGATTGCGAAACAGTACTGTGGCCGCGTCGCAAAGATTCGAGAGCGCATATCAGACCTCTAAATAGGTCATAACATGCACTCCAAACCAAGCATGCCCGCGTGCAAATGTGCGGAGTTCGAGGCTCGTCAATGGCGTCTGCTATATGGTGCACGTGTTGAGCGCAACCAATTACAAGAGGCAAAAATATATTTAAAAAAAGTGTTTGGAGAACCGAACAAGAAAGATGTAGCTAGAAACTCCAAGATGACCAGCCTTTTTACAGTGCGTCTGTGAGGATTACGTTTTGCCAAAACAACCGATATTATGTTACTTTACAACCATCGAATTACAACCTTCTTGCGTGTACACACGTAAGCATTTGGTACGTTCGCCGAAATTCATAGGGCGTCTCTTTTACCCTTTTAAATCGGCAGTAATCACGCATTCATTTCGTTTCAGCACAGCTGTACTCGGTTGAAGAGCGCAACTTTGAACGCTTATCAACATGCAAGCCATTCCAAATATGGCGGGTGAGTGAGCGTTGCTTTGTTTGTTTAATGTGGCCATCTGCTTCAAGAAAGCCATTATTAAAAAGAAGGAACGGACCCGTTCTTCAGAAGCCTCTAAAATAAATGACGCCTCGCGAACCCCTGTTTGCCATCTCGTGTGTTTCAACCCTATATGAGTATTTGCTACTGTGCATGTTCTCCGCGATCCAACAGAAGCCTGTCATCGAAAAGAAATGTTGTAAGCTTGCGTAGCGATATTCAAGTGTGTGAAAAAGAGCCCTAGACCAAAATAATGTAACAATGGGTGCTATAGCGTAAGGCTATTCCAAACTTTTCTATTCCAAGGTCGCTATAACGTAAAGCTATTCCGAACTTTTCTATTACAATTCTGCAATCAGCCCTCCGCGATTGGTCAAAAAGTTTTGGACCACCCCCATTTCGCCTGTCTATCAAGCGACGTCACGAAAACCGCGATAGCTCCCCATCTGATATGACGTGTACACACTTATTATGCATGATTGGGCACGTTAAAGAATCCCAGGTGGTCCAAATTTCTGTAGTCCCCCACTACGGCCTGCCTCATAATCAGATCGTGGTTTTGGCACGTAAGACCCCATAATTTAATTGTTATGCACGATTGGATCGAACAAAAGAAGATTAGTTATTTCTGATTCGACGCCTTTCGCCATTAGCCATGCTATTGGTCAAAAGTTCTGGGCTGTACCTACTTCACCTGCCTTTCACGTGACGTCACAAAACCGCGAAAACTCGCCGCGTCAATGGGACGTACGTGTACGCGTTAAAGATGCATTAATATGCCGAACAAAACTGAATTTTTTTCTGAATAGTCGCAGGCTGCCCCGTTCTGAAAGGAATAAAGGATGGCGGCTGCTGCTCGCTCAGGCACTGGCTACTCACACCTGCCGGATAACATGGGTTTATTTGCGTACAACAAAACTTTTTGCGTGGCCGGGTAACGTTTTCGAGCACTTTAGGCACGTTTAGGACCTCGCTCTGCCAACTCTTTTTTGCTGAGGATCCGTTTTAGCGGCATTCTTAGCCTTCAGTTGCATGCCGCCGCGATTGTCGACGAGCCACCGCAAGCAAAGTAACAGAAAGCGGACCAATCGCAGAGGCCGGCAGCACCCTCTTCATCCTGTTATCGATATTCAGTGCAGTGGCTTGGCTCTATCGAATCCCTCTCCACTTGAGCGTGCGCCCCTCCTCTTGTCAGCCAATTAGGTAAGACAAGGTGCTCAGTGTAGGCAATGTTACTCGTTTTTAAAGCAAAGAAAAGCGACCTCCTATAAATATGGACAGCGTTTGATTGGGCTGTTCAGGCAACCCTGTGGTTCACCAACCGATGCTTGTATCGGCGGTTACTTAAATTCGACGTCAGGAGATTGGAATAAAATAGTATGGAATAGTCTTACGTTATAAGGCCCAATTTCTCTCAATTGGTTCTATTCCTTTGTTGTCATCATTGTGGAACATTTAGTGTGCTGAGAGCTCTTCACAATGAAGTCAAACCAAGTAGCCCGCCTTTCAGTATTGATGCAGTCCTCGTTTTGTCGTCCACTGCTCACGATGGGCCACGACTGGTTACAACGAAGTACAGCAGACTAATCGCGCCAACGAAAACGATTGAAACACAAAATATTACACTATCGCGGCCCTACATGATCAAAGACAAAACGCTGCCTTATTGTGACGTGTACCTAGCGCTGGTGTAGCCCTGTGGCGTGAAACTGGTATATAAGCCGTACTTTCCAGTGCGCACAACCGCTTTTTCTTGGGTGAATTGGTACTTGCTGAACGACATGATACTGTATAGCGCAAGAATACCGAAAAGAAACATTAACATCGATAGACAGAGAAAGAAAGACAGCGCTACACTCACAATTGTTTATTAGGCGCAAAGCTTGCTACACGTACAGGCTGTGTCGCCCAACTACCCCGCACTAAGCGTTAAAGATATCCAAATGCAACGTAGGTGAACAAAACCAAGGAAATGTTGTTTGGCGTCACTTGGAAATGCTCACATTATTTTTCTCATTCCGCCTAATTACATAACTAGTCTTAATTAATTATTTATGAATTCAAATATTATAATTACATGAAAAGTGTCATTGAGGAAATTGTCGAGCAACATGAAAAACTACTGATACAGCTTTCTGTTGCTCAATACTTGCTACATGAAAGTTTTTCCGAGCGTGAAAGAAGCCCGCGAATATACGCAAGGTACCTCTAGCCGCCAGTCGCGCGGCAATTTTGCGTCTATTCGCGGGCTTCTTTCACGCTCGGAAAAAACATTTATCTACCAGGCGTTTAGCAATAATGTTGTATCAGGAGTTTTTCATGTTATTCTACAATTTTCATTGCGAACACTGTTCATCTAATTATAATGTTTGAGAAGCTGAATAATAAAGACTAGTTATGTTATGAGGCGGTATGCAAAAATAATCTGAGTATCTGCAAGCCACGGCGAATGATATTACCTTGGTTCCCTCAAACTACGTGGCATTTGTATATTTTGAAATCTTGGTGCATAATAGTTGGGACACCCGTATGTCGCGCACACACTCTCGGCACCAGGGGGCGGTAACGAACAAACGACAAGTCATCTTGTTAGCATCAAGCCTATCAATTTCATTTCCGCTTCATGTAACGAAACACGTTTGAATAACGCAAGCTTGACCTCTAATATGAATATGATAAGCCTCTAGGAGTTCCCTCCCGGTTTTATCTCTACTTCTACCCACGATCCTCACCTCAGAAAAACGTGGCTCACAGCAGTATGATCTGCAATGCGCAGAAAGGTGCGCGCTGATATCCTTAATAAAATTGTTGGCGTGTTCCCTCATTCGGTCGTTCACATAACGGCCAGCCTGCCTGACGTAGGTGTTTCCGCAACTTTGCAGTACCTACCAGACCACTGCAGTGGAACACTGCAAGTAGCGTTTTGCGATGTTTGCATTTTTGCACAGCACATCCCTTGAGTCGGGCGCGTAGGCGAGACAGCTTCATGTCGTTCACCACAGCTATACCCTATACCTGTCGCCACTTTCTTGAGGTCCTACGCTAGCACGGACTTCCAACTAAGATTTTTATAACTAAGGCACAAATATAACACAGTCGCATATGCGTTCTTCGAATGATCGGCCGCGTCGTTACTTGGTCACAAAAAGAAAAGCGAGTTTTCATTAGCGCGCTGTTGTTTACTATGAATTATCAACTATCCCAGTCACACAATCCTCTTCTCGCCACCTTATGTAACCTCTTAGGAACAAGAGAGCGAGAGAGAGAGAGAGAGCGAAAAAAAAAAGCACGCGTTGATACTCGCAACGTACCCCGATGCACAAGCACCGGGAATCTAATGGCCACGTCGGATGTCGAGCTGGTCCCCGGCATCGAGGGACGCCATGCGAGGACTCTCATGCGAAGACTCCCACACTCAAAGGGATGAGCCCCAATTAGGACACTCAAGCCGGACAGAGCAGCTGAGAGATTGACGTGGAACGCAATACCCTCGCTCCGCAATCACGGCAACTTGATACGGCTCTTCGCCGTGGGTGACACTCCTATCTTGCGCCTTGCGACGTGTGCCAGCTTTACCTGTCTCTTAACACCGCGCTAGGGAAAGATGTATCAGCACGAAACAACAATTAAGAAGCAAAAGCATGTGGTGTTCTAGTGATAGATGAGAGATTTCAGACGAAATTACAGCTTCCGGTGACCGTCATTTAAAGCACCGAGAGAAAGGAAAATAAATCGGTGGTAATCGCAAGCTCGGTAAATTAATTAAATTTTATCGACTAAAGTTTAATTAACTACGGTGCACTGTTGCTGCAAAACCGGAATTGAAGCCAGTCGCGTTCAAGGAACGCCTACTTATGAGGAATCCCGAAATTGACATTAACTCGATATACAAGTCCCCAAACTGAGCTACTAAGTGAATTTATGTTGCAAGTAGTTTCTACAGACAGTGCTTTAAAAATACGTCTCCAGAAACCGCCAATGCATTTCGCCACAGATTTAGCAATGCTTATCGCGAAATCAGAAGTAGGGGCCTCGGGATTCCTGCTAATTGGAATTGCGCCTTGAGCGTACATACCAATTTTAATGTCGCAATTTCATGTTATGTTTTAAGTATATTTTTATAAAAATTAATCACTCAGTATTGCTTCATTACGAAGCTGTCTGGCGATTCTCCCTTTTTTCTCCCTTACTCGCGCTGCTATGAATTTCGGCAAGGAAAGTACGTTTTCTTTTTTTTTTAAATGGCTTATTTTCAAATAATGGAGGCACTCATCGTTAAAATACAAAGGCGAACGAGAGTCGAGTTTCGGGCCCACAAAAAGTGATCACATAATGCCGTTCTTCGCTGCAGACATCGTGGCGGCCCGCTACGTGTTCGCGGTGGCGGGCTTCTTCGGTCTGATGCACCTGTACGTGCAGCGGCTCAACCTGAGCGTCGCCATCGTGGCCATGGTGCGCATGACGGGCGACAGGAACCGCACCGCGGACACCGGCTGCAACTTCGACAACGTGGGAAACGCCTCGACCAGGGAACTGGTGCGCTCTCGCTGCGATGAGCAGCCGTTCACGTAACCAAGCTGCGGCACGAGTAAATCTGTCCGAACGTATTCGGCCTTTTTGCTGCTGTGTCGCAGTGGCTGTCCATCTACCCCTTTTAATGCGAAGCATTCTTCTCCAACTCACACAACACATTTTGGCTGGCGAGCCTATCTCGTCGTTTCCGGTTTACGATCCCGGTGAAAGTGAACATTATGTGTGACAGCGGTTCCTGGGTATGTGCACTGGACCTGTGCACTGGACATGTGCACTGGGTATGTGCATGGGTATGTGCATGGGTATGTGCCCTTGGCGCCACTAGCTGGGTTTTAGTTTGCTTTCAGTCTTTTATGCTGTCATTACAAATATTCCGTCTAATTTATTATATATCTAAAGACTGCAGCCTATACAATCTCTACATAATTTTTCGCTGCGCAACAGTTACATTATTTATACAACCATCCTCTACAAACCGCGAATGGTTCGCATTACGTAGATGTCAACTAAAGTTGCGTCTGACAATTTATCCATGCCTAAGTATTTCAAAATGTCAGTATTTGGGCGTTAGAGCAGACGTTTTGCCGAAGCTGCTAAGCGTCGAAATACGAACGTCGAAACTTTGTCCATCCTCCCTCAGGTATGGCTAATGCCTCCTGAACGGTGAACTCTGCACGTCTGATCTTAACGCTCTGCTTCTGCAGGGTGCGTTGAGGAACTACGACTTGCGTTTAAAGCTTCAGGAAAGCAGAAGCAAAGACAGGGCATGGAATACGTACGCAGAACGCAGAGGCACTTTTCGGTACCGTTATACCAACTGCTCACCATCTGGCGTTACTGCCACTTACCACGGTGACCTAATAGCTACGGCGTCCCGCAGCTGAGCACGCAGGGTCGTGCTTTCGATTCCCGACAGCAGCGGCACATTCTGATAGGGAAGGGGGCATGTTGCAAAAATGCTTCTGGACCGACATTTCTGAGCGCAATGAAGAAACCCACGAGGTTGAAGTCAATCCCGATCCCCTGTGTCGCTTTCGGACTTTGAGCGTCACCGAACCGCCAAGAACTTTGCGACCATTGCAACTTCTTTCCAGTTTCGTTCAGAGACGTTAGTGGCAGTATTGTTATTAGATCCGGCAAGCGTAAATGGCAGACAGAAGTGTCGTCGTCGTGCGTCATTCGTTCGAGCTCTACACGGGGAAGCAAGTTCAATTATACCGGCATGATTTGGTGCATGCGCAGACGGGCGACTTCGACTGGGACGAGCATACCAAGAGCTCGGTGCTGTCGTCGTTCTTCTACGGCTACATCCTGCTGCAGTTCCCGGGCGGGCGGCTGGCCGACCGGTACGGTGGCAAGCACCTGATGGGCTCCGGCATCCTGGTCTCGTCGCTGCTCACGCTGCTCACGCCGGCCGCCGCTAGACTGCACTACACGGCGCTCATGCTCGTCCGATTCCTCATGGGCGTCGCCGGGGTACGCTGGTCGCCCTGCAGTTCTCAGCGACAAAACTGTGCTTGGCCTTTTCGCTGATCCGTGAATGCATGCGATTTAAGGTCCCAGGCGGAGAAAGGAGGAAAGGAAGGGAGAAGGCAGGGATGCTAATTTAAGGTCTGTTTAAGGACCCAAAGTAACACTGAGGTTATGAGACGCCGTACTATAGCGAACGCCGGATTAACTTTGATCTCCCTTTAACATGCAACTGAATGTTAAGTGCACCGACGTTTCTGCATTTCACTCCCATCGAAATGCGCCCGCTGTGACCGGGGATCGAACCCGCTACCATGGGCTGACCTCTTCACTAAGAAGCGCAAGCAATTTACCATTCATCGCTGCAGCGCCTTGTAATTTTTTGTCAAATCTGCTTTGTCACATAGAATTAGCACTGCGTTATCGCGTTATATACTGTCAATTTAAGCTTAAGTGGACATATTTTTTTTTTACATTTGAAACGAGAGTGGGTAAACAAGAGATAGGTCAGCCCGAAGCTAACGTTTTGGCAACTTCCCGCACTTTGGTGAGAGGGACATAAAAGTCCATAAAAGTCCATAAAAGGCCAAAGCAACCGTTGCACTGACGTAGTCTGCTTGCGGAAACTTTGGCTCCAGGCTGACGCTTTCCTTGTTTGCTCCCCCATTGTCAATCGATTCTAGTTTCAATCTTCGTGCGACTCATTTGAGTTGTTTGGATTACGTTTGTGCAAAACAAGAAATAATAGAAATACCCAATAAAAGAAAAAAGAAATAAAATGAACGACATCCGCTAGTACAACTCACCGAAACTAGTTTTGTGAAGTGGCAGTAAAGCAAAATTATGCGTAATATGCGAAGCGCCCTTGAAGCATGCAGAAGCATTCGTAACACACAAAAAACAAGTGGGAGGAAGCCATCGGGAGATTTTTGTCAATCAAGCGACAGCTTCCCGGTAGATCTAGTAAGATTTGCCTTTGGCAAATCTTATTAGTTAGCTTTGTTAGGTAATTCTGCTAGGGACCCGGGTCCTGAAACGTTGCACTGCCTCCTGGATCGAGCCATCTTAACGACCACATTAAACGCTTTGCCAGGACACACGTCGGGCACTGCTATCAGGAGTGGCCCACCAAGTCACAAATTTGATTATACCGTCTCCTGGATCGGCCCAGTTTACTCGGCCAGATGGCCATCCAATGCAGATTTGAGTGAAGATTCAATGAAAGCTTCGCATTAAAAAATAAGAAGAAATGAAAAAAAAATGGTTCTCTCACTTGCGTAGCTTAACTCTCGCTGTCTGCGCAGAGCTGCTGCTTTCCAGCCATGCAGGCGATGCTGGCCCAGTGGGTGCCCAAGGCGGAGCGCACCATCATCTCCAACATCGTGTTCACCGGCTCCTTCACTGGCACCGTGGTTGCCATGACTTCGACCGGCGTCATGAGCGACTCTGAGGTCTTAGGTGGCTGGCCGTCCGCCTTCTACCTCTTCGGTGAGCACGGCGCACGGTGTTTGTGAACGTCGTCCCCAGAACGAGGGAGTGATGCGCTTCTGAATCTGTTAGCAGCTGTTCGGAAGCCGATATTGATAAGCATGCCCCTACAGCTCCTGGTGTGTCAAACACTTTGGCACCAAAGTCCCAACGTTATGAATAACAAAGCCCTATAAACTCCGTGAAAACGGGTGGCGTGCATTGCGCGTTTAGCTTACGGCCATTCATCGATGCAGGAATAAGTTTATCCAAGATCGGCACAATTACGCTCCTTCTCTTGGAACAACTTTTCGGCTATGTTTGACTCTTCGATAGCCTTACTTCAGCACACTCCCCTTGGCTTGCCCTCTGGAAATTGTCACTACATGCTTCCGAAGGACACTCACAGCTGTATGAATTACGGATTACGCAGTTGTCATTGAGTACAATTAGATATTAATTCTTGACAAGCAGGAAACAACCAAACTGAAGCGTTGGTGATGCGCCTCATTCTTTTCTTTTTAACCCTCTTGCCTAACATACGGTTTTGCTTCCTGGAACGTCAATATCAGCTCTGATCACGTTTAACAAAACTTACTGCTTGGAAACTTGTCTAACGAACTTGTTTATCGTTTGGGTACCTGTGACGCGCACTTCACATTGGCAGGACGCATAAAATGAATGACAAATTTAGGTTGTTTATTTACTTTCTATATCCTGGTGCGCTTGAAGAGCCTGACAATGGACTTGTTTTTAAAACATTTTGATTGCACCGTTGCACATTCAGGCACCAAACAGACATGTCGACAACGGGCAATAGTTGTTTTGCGCGCGCAACGAAATGCAGTGAGTCTTCATTCTCGACCACTGTGAGCTCCGTCTCACTACTCGATTTCTCTTCATGAAATAGCCTTCCTCGGATGGCAGACTCATCAAAGATACGGCGTTCCGCATCACGTATATCCCAGCAGTAGCTGAAGATACCTTCATTTGTCATGTGCTTCGCTCTGTTGTCTGCTTCTCTCTTTTCTTCTAATAGTGTTGCTCCTCATTATTTGTGGCACGAGGTAGCTCGCTTCTAATTCCTATTATATCATAGCATGCTTTCTACCTGCTGCTATACATTGCTCTTCAGATTCCATCAGTGCTATAAACAATTACTTGCGGGGTGAGGTCGTTTATATCGTTCATTTTACGATCAACGAGCACACTGTAAACCAAGTAGCCAGTACATCAACAAGACAGCCAATAAAATGATCGCAAAATTTGTACATCAATAGCCAATAAACTAATGCAACGTGAAACGCATAAGCCCTCTAATTCGACTTAAACGCTCCAGGTTTTACCGGTTGCGCCTGGTGCCTCATGTGGTTCCTCATGATCCACAACAGACCTGTGGAGCATCCAAGGATCAGCCATGGCGAACTGATGTTCATCACCGGCGGCAGCGTCATCATGCAGGGATCAGCAGTCGTAAGCATGCGGAGTGGTCAGTGTATGCAGCGTTGAACGTGCAACGTTGAACATGCAGCGTTGAACGTGCAAAGTTATGTGGGACAACTCGCACATCATTGTCGCACTGGTGTTCCTTTATTTTACAAAGCAACGCGACTCGGTAACAAAGTATTCACCTACCAAATTTTAGGATTTCTGAACACGGAGGAATTTTCAAAATTTTGTTTCATCGTGTAAAAGGTTAGTTTTACTGTAATAGATTTGTGGCGCCATAAACCCCGAAAGCGATACACTCGATACGCGCTGTTGTATAAATAAACACCTACGACAATAACAAATATCAATAACGCACAAACGAAATGCACATTTCAGGCATCAAGAGCGGTGCTCGCACGCTCTTTCACTTACACTATAGTAACACTCGTAAGATGAGGAGGCCATCAAATGAGCGAAGACGACCAGTCAGTTGCAAACAGCTTTTAGGAAATGACAGATCTGAGAACTCGGCCTCTGAAGTTCTTGTTATTTCGGAACTTGGCACCTATTTATACTTTTCGTGTGCACTCTTTGCTGTACATAATATTATCTTACCCCAATATCGGAACATCAGGCAACTGTGTCTCACTTTACTCGTTCCACTCTTAAAGCAGCAACACAAATGTTTTTCATGTTGAGAAGAAAAAAAGTAGCTGTGGTCACCGCCAAGCTTCAGCCGCTGTGTAAGTAGCAGTGCGCACCTTTTACTGCACAGCCGACATGAGGGGCACGACGATGCCTGAACTAGAAGTACAATTAAACATAAGCGATCTACAGACACCCATATTTCGGCATAGATATCCTAATTTGGACGCAACTGGAATCGGTGATCTCATACCCTAGAGCAAGCACTAGACTCAAAGTAGGTAAAACTTGTCATGTGCTCAAGTAATCTTTCTCGCCAGCCAAGAACCAACTACCCAACGGGCTAACGAACAAAAACAAGCAAGGTCGAAGCATGACAACTTTTAGAGAACGCTGAGCAGGAATTATTCAGGTGATATCATTTCGCCCTCGCAACATTAGGCAGCTGCATCCAACGTTACAGGAACACTTTTCCTAACAGACAACTCATTTTGCGGCTTTTTCAAATAGCAGCTAGTACATTATGGCGCTTAACAACAAGCAGCGCAGCCAATGAAAAATTATTCATAAATATGAAAATAATTTTGAATGAGGCCCGTGGGCCAGTAAGCAAAGTAGTTTGTACGCCAGAGTGGTGCGCGAGAACCGGCGGCAGTCAATTCTGATGAATGACACCAGCGAAGGCTACCTGACAATCGCGAGTAGTTTTTATAAACTGAAAAGCTTCGTAAACTTTGCCTCCGGTCGCGTTATGTTGCATGGCACGGAGGATATTTCAGCATGCACAGCCGATTACGACTAACATGTGCACTCAAGCATCCAGGCACCATGACAGGTTTGGCTTTCCGGCTCTGTTTCAGGTTTCAGTTCATGATTACGTTGCTCTTAGTTTTACACTGGCAAAAAATAACAAAAAAGGAGCAAGGACGAGGACGGACGAATTGTGAAACCCGCGTAAAACTCAACGCAACGTAATCGTGAACGTGCACCAACTAGCCCCTTTCGTTCATTGCTTTACTCAGTTATCAGGTATCAGTTATCTCAATCACGATGCCCTGAAAATATGGATGTGTGCCGAGTTTCGCATTGTAACTGGCGCGAGCAGATGATGCCGATTCCCTGGAAGGCTATGCTGACGTCTCCAGCTGTCTGGTCCCTGGCAGCCACACAGTGGGCGCACACCTACGGCTCCTACACGCTCATGACCGAGCTTCCCAACTACCTCAAGAATATTCTCGGCTTTGGACTTACGCAGGTGCGTGCGCGTCCACTCCGAACAAGTGGCACCTCGCAGTAGTTGTGTGCTTGTGAAACTGAACCTACAGTTCAACAAGGAGTGTGTACAATATTTAAGACACTCCGCAAAATTTTATTGCAGGCTAGATAAAGCTAAACAGGCTGTGAAAGACTCGCGAGTAGTTCCTGCCTTATATAGTGATGCCGGTGAGGATCACCTGTTAACTTCCGCAATAATTCATTTCGCAGCAGCATTTCTGGAACTTATAGGGAAGTGTACTGGTTATGTCGTACGTGGCGTAGGATCTCTGCTGATTGCACATAACCAAAATATAAACATGAGCACCGAGAAGTTGGAGATTATAAGTAAGGTGGCGAAGGTAATAGGAGAGAACTTAACCACTGTTTCGTTCAATAACGTTCCAGACAGCTGTGCAAAATACTCGCAGGTCTCCGTGTTACAGCTTGAGCGACTGTCATGCGATAGCATTATCAGGATCGACCTACACACGCCTTTCATTAAATTGTCTGCGGGATCGGCCCGGGTTACAGACTACATTGAAACCCTTGCAACCACACACGTGGTGCTCTGTCATCAAGACCGGCCGCGTTCGGGCTTTTCTTTTTTCGATACCTCTGGGATCGGTTCGCTTTATTTCATGTCGACCCTCTAGAACAAATGCTGGTTAGTGTTCTGAGTAATGCTACATATTAGAACTGTTGTTTACAGAACGGAATTCTGAACGGGGCTCCGTACCTCGCGTTGTCCGTGCTCTCACTGATCATCGGATGGACCTCGGACGTCGTCCGACGGCGAAATGTTGCTACGGTCACTACCATCCGGAAAATATGCGATTCCGTTTGTAAGTGCCCTTTCACGACTTTAAACAAGACAGAGGTTAACGTGTAGGTCGATGGAGGCTTCAAGTAATCAATCAATAGTGATCGAACAATTATAGTGATGCCGCTGGAGCCGATGTTTCTACACTTTCGTCGAGGCAGCGTTGGCTTTCGAGACAGAAAGTTGTAAGCACTTGCTCGCTTGTCGAAACGCTGGTCCAATTTAAGAAGAAGCAGCTGGTGCTTGGTTTTAGACTCAGCCGGATTTCACCGCTTCACCTGCGTCATATCGAAAGGTCCGCGTCCGTCTTTGAAAACTCCAAAGACGACTGCATCGTAAAAGACCCATCAGAACGACTTTTTGCCGTGTTTTGATTATGTATGGTACAGCGATTCATGCGACATGTGCAGATGGGTTTTTCTGAAATGCGATCCGCGCTTAAGCGTTATGTGCATGGGTGCAGAAGCAAACCTTGGTAACAGACTTACGTCTACTTCAAAAGTCGCTTGTGCCCCATCAGGACGCCACCTCTCCTAATTTCCGCGTTGCTGTGCTATGCTCTGCTGCAAAACATAATCATTCTCCCTTTACCAAACAAACCAGAACTTGTTAAGACCTGTCGCCGGCAAGGAGCCAGCCCGTGTCAAGGAAGTAAACACACCGAACACGCCAAGGGAGCTCTTGCATGGGGTATTAGGTTGTTGCTTTCTTGATCGCAATCGTTTACTTATGGTTAAGGTAAGGGCAAAAGCGAGAAGCGTCATTAAAGGAACGCTGCGCAGGCAACTTTGCAGACGATCAAACAGCCAGCACGACGGCAGCTTCAAAAACAATTTTATTTATCAAACGTTTTCTATCTTGCGTAAGTCCTGATCCTGTCCACTCCAAAACCTGCATAAGATAATGGAATGGCAAATTATTCCTAACATGTTAGCAATAATCAGTAACAATGAGAGGGCTAAGTGCAGCTCTTTTGTGACATGCACGATGCAGAAAGAATGGCTGTTGGTTTCTTCGAAATGGAGCAAAAAATAGTTCAAAGGCAAATGATTCTTGTGAAGCTCCGTTCGGAAGTACTAAGTTAACAAGCCGAACTCATGATCTTATTTCTTGCAATGAAAAGTTCATACTGCAATTTCCTAATAACATTCTACTATCGATTACTGGATCCTAATGTGTGTCTCAAAAAGAGTGACTTCAGAGTTTATGTATTTATTAACTCTTCAGTTTGCAATAAATTGACGCACGATTTCATAAATTATTTTACCTTCTCTAAGTAACCATTCTCGAGTTTAACCAAACATTCATGATCGTGCTTTTCCATTCATAAAAATGTTACGAACGGTAAACAGTGATGTGCTTTTTGTGGGAGTGCACAGTTATCACGCGATGTGTTCTTCCAAAGGTCACGAGATTCGTCAAACATCTCGGCTGTTACCGAGTTGCTTCCCAATATTATCTAAAATCAAGAATGGGGCTGACAGATGAAGTAGCACACTGTGGTATTAAGGTTATAGACAGAAATAAGATCTCTGTTTATAACATTGATATATATTTCAGAAGGCCTCAGAAGGGCTGGCGAACGTTTCGATAGGAGGACATATCTTCGTCAAAGGTGGCCTCGCCAACCTCGGCATGTTAGTTTAAACGGGGTAGTAGAGTGATGTCACATGCGGTCGCTGTCGGTGGCGGCTGGTTGTAAAGGGAGAAACTGCAACGAAAATGAGCGCTGTTGCCTGACGTCTCTAAGCGTGATTTCTAAGACGAGGGCACAAGAGCGGGAGAGTCGGAAGGCGGGGAAAAGAAAAAAAATGACAAAGAAAGAAAAGACCAAGAGGGGAAAAAATATAAAAGAACATAGCATTCGACATAACCCAGAACCCTCCATGATCGCTCAGTTGTCGTGGCATTCTGCTTCTCAACACGTGGTCGCAGTTCGATTCCCTGTCGCGGCGGCCGCCATTTTGATACAGACCGAAATGCAAAAAATGATAGTGTACATTAGATTTGTGTGCACGTTGAAGAATCGCTGGTGGTCGAAATTATACCGGAGTCTCTGTCTCTCATAACCCATTGTGCAGTTATGGGACTTTTAAACCCCGTAGTTTGATAAACTACAGCTTTACTTTTCACACCCTACCGCGAGCAGCGGCGTTCGGACCGGCGCTGTGCCTGATAGCGGTGACCATGGCGCCCTGCGAGCGGATGCTGGCCGTCCTGTGGTTCTGGATGGCCATATCCCTCATCTCGTTCGCAAACTCTGGCTTCAACTGCACCCACATCGACATGGCACCTGCGTTTGCAGGTACGCGCTACAGGTTTCCGTACCACTTGCAATCGATGTCCAATGCCCTACATGGCCAATTCAAAGCAGCCACACCTGTACTCCTACGACAAACAATAATGTTCTTAATTAACGTATGGCAGCCATACATGAGTAACATTTTCACTTCGGCGTTGCCAATATCTAGGCAGTTCGCTGCTGAGGCAGGGTTCCGCATCTGTGTAACTCAGCTACTGATGTACATTAGTATGTAATACAATACTGACATATCACTGCTGATATACGTTAGTGATATAGCCAGACAATTTTGTATTTCTTTTAGGCGAAGATTTACAATAAACGCCAAGCGACTGGTACTCTTTAGTCAAATAAAGCGCCCAACTCGAAGTGTGCTCACTGAGCCGACTGACCAGAGTGCAAGAATGAATGTAGCTGGTCCCAGAAGATTTGTTGGTGTTAGCCATCATACGTAGAAGGAACGCTGAGACTTAAGAAGCCCGAAAGTCAACAGATGTACCCAGAACAAAGAACATTTTCAATTGCAAGAATAACAAGAGATAACTCATAGATATTCGGCTGTAAGTTTCTTCCCATGCAAATAAAACGATCTTAACTGTAGTTCGTTATTACTGGTTATCGGATGCAGAACTGCTGGAAAAGTTTCACCCATGTTATCGCATCTGAACTGATATGTGTAGGAGGCTTATAGGCACGAATTAAAGTCCCCTTTCGCTTCTTCCTGCCTGTAGGTACTCTATTTGGGATTACAAACTGCATAGGAAACACGACAGGAATAATAGCCCCTCAAGTCGTGGGTTTCCTGACCGAAACTCATGTAAGTATGCATAATTTCTCTTTTTATTCTCTATAGTTTTCGCTCCATCGTGTTAGTTGAGCACCATCAAGGATAACACTAGAGGAAATAAACGGTCCAAAAAGCTTCGTGTCGCCAGCACGCAGATGTCCTTTTAGGACACAACATTTACTATTGCTGCTCCTGCAGGCGAAAACTCCCCTGAACGGATATGTTGACGTACGCCGAAGAAAAAATCTTAATCTGTAATTGGTAAAGATTAATGCTGAAAGGTAGAGGTAGAAAGTTAGTTGAGTGTATGCCGCACTCAAGATCAAAATTTGGGACGTAAAATATCGCCCGTCACGTGCCGGTATTCGAATGCGGCCTTTCTCAGGATCTTGATGTGTATGACGTGTGACGCAATGACATGCGCAAGGAAGGCGATGACAGCAGTGCGAACGCGAAATCGCGCTGTGATTCGCACAACAATACATTTAGCAAACCATTCATCTGAGACCAAGAATTACAGAAAAAATTGCTTCGGTATATAGTAAGGTTTCTTTTCTTTTTTTAATCTCTACTCTATGCCTTTCATACCAACCATCACTCACGATCGGCCAATCCTGCAGTGTGCTGAATTGGCTGACGCATTCAAAGCGCATCTCTGACCATTGACGAAGCGCTAAAAGAAAGAAATCAAACGGAATCGTTAGGTTATTCCGGTTTTGTCACCGGGTGGTCGTCAGTGAACTGTGAAATTAATAGCCTCTAGTGGCTTTGCTGTCACTGCTCCATTAACTTCCTTACAAAAGTTTGACACCTTTCCACCGTTTTTCTCATGATGTGGGGCAGCTTGAATTTCAAAGCGCTTCATATAGTTGTAATCTAAAAAATAATAATTATAAATGATTGCAATATATCGGTATTATTGTCAGTAGCGATTACATTTCTATCAGAAAACGAAGAGAGTTTACGAGAGATAGATTAGAGCCCTATAATATCCCGAGGATTCACATTATGTGCGAAGTTTCTAGTGTAGTGATAAATTCCTCAGCCAGAAAGCGTAACTGCACAGCCGCAGATGGGCTTGCGCCAAGCATGAGTCTAACCCAGTCGCTCTGTATGATATTCATTCTTCTCATCATGGTTGCCGCTTCGACAACTCGTGAGGGTTTTAGAACTGCATATACCTCTCTGTAAAGCTTTTGAAACTCCGAATTTTGTTGATGACGGCGGCAGTGACTTCTTCATTGGGTGCGCAGCCCGTTCAGTCGTGATAGAAAACAATGTCATGCGAGATTGGATGGTAGAACGTGAAGAAGGCGCATTTCCTTTTTTTATAATCTTATTGCGCAGTGGGCCCGATCAATAACCATAACAAGCAGCACAAGTGTACGCCATAAAAATAGCACGAAGTCGCATATATACGCAGCATCAGCTAGGGCCGTCATAAGCGTTCATTCTATCATCACTCCAGAGTGTGAATTGCCATTTGCCGCCAATCTTCCCCACATGAGTACATCATGTGCACCTTATAGGATTGAATTCGAGGAATCACTCAACTGGCGCACAAGCAAAATCAACAAAACCACCTTCCGCTTCTTCGAAGTTTTTAGATCAAAAGGTGCTCCAAAGGCATCGCCAAAAACCTCGCGTTTCCGCAGAACAACGTGGACAGCTGGAAGACGGTGTTCTACATCACGGCCGCCGTCTACACCGTGGGCGGCCTGCTGTTCCTGCTTTTCGGGTCGGCCGAGCCACAGGAGTGGGCCATGGACGTGCCCACCACCAGCGTGGACCTCTACCGGGAGCAGCAGAACCACTCCCTGCAGTGGTGCAACTGGTCCACGCTCTCCGTCGCCCGCAGCAGCCCGCTGGCCGTGATGGCGTACAACTCGCGCACCAACCAGGTCTCGTCCACCGTCAAGACCAGCCAATGACGACCGAGCGCCACCGCTTCGCGCATGCCGTGCCCTCGCGTTTCGTCTTTGCATGCGTCGGTGGCAAAAGGGCGTTGAAAGGCTCGACTGACTGGACTTCTAGGGCCCTGATTCCGATATTATTCTCTGGACCATTTTTTTTTTATTTCTCCCACTGTTACTTTCTGCGAGTGACTGTTACTTGCTGCGTAGCTGAGGTCGCAGTACCTTAAGGTGATCGATTTTCGGAAAAATACCCTGCCTTATACTCTAGTTTCTCACTTCGCATGTGACACTGATTGCTTTGTATTCATTTGCAGCGATCGAAAGCACTATTGAAAACGCGGATGCTATTCCCTGACAGATAAAACTTTTTCTGTGGGTATTGGAAATTCTTCTCAACAGCCACGGATAAGAAAAGTGTAGTGCAGTAAGAGCATGTATCTAGCAGATTTCCCAATGCCAGGGTTAGTATACCCCGTTTAGTACTGCCGCCTCCATTAAAGTGCCTAGATTTAAAAATTTTTTTTTGTTCTGACAAGCAAATTCTGTCCTGGATAAGCGCATTGTGGTAGCGCCAGAATTCAAAAAACATCGGGCGTTTCACTCTGTGAGGGTGCTTGATCAGCGAAGCTGTTTAGCACATGACACGGAGATGGCACATAATTTTGAACAAAGGTATGAACTTGTTGTCTTGATGGGTGGTCATCGAGACGAAAGGTACGCACACTCATTTATTGACCTGATTGGTGGTCATTATTTCACTCGCAACTGTAATCACATTCATTGACAATGTTAAATCGATGCACGTGCGTCGCTGGGTAGTCGGTTGGGCCGTATCGACGTGGCACCGGAAGAGAGATGCCTGCAACGCGGAACGCGTAAACCACTCCCTTTTTAGTACCGACACACCCACATTGAAATCAACGACCATAGGGGTAGTGTCATCGCAGCTAATTCACGCGAAGTGAGTAGCCATGAAACCTTACGGGACTACGAGTCACTGAAATTTTTTGCTGTCCAGAGGGCCCGTGAACGAGCGCAGAGGCATGGTATCTCTGTTCTGACATGGGACTAGCCAACGGCTGGGTAGGGACTCCCTAGCAGGCCCCCTGCCTAGCTCCTCAGGGCCCCAATAAACTCGTTTACTACTACTACTACTACTAACGGGAGCATGAATGCATATGGGGGTATGGGCCACTGATGATGATACTTTTTGTTCAGAGTACAAAAATGCACGGAACCCTATTCATACACAGCTTCGCTGGAAAACTCTCGCCTATGGAGCTTTGGTCACTCATTATGGAACCCCATGTGGTCTGAATTAATCATTCTCCAGCGCCACATCGATATACCCCATTTGTTGCTTTCGGGTGTCAAACCTCATGAACCAGTCGATGACACATGCAGCATTAATGGTGAAAACTGTAGGGACAACAATGGATAAAATGAGGATTATCGCATACGAATGGCATTGCATGCCCTATGTATTCGTTACAAAATACAAATATATGTAGTATGCAGAGGAAACATCTGGGAACTGGCACTGCGACGTAGTGTATGTCATGACTAGTATGGCACGCTATAACTGAAAACAGCAGTTACAAAGCCCCGTTCCATCGCACAGTGTTTTTCTGTGGGATATGCCTCGTCAATACAACACGGAGATGTGATGCATCGATGGAATACCTGATATAATCTCCCTACTATTGTCGCGCCACGGCCTTAATGACACAGTCGTCGTATAATGTGCTATCTAAAGACGGCGTCGAGTTACAAAGTAACCACCATAATCGTCGGCAACTGTACCGTATCGGCTGCAACTTTAAGTCCTCTCTCACACTTTACGAGATGTTGCTGCGTCGAGTCAGCGCAATTTATTTTACAGTGATAGCCGTTAAGTGCTCTCCGCCGCACTCTAAATGTTGATGTTGGTCTCTCACGTGGATAATATAAATTGAAATAAGAAAAAGAACTAAATCCAGCCAGATTTTCTCAGGATACTAAGCTGGGACTCTGAATTGCTAGACGATCGAGCGCTCTAATGCAACAACGACACCTGCTCATTCAAACGTGCATAAGGAATGTACATGTGTTGAGTGGCTACAGATATACATAGCGCTCTGACGCTTCGCCCTGCAGACGGTAAAGGGCTACAGATGTGGAGAATGGTACCGTGCTGCCACAGCACAACTCGTCATGGATTTCAGTGGTTATAAAGCATGCCTCAGTGTGTCCAAATGATTCAACACAATAGTCATTGTTGCATGAGGTGTATTTAAAGTGCGTGCAACTATCGTTGTCAGTGTACTGCGGATTGTGCATGATTGCATTGGACAAACTTTAATAAAAGCTCTGCAGGACGCACGTCCGCGTGGAGCGGGCGTCTCCCACGCAAGGACCGACCGGGAGTACCTGGCCGCCGCTGTGCAAGCCTGCTGGGCAGCCCATTACTGGTCTTGTAGGAGCAGGCTTCGTAGGGTCTTCTGCCACTTCTCGGATTAAAAGACATGACTGCTCATGCCTTTTTTTTTCTTAGAACAACTAATTTGTGACCATATATAGAGTATTAAAAATCTAGCGCCACGTTCTTATTCCACTCCATATATACCGCCTTACGAGGCACACCGAGGTGAACGACCGCTCAAGGCTTCAAAAGGAGACTAGGCTACGGCAGTGAAACATTCGATGACGTAAAGCTAGACGCTCGCCTTCGCTCACGCTTTTGCGGTGGTCGTCGGGGCTCTCGGTCAGCGAGCCGTCTGGGAAGCCCACCTGGCCCCACCCAGTGATGTGAACCCTGCGGCACCGACGCAGTCTAAGCGCCGGTGGCGAGCGCTGGTGTATAGCCGCGGCGTCATCGACCGCCCAGGAGAGCTAGCCAGTGTCCGCAGGACGTGATCAGCGTTCGGTCTGGCGAGCTGCGCCCCCCCCCTCCCTCTCCCTTCCTTTTTCCCTCCACGCAGTACCACCACCTCGGCGGCGGTGCTTGGCCGCTTCCTACTTCCGGACAGATTTCGCAGAACCAGAGGAAACATCGAGTCAGCTATATAGGTATACTGCCACCAAATCACCGAAGAAGACAAAGGAGAAAAAAAAAGCGGATGATGCGGTGCATGGATGTGCCCATCGCTCGAGACGCCAATGGTGGGCGATCGCCTGATTAGTTGGGGTTTGCTGGCAGCCATTTAGAACGGTCGCTGTGCGCCTTTACCGATTTAATTTTCTTGCTCGTCTAGCCTTTTCGTTCGTTTCCCTCCATGGCCGCATGTTTCTGCTTTGGTTCGTTGCAAAAGCCTGTCCCGGCCTCCCGTGGCGCAGCACGGCTGCATGATGTCTCTCTGTGAACTGAAATTAAAGGGAATCCTTTGTGTCTACGAACCATGAAAATTATTTTCTAATGGAGACAAATACCAGTAATTTCGCCTGTGTATATGGAGACCTACGACACTGGGGTATTGCTGGGAAAGACTATCAATGTTCCTTCTTTTTTTTTCACTTTTCTGTTTGGGAGGCTACTGTTCCCAGGGCTCAAGGATTCAGTTTGTTTATCCTGCCAGGAAACACCACAGAGAAACTGGTAAAGTCAATTTCGTGCAAGAGCGCGTTATGTGGCTATTTGTTGGTTGTAAATAGTGTTTCCAAGGACGACAGTGTGGAGGGCTGACATGTCTATAAGGCATTAGGAAAGCAATGCGCGACTGCTGTCGCCCTAAGTATCAATGCATCTCCTTTAGATTAACAAAATAAGGATAAGATACACATCGCAAGAGTATCTGCATGAGGAAGCCGAACACAAGAGTTGAATACACTGTTTCGAATATAAAGGGTGTCCCAACTATCACGCACTAAGATTTAAAAATATGCGAATTTGACGTAGCTGGACAAAACCAATGTAATGTTGTTTACCATCGCTTGTGGTTACTCAGATTATTGTTTTTTGCATTCGGCCTAACTGCATAATTAGTCTTACACAATTAATCAATTTCTTAAATATCTTAATTAGATGGAAAGTGTCAACGAGAAAATGGCAGAACAACATGAAAAACTCCCGATACAGCTAGGGTTCTGGCACTCAATACTTGCTACACAAAAGTGTTTTACCGTGCGTGGAAGAAGCCCGCGAATACACGCAAAATTGCCGCTTCTGGCCGCTCGAGGCACTTTGCGTGCATTCGCAAGCTTCTTTCATGCTTGGAAAAACACTTTTGTGTAGCACATATTGAGCACCGGAATGCTGTATCGGGAGTTCCTCATGTTGCTCTGCAATTTTCTCATTGACACTTTTTATCTAATTGTAATGTTTGAGAAGTTGCATAATTAATTATGACTAATTATGTAATTAGGCATAATGCAAAAAATAATCTGAGCATCTGCAAGAGACGGCAAACAACATTACCTTGGCTCTGTCCAGCTACGTGGCATTGGCATATATTTTACATCTTGGTGCATGAGCCACTTAAAATCTGTTGGGATGGCACGTAACAACCCACAATTTAAAATCTGTTGGGATCTTTTTTAATAAGACTATCTCGTGGCTTCATAATGTAGTTTACTTACAACACTTACCACGACAAGTCGCTAGGATTATCCGATACTCCAGTTAAACCTTTCTCTCGAAATTCAAGCTCTAATAAATGTTTGTTTGTTTAAAGTAACTTGTCTGTGGTTAGTACTTGTGAATGGAAGCGGGCTTTGCAGCGTATACATTATTGTGTACCAATTACACCGTGAGCCATGGTCTAACTGGGTCTGTCACAATGCTAAATACGTTGTGAATATATAATCCTGCATGCACGCTGCAGTGGAATGTTGTGAACTGTTGGCAGAGCGCAGACTCTACAACACGAAAACTAAAACTCTCATTTAGCACCGTAAGCTACAACCGTGTCTTACACTCTTTAGAAATGTATGAGTTCTTCCCTGGATTTAATGCTACACCCGCCTGGAAAAGCAAAATATCCAATTAACGGTATCAAATGGCCTACCCATCCCGATAGTAGAGAAAATCCGGGTACTAGGAATGATGATAGAGCATAAGGGTGGCAATGGCGAAGCACTTCGCAAGATAACGGCAAAGGCCACCAGCACGATGCAGCTCATTCGACGCATCACCAACAAACACGCGGGCATGCGCGAAGGCAGCGTCATCCGACTCATACAAGCCTTCGTCATTTCCCAGATAAGGTACACGGCAGCGTTTCACAACTGGACGGTTGCGGAAAAAAACAAGCTCAACGCGCTCATACGCAAGGCGTACAAATGTGCGTTGGGACTTGCGCCTGGAGTTAGCACCACCAAGCTCTTAGAACTAGGCCTACTCAATACGCTCTAAGAACTCGTGGAGGCGCAACAAGTGTCCCAACTTGAACGCCTATCCAAGATCCGCCCGGGCGGACATGTGCTTGAAAATCTCGGCATCACATACCACTCGCAACACGGCGTCAAAGTAGACATTCCAAGACCCATACGCGAGCAACTATACGTACCCCCATTGCCTCGCAACATGCACCCCCAACACCACACGGGGAGGCGTAAAGCCAGGGCACAACAAATGAACAAAAGTTACTCTAATGACAAGGAGGCGGTCTTCACCGACGCAGCCCGCTATCGAGACAGGAAGAGTTCCGTGGCAGCAGTTACTAGCCACCGAGGCAACCACCTCACGAGCGTCACCGTGAACACGGCACATGCCGAAGCGGCAGAGGAAGTGGCCATAGCACTGGCCCTCACACAAACCAAAGCTACATACGTGATCTGTGACTCGCAAACGGCAATTCGCAATTTGGCAAATGGGCGCATCTCGCAAGAGGCGTATCAGATACTCCAGCGACATCCCATACACCAGGGAGAGGCCGACGTTGATAACCGAAAGCATTTGCTATGGATCCCGGCACACACTGGGATGAGCACCCCCAACGAAGCGGCTCACGGCGTTGCTCGAGGCCTGACTCACCGAGCAGCATCGGAGGAAGAGCCCCCGCGGGGTACTGCAAACGTCTGGGCATGGGAGGATCGTATGACCACTTTTCACGACATCACGGCACACTACCAATTACAAAGACGCATATACCCATTCCCTCACGCTATGTTAGACAGGACGCAAGCAGTACACTTCAGACAATTACAAACAGACTCTTACAGAAACCCCAGACTCATGCACGCCATGTATCCAGACATGTACATTACAAACAGATGCACATCGTGTGGCGAGGTTGCCACACTAAATCACATGCTATGGGAGTGTCGGGACCTAACAACCAAGTAGGGCAGTGCCGACCCCTCCGTCTCTTCCACCGCCAGCCTCCAGTCACGCTGGATGACCGCACTGCTCAGCTCTTACCTGACATCACAACTCTGGGCCGTCCAGCGAGCCGAGGAAGCCGCTTCGAGACAAGGTCTCGGAACCGCGTCCGCGGCGGGTGCCCAGACCCACTAAAAGACGCCGGACTCAAATCTTGCTGATTTGAAATAAACGTTTACGCTCTCTCCCTGGATTTTCAACAAAGCCGCATTAACCGACGGTATACCTACTGACCGACGTGGAAATAACAAAAAGCAGTTCTCTGCATAATGAGTCCTGTAACCCTGCAGTTATTTATGGAGACATATAAAATTACGTATTTTCAAACGTCCTGCGTCTGTGTGATGTACGCTTGTTAACACATCCGAACTTCTTCATTCGAAGTTCTCCGGTTTTATGAAGACATCATCGAAAGAACTAACTTACTCCAGTTCCATATTTTCAAGTCACTTTTCAGGCCCTCATGAACTTCTACAAAATTACAAAATGGTGCAGGCCCTTTCAGAAGCAGTGAAGCAAGAACACCAATGTTCCGAAAGCAACGTGCGTTACAGCATACAATACGATGAAAGCATCAGCAAGCGTAGTCGAAACAAGAAATAAAGAGCTGTACCAATAGAACATAAAGAGTGTCTTAAATCAAATGGCAGACTGGTTCATAAATGGAAAAAAAGGACATGGAAAATATTTCGTCGTTCATCGCATACTGCGACATGAGCACATGTACGCCGAAGGTTTCAAACGAAATGTTTATTGAATGAATGAATGAATGAATGAATGAATGAATGAATGAATGAATGAATGAATGAATGAATGAATGAATGACGCAGTCCTCTGTGCCGCATATTAGGCAGGTAAAAGTGCAACAAACAAGAAGCTTATAACAAAAACCAATACAACTGTGCAAAAGAACTTGACAAAAATTTTTTTTATATGTTTTAATCTCAATCGCATATCTGGAGACCTGCTTTAAGTTAAAACGTTACAGCAGTCTTTGGAGGTCAACATTGTGCTGCGACGACCGCACACGGTAAACAACCTTTAGCACGGCATCGCCCAGCGCCAGCGAACGGTCAACAAGATCCGGTGCTTTTTGCAGGCATTCATTACATATGCTTGTGTCAACATCGCCGATATTGTTTATCGTTTGCGCAGTCGTTTTGCTTGGCGAACGCTATTTGCGTCCTTCTCGATGGTCTCGACCACGGCCCGTTTTCGCGGGCCAATAGGTAACCCTGCTTATGACCCTAGTTGCGCGTAAAGCGTGCATGGCATCCTCGGAGTTGCCGTACTGGTATTTGCTCGGAATAAGTGCTCTGCGAACACATTTGGCACCTTAATGACGACGGTATTTTTTTATTCGTAGAAGTGTTTGTTGTTGGCCAGCGCATTTCCTTCATTTAGTTTAACTAAAGATTTTTTCCGGGAGGAAACAAACGTTTTAAACAAACAGAGCAATGACGGCTTTGATCATGTCAGGTGAAGCCGCCAGATCGTTGACAACATAATCATGTACTGCGCATTTCGCAACGCTGGCAACCCATCCGAGCCCATACTAACCCAAAGCTTTTACGCCAGAATTCTTCGTAAGAAAAAATTCTAGCCAACCCTGATGCAGGACATATCATCAGTGAAGGCGACTGGCCAATCGAAAAGTGCACTTACGAACGAAAAGCTTTGTGAATTTCGCCCCTGGTCCCAGCAGAGAGCAAAACAAAAATGTAAACATGTTAGTGTATGAGAGATGCGACTGTTGTACAGCAGCGTACGTGCGTTTTCGCAATAGAAATGCACCATCATTCGCGTATTCCGAACCCAGCTTTGATGCACACGGCATTTCCGTGTCGTGATCTGGCAGTCTTCAGTCAACTGCCTGGCATTTCAGAGTGGGCGTGGTAAAAGCGGACGAACTGAGCTCCATGCTTTACGTTATGTAGACACGCTGCGCTTATTGATCCTCTTATTACGACGCGCACTGCTGCGTCTGGTCCGTTGTCCCGCCAGCACAACGCTATTTCTTGCTCGCACGATGAGTGGCCTTTGAATCTAAACATTTCCGTTTCATTCATGAGATCTGTTTCTCCTTCTCCTGGAGCATTCACTATCATCTCGTTCGTTAAGTCGCTATCAGCTGGCGTACGGGCAAAAAACTAAGGAAGAAAAAGGCAGCTTTGGTTCATTAAAGACACTAGGGTTCATTAGCTTTGAAGAAGCATTCACCATGTTGGAGTGGGATTTGGGTCATTGCACTTTTTAATTGTCATTTTCATGGCGTACATATGTTGAAGCTTGTGGGTAAGACGTTGGTTTATCTGTGTTATAGTAAACAATAAATAGAAAACGACATGAACTTGCATAAGCGTTGCAACCAGTGCCACAGCCCTTCTAAATTTGTCGGTGTTGCTACATCCGTCGAATTTGGGTTCGCGAACGCCTTCGCCCCTGTAGCACCTGTCGCAACGTGGCTGCAGTCACTAGGAGACGAAAGTAGTCCGCTGACCTTAGTTACACTTCCATTTTGAAGAAAGCTCGGCCGAACAGGTGCGCAAAGCATTAATCGGGACCCGTCTTTGTTCGAACCACGGTACTTCTACTCTTGGAGCAGCGCCCCAGCGCTCCTCTCAAGGTCTGTCGGTTCGCATGCGCTGACCCGGCTCTTTTGCGTAGGAAAAAAGGAGGAAGCCCAATTGCCTCTAAGCATGCAACGCACCTTCAAGGCCGAATGGTACTCGAATGGCTCGCTCCCTCGTTTTTACGCTAATCGTTCACCGAATGCTCGCAGTGAGCGCACCGCGACTCCCAGCGACCCTCCAGGTACCTGCCACGTGCGTGCGCTTTGTCGTTACGCATTCTAAGGAGAGCAGATAAAGGGTGGGCTGTGCCTGCATATACGCGCTTCGGTCAAACCAGAACTGGGTCGGTGTCTCGACCTCATCGTCATTTTTAGGCATTTGTTGCTAGTCCTGCACCTCTGTAAGCTCAAAATGGTTTCGTTGGCCTACGTATGCGCTAAAACGTGCTTCAACGCCATTACGCCATACTGTTTGTTACGTCTGAGTAACTTAAGCAAGTGCAGACAAACTAGTGCTGTCCGGGTCATTACAATGGCAGAATTATGGAGAACGTAGTTTTATGCGGAGCTGGTATAAATGTTGGAAAGTTGTTCGGTAGATGGGCACTTCAGCTTGTGGCACAAATATCAGCCTTAACGTGTGCATGTGTGTTGAATAAGAGGACCGGTGAAACAGATATCATCGGAAGCCTGATAGCTGAAATAGGCAAATATCGCGTGCGTACGTACATGGAAAGCGACGAGATATCTCACAATGATACCTCGATGATATCTTACAATGTTCGATGATACCTCACAATAACATTTATTTTTTGTTCATTCTCAGTGAAAGTGGCCTGACTGATTAACATTACGCTTATTGTGGTGTCTCATGGGGTTGGGCTTAGAGGACCACTCTTTTCAATTTCGCCCTGTAGGACTAATACTACATATGCCCTTCAGCTTTCATGCCACTCACATCAAGAGAAAGCTGATTTCCATTGAGCAACTTTATTAAGTTTATCACTCAGAAAAGATAGAGATCATCAGTCACTTCTATGCACACCACTCTTTTTTAGTGTTTCTCTGCTAAAATCCCCTGATGATGCCGAACATACGCGAGAATCATCTCTACAGGCCACTAAGCGTGGAAGCCCTATAGCACTCCGAGTTTGTGTCGGCCTTTCTCGATGTGTTTCTACAGCCGCGAGAATTGTGATTGCCTAAGACGCGGTATCTACACCACATAGCCATCGAAGCTCTCATAATTCACATGTGCCGCCTGTGCTGCGACCAATATCACCACGTGATCTCTGTGACAACGCGAAGAAAACGCTCTGCGTTTTAAGGGATTGTGACTGCTGCCCGTGCATGCCTACACCATGCTCCACGCCCGCGGATAGACCACCATCGACTGTCTCCTGGTGCCTCAGGCACTCCGCCGCAAATTTTGGCGATCCTAGAATTGGAAAGAAGGCCGACTATCCACAAGTAGCTCCGAAACAAGTAACTTTCCAGCAGTTATATTAGGCCCATTGTGACTGCGTGTATGTATTTCATATGGTTCGGTTATACCGCAAAAAGCTCTTCCGATGCTTGGACATCCCATTAAAAAGCCGACCGCGTTAAAATTCACCTATACCACGACATCAATCGCATTGGAGCCTCAGGGGCACTGTTGCATTACATCCATCATCAGTCACCTTACCCGTTGGCCATATTTTGTAATTTCCAAGTGTTCCTACAAACTCTGCAGTCAAGCCCACGTCAAGGCGTTCATGAACAGATGTTATCCATAATTGTAGAATCTCACCACCGCGCTGTCAATAAATATGTAATGGACACAGAATCAAATTTCAGTGGTTACAGGTTCATTGAGGCATTATCGGCAACGAAAGAGCCGAGGAAGCAGTGCGCTCCGGCCACAAGGTTTAGCGTGTGCCTGCGTCGTTGTGAAGGCTTATTGCAGCGCCGGCTAGCTCGCCTACTTGCATTCGGCAGCAGAACTGATGGTTGGGCGAGTTACTGAGTATTCATGGTGAAATTTGTAGCGCACACAATAGACAGAGATGCAAAGAAGTTGGACACACGAGCGCTTACTCACAACTGTTTATTTTTGGAAAGAGACAGAACATGAAATTGCCAGCTATCTCCACTGAGCATGTGCAAAACTGGTCATCAATTTTTATACAAACAGTATACAAAGGTTCAAGCAACATTAAAGAGTACAAATTCTTTGTCAGCAGAGCAACCGATGATTGAATGACGTATATTTCAGCACACCTTCTAATATGAAACGCTTCTGCAATTTCACGTGTTTATTTTTATCCGAAAACAAAATATCAGTGTCAGAAAATACCGGCTAACAATGGCATAAGTTACAATGGTCAGACAGGTGCGATTGATTTTCTTTTCCGAGAGGATCTTGATGATCTTTTAGATGAGTGTTTATGCACCGACCGGTTTCTCCTACGTTCATGTTGCCACGTGTTAATGGCATTCACTACACAACACTTATTCTGCATTTCGGGATTTTTTGCTATTCTTTAAAACCGCAGCTGCATTTTATTTTTATAGTGTCAAACTTTTTTGAAGCAGCTTGACACAGTTTTTGTACCTTGTTAGGTACCATGTTTTGTACCTTGTTGTACCTTGTTTTGTACCTTGAGCGCTGAAAACCACTTCAACGCCATACCGGCTGGCAACAGTCCTTAGCCCATGTGAAAAATAATGAACGCAACGTACAACCGCAAGGCGTTTTCTCTCCATGCTACGCCTGTTCCTTGAATCTATTGTGTGTGCGCGCAGTTTACTATCTTATTACCGTCTCTGCCGCTCTGCCAATAATGCGTTCCGGGAATCCCACTGAAGCTAATCTTGTTACCTCCTGAGCAAAGGTTGTCAAGAGGGCAACTCTTGCAGAAGGAAGAGTGGTACGTCTTGGGGAAAATTTTATTCCAGAAGCAGACAACAACATTCTGCAGCTTGGGCCAAAGTTGGCACTGGAACCAGCGCTGTGTCCAACCGCGAATCTGGCAGCATCGAGAGGCGTCTCCCGACTGGTTCCTGAGGAAGAACGTGCAAGGTGTGCTTCTGAATGTGTTGTGGCTATCGCGAAGGCAAAAAACTACTTGTGCAAATCCCAATAGGCTCAACCTAGTAGCAGGGGGCTTGGCTCCTAGAGGGCTACGTGTTCTTATGGCCGATAAGGAACGACGTTTTGTTGTCCTACCTGATGGCATGTTTGGTCAAACAGCCTGTGAAGCTGCTGATAAGAATTTCAAGAAAATAGATGTTAAGCATGCTAAAGAAAAACAGTGCGGTAGAGATTTATTTTTTTCCTCAATTTAGAAAGTATATGTGTCTGTGTCAGGAAGGTGAAGGGCCTACATCTTGAAGTGTTTTTTTTTTAATGCAAGACGCACAAACATGGAGAGCCATTCAGAGCCATTGTCGCTGAAAGAAACACGTGGAAGCAGCAAGTAGCATTTTTTATCCAAAGAGAGCGTTCCACGTTAAGAATCTCAGACCCGTTAGCAATCTGTAATTCTGAGGCGGTTGTTCAATATCTGAGGGAAGAGAAAACAAAGGGATGTGGCGCCGTCGGCTTTGACGCACAAGATTTATTTTGCTTGATTCCGCACACACAGTTGTTGAGAAGTGTAAAAGATCTGTATTTGTGAAGATAATAATGAAGTTTAGTTTAGAAATGATAGTGGAATACCTGTGAAAAGTTTTATGGAAGTACTATTGTTTTACCTTAGTTATATATTTGTCGGTTGGAATGACGCAATGTATTTGCAAAAATCTGGTATATGCATAAGTTCAAAGATAGCGCCTATGCTAAGCGAGATTTTCTTAGCTCGTGTGGACCGAAACGTTCATAGTGCACTAAAAAGGTTGGCAAAAATATTCCGAGGTTTTGATGACTATTTTGGTTATCTTCAATGGGGCTGAACAAGGCCACATAGTGGTAAGTGTAGTACAAATGTTTCGGGAAGGTAGCCTAGGCCTCAAGTTTACACATGAGATAGCTAAAGAAGACGAACTACAGTTTTTAGATTTGTATTTGCGATTGCTTCCCGACCACACATGCTGGATGTACAACCCTAGATCGGAAAAGCCTACATTACAGTACATATCAGGGCATTAAAAGATTGTAAAAAGTAGAATAGCAGTGTCGAGCCTTCGGGTGGATTTGGCAAAATTTTCTTGCCACCAACTGAAAGAAAGCTTTGCTCAGCACATAACACGGCTAGCTTCAGTGGGATTCCCGGAACATATTATTGGCAGAGAGAGAAAATAATGCAGAGAAAGGCAGGGAGGTTAACCAGAGGTAGTTCCGGTTGGCTACCCTGCGCAGGGGGAAGGGTTAAGAGGGAGAAAAAGAGAAACAGAGTAGAAGGGGGAGATAGAAAGGGAGACAAGCACGAACAAAGCGCGTACACTTCAGAGCGGTAGGGGGCGGCATTATTAGAGTCTGTCGTGAAGCCCCGTAGACCGCAAGAACATTGGCAGAGTGACAGAGAAAGTAATTGAGATATTAAAGGGTGCACAAACAAAAGATTCAAGGAACAGGCAGAGCACGAAGAGAAAACGCCTTGCGGCTTTACCTTACGTTCATTATTTTTCACGTGGGCTAAGGAATGTTGGCCGCCGGTTTGGCGTTGAAGTGGCTTTCAGCGTTCGTAACAAGGTGAAAAAACTGTGCAAAGCTGTTTTAAAAATGTTTGACATTAGAAAAAGAAAATGCAGCTGCGGTTTTAAACAAGATCCAAAATTCACACTATGCAGAATAGGTGTTGTGTGCCGGATTACGTTAACATATGGCAACATGTACGTAGGACAAACCGGTCGGTGCATAAACACTCGTCTAAAAGAATATCAACATTCTCTCGGAAAACAAAATCATTCGCACCTGTCTGACCATTGTAACCTATGTCACTGTGAGCCGATATTTCCTGACACTTGACATTTTCTTTTCGGATAAAAATAAACTAACATGTGAAATCACAGAAGCCTTCCATACTAGAAGGTGTGCTGAAAAATGCATCAGTCAACCGTCGGTTGCTATCACTGACAAATAATTTGCATTCTTGAATACTGCTTGAACCTTTTTAATCTGTTTATATGAAAATCGATGGCTAGTTTTGCACATTCCCAGTGCAGATAACTGGCGCTTTTATGTTCTGTCTCTTTAAAAAAATAAACAGTTGTGAGTAAGCGCTCGTGTGCCCACCTACTCTGCGTCCTTTTCTACTGTGTGCGCTACAAATTTCACCATGACCACTTGCATTTATTCACACTGAGAGAGAAAGAAACAAGTACACTGGACTTGCGCTATATGGAAGCTCACGCCCACCGCACCGCATTGACTGTTCGCCGACCTGCTCGTCGCAATGCATTAGAATATTGAACATCAGCGGAATGTGCCAACGCGCCAGTGTACTCGTTTAACCCTTCATAAATAAGTTATGTATTTTTAATGTATTATTTATTTATTTATTTATTTATTTATTTATTTATTTATTTATTTATTTATTTATTTATTTATTTATTACACTTACTTTCAACGCCCATAGGCATTGCAGAAAGGAGGGGTAGCACACAAAATATGTAGACAATAAAGAAATAAAATCTTATGCGATAGCGTGGTAGACTGCTGTTTTGAATGAAGATGCGTCTGGGATGTGTATGATGGAAATAGGAAGGTGGTTCTAGTTGACACGTGTGCGGAGTAAAAAAGAATTATGGCACCTTTTCGTTGGCGGGCTGGCACGCCAACTTTATATCTGTGGTCAGAAGGGGCTGAAACGTAGAAAGGTGGGGTATACAGTTCCTTCAGCCCATGGTTGTAGCGATGAACATGATGGTATAGGCAGAGGCGAGCATATTTGCGGCGTAATAAAAGATCTGGTAGATTCTGGGCCTTTTTCATAAAAGTTACTCAGTAATGGCGGCAATAGAAAGAGTAAAACGGTTTTACACGGTGTCGCTAGTGGCTGGGCGCCGCTTTTACCAACGCCAACTGTTCTTGTATCGGCATGAACGACACCGACTCATGCAACTTTCCGATTGCGACGAGACCACTGTACATATCCTCATCTATTATCCTCCTTTTCATAATGACATACAGGCTTTGTGTGCCTCTATAAGCCGACTATAAACTGTAGCCTGTATGCCCAACCAATGCACATTGTTGTATTTCAATGTGCCCGCAGAACCAGTGCGAGACAGCAGCTTAACGTCCTTCGTAGAAGCTGGCCTTCAATGTACGCCGCGGCTTAATCTCCGTCCTTCGAATGAATCGGTGAATTCCTCGATTAATCTAAATATCATCGAAAACAAAAACGTAAACGCGCGTCATTAGCGTACTGAGAACAGCCGCTTCCGCTGACAGCGTCGTCGTCGCGTACGTCCGCCCCGCGCGAAACGCCCAGCTTTTCATATTTTGCTTCCACTGAATTCATTGCCGCTTCCCCAGCGCCCCTTTCCCCCTCTCACTCCTTCCCGTCGGTGTGATCACACTAATGGGCTCAACCAAAGCGCGCTTCGTAGTTGGGGAGAATAGCGAGTAACAAGGTTGAAAAAAAAAGTGAAGCAGAAGCCAGTAGCCGAGAAAGTAAAGGAGAGGGGGCAGAAGTGCTGAAGGGGGAGGAAACGCGGTAGTCCCAGGTAGTCGACGCGGGTTCAGCGACCTCTGACCCAAATTTGCTCTCGGTTTTACCTTTCCCGCCGGCTGCTACATTATATCAGTAGCGCTCGTTGTTTCGCTCGAATCTTATTTTGTTTATCACTTATATGCGCGGTGACCAAAGCGTAGCCACCCTCTCATGCTTTACGTGGAGGTGGCGGCTGCGGCGGCTGTGGCGGCGGTAGTCTTGGGGAATGCGTTGGGCGCTCTGCTGAGAGAGGAAGGGAAGAGGGAAGCTTCCCTATGAGCGCGAGCCTATAGCCCGTCGCAGTGTCACGGTCTGCTGCCTGGCGGGCTCATGATGAATCTCGTCGCGTCTTCGGCCAAACGTGAATGCGCGGCCAGATCCCCGGTGCACCTTTCCTCCCTCTTTCCAGTATAGTGCCCTGTGGCAAGTTAGGCAGATGAACGCAACCGTGCATTAGTGAAGTCGAGAGTGGTAGGTATACTTGCTTGCGCAGGCTCGAACATGGTAAGCTTAATAGGTCGTATCCACTACGGCCTGGAAACAACCGCGTGACACGCTTTGCAACGGTTGACTACGAAACGCGACGACCAAGGCAAAGACTGCTACGGTCGCTCAACTTGTAATGACATGCAATTGTAATGTAACGTAAACTACTGATGCAGTTGGATTGATAAAATTCCTTGGTACACACGGCAGGAAATACATGGGCGGTCAATTCTTGCATGATTATTTGATTAGTTTTAGTGATTTTGTGCCCCAGGTTTTTACATTTGTGCTTTTCTTGATGAATGAGTTACATGCCTTACATCGCTCGCCGACATCCAAAGTGAGGCAGAAAAAGTAGGGACAGCCTCTCCTCATGAAACCGCAGTAAAGAAGGGCGCTTGGAATTCCATTTGTACTCTATAAGATTGGTACGTTGAAATCCAATGGTATAATTATCGAATCATTTCCCCAATTGTATAACTTTTTTAAGATGTTCAGATGCCTCTTCGTTCGTGTTGAACATCAAAGGGAGCTAAGGTTGTCATCTTTCTTTAAGTTATAATGCTTCATTTGTCAAAGCAATAATAATAAGAAAAAAAATTAAATTAAGAATTTCAAGCACCTTCCAGATGAATAAAAGGACAAGCAGAATAGGGTGAACAAATGTATGTTCCTCAAATACAAACGTGTGTGCTAGCCGATCAATCTATGCTTCGAAAAAAACAAAACGCTTGGGTTAGAGAGAGAGAGAGAGAGAGAGAGAGAGAGAGAGAGAGAGAGAGAGAGAACACTTTATTTAAATATAGAGAAGTTCTTTGGGACCAAAATATTCTCCTACACGCTACTCAACAAGGCACTCGCATATCAGATTGACCATTCCCGACACTATCTATGCATGCACGCGATATTTGCCTATTTCAGCTGTCAGGCGTCTGTTCATACCTGCATTCTATGAAACCAAAACTAGCTCATTTTTATTTGCTTTTGATAACAGTCAATAACGTGCAACAATGCGCCTTTACTTCGCCGGGATATCGGTAACTCTGCACCTGCAAGATAAAAAAAAGTTCCATCACTTGCTTTCTCTTATTTTCTCTCTCACTGAAATGACCCACGCAAAAGCAGGTGTTCTGAAAGGCAGACGTGCAAACACGGACGCAAGAAGGAATGAAAAAGACAATACAAACGCCACCTGGATTTGTGCTGTGTTTCCAGTAACATGATTACTTGCCAAATTGCTTTCAGTCGCTCTAAGACATGTGTTCTTCAAGGCATTGTACTCGTACTAATACTAACGACCTGCGGACAAATGCTTTTTTTTTTCAGGTAATTTTTTCTTGTTGTTTTACTTGATGAGCAAAATGAATTTGCAAGAATTATTGAACCAGGCGGTTCGTCTACCTTAGTCGAGTACGAACGTATCGACAAGCGGACTTCCTCTTCATCATAACGACGAAGGGCCTTTCACTTGAAACGTACCGGCGGGTCCCAGAATTCTTTTTCTAGACTATATACGAGCTGTCTACTCGAAACACTGAAACCCGAAGAAGACGTTCCTGTAGCTGGTCTCACATAGTTACTGTACGTGTCTCCATCTTCATTCTAGCACTCCCCCTACACTTGATAAGCAGTCCATTTTTCTGCACATGAAGTGTACATATAAAAGTTTTTTTAAAATTACCTCTCTTCCCAGCTACATGGTGCACCAAGAACTTTACCTTGTAATAAAGATATGCAAACAACTCCAACCGACAGACTGCGTTTACGAACATTTTTTCTATCACTTTGTCTTTCCTATGGGGTATGAACTAAAAATGCTGACGCTAATTCTTTTAACCTGATACATCACTTTCTTGTCCACTTCTTTCCACAAAGATTTCAATCATGCCGGTAAAGTTTCACGACCACTCTATCTGCACGACGGCTTATACGAGGACAACAGTAAAAATGCTTTACGGCTCATTTATGACCCCAAATGAGAAGAAAGAGGAAGCGCATCTACGTTAGCTTTAACGTAGACATTAATATTGAGAAAGAACCAGGTAATCCAGTTGTCTGCACTTGTCTCTCTCTCTCTTTCTCTCTCTGCTAGAGAAGCTCAGTGAAGCTCATACATAAAGGGACGTTCATTCCTAGAATGCATAACTGGGACGGGTGACCCAGTAACCAATCCTGCATAGCGGCCCGGCAACTTTCTCGGAAAACAACTGGCTGCATAAGCCTCGGATGGGGAAAACCGCAGCAGCGCGCGACCACTTTACGCGCGCTCCGGAGCGTCCAAGCGTCGCAGTTTCGCTCTTCGCGCAGAAAAATTAAGTTCGCAAGCCGCGGTCGGAGTCCCGAGAGTGAAAGAGCTGAGAGAGGGAAAGAAAGAGCGAAGAGAACGAGAGGGAAGCAAAAAAGCATCGGAAGGTGGAAAGGTGAGCGCTCCGCGCCACCGACTTCCTTTTCGCCACAGCCACGGTTCCCTTTCTCCCTTTCGTACCGCTTCCCTCGCTTTTCTCTCGCCCAGGACGCTCCACGAACGGTGTAGCCGCTGCACCTCCGTTCCCTAGGAGACCGCGGTGCCACCGCCGTGGAACGGCGAAGCAAAGGGTTTCCAAGCCAGTGCAGCGCTTGTCAGTGTCGAAGTTCGCTCTAGGTGCGAGTCGGTAAGCGCTTGATCGCCGCGTGGTGGTGCCGTGTTGGGAGAAAGGCTCGTTGCAGACGGGACGCCGGAAATTGAGGCATGCACGACTGCTCTTATATGGAAAGCATGTTACGGCAACTAGATCGCTGCTATTCGCAGCCTTAAGCGTTCGCTGCTCGATGTCAAAGTTTCTCATACCCGTTGGTGGGGGTCGTGGGCCGCCTAGCATTCTAATGTGTCAGTAATGAAACGTGCACGTCGAAGACTTGCGCAATACCATCAACAACGGCGGCCGTGACTCCTCAACGCCGAGCGCCGATCACGTACCTTTGTCCGGGTCGCACGTCAATGTGTTGCAACCACCGCTCCTGCGTTGAATAAGAATACCCCCATTCGACGCGCTAGTCTCAACGGCAGGCAAAAGAGCAAAAGTAACGGTGATCGGCGTGAAGACAGGTTGCAGTGGGCGCGTTGTCAGATGGCAGCGACAAGCAGCGATGAGGACAGCAACAACCACCGGATTCCGCGGATCGCGCTGGCTGAGATGCCAGACTCGCGCTGGGTGTACATGTTTCTCAATGGTGACGAACACTTCGAGCCGCTCAGGACGTTGGTGAACCAGAGGCACTACCGCAGCCTCGAGTCGCTGCTCGAGAAACTCACAGAACGGATACGGCCCAGCTTCGGCGCCATCCGAAGCATCTACACGCCGCGCCAGGGGCACCGGGTCTCGTCCATCGACGACCTGCGCGCTAACGAGCGCTACGTGGCCGCTGGATACGAGAAGTTCCGACACTTGCCACACGGGTGAGTGCTGTAATAGGAGTGCACGGCCGCTTCAGGAGATGTAACGCACGAGTTTCATCTTGACGTTTTCCCTTCTTTTCTTTTCTTTTCTTTTCTTGGAGGAAAGCAGTAGTATGTGAGCGGATAGTGAGAGAGCCTAGGGGATAAGCTGGATAGTCTCAGCAGGGGAATTTTGCGCTGATGGTGAATCGGAAAGTTCCTGCAGATGCGTTCTAGCGGGAGGAATTATTCGCTGTAGGTAGCACGATATAAAAATAACCCATATTTCTAAATATAATAGTTACTCTTTAGCGCGACGATAGCTCATAAGCAAATCCGTTGTGAACGAGCAAGGAAGCCTTATGTTCAAATTCAAGCTTGCATCTTTCTGTGGCCCCATGTTTTGTTTAGTGAATAAATAGTAGATACAATACAGGTAACGTATGAACATTCATTAAATTCGTACGCGGAAGTGTTGGTTGTGGTTGTGGGTAGGTGGGGAGAGGAAAAAGAGGTTATATACTGCCACTGTAGTTATAAGATGCATGGTCATGTATTATTTATTGTTATGGTCTTTAAAATCCTAGACCTTCCTAACATGCCGATTGGTCGCTAGCAAGAGACAGAGAGCGATTGTCTCAAATCAAGTGTAGAAAATAATGAAATTCTAGGTTCCTACGGACCAAAACCCCGATATGATTATGGGGCATGCCGTAGTAATTAATTTTTACCACCTACAATTCTTCAACGTGCACCTAAATCCAAGTAAACGACCGTTTTTGACCGCTGCGGCCGGAGTCACATCACGCGACGTCGACCTCAACAGCGCAACACCATAGCCACAAGACTACTGCGACTGGTTTAAAACAACTTTCTAAAGAATAAAGTTATGCCTAATGAACGAGACAAGTATCATGTCAAACAGGAAAACAGGGTGGGGTAAACTGTGGCCTGCTCCGAACTTATTTCTCAGCGCTGTCTACAACTAGCCCCAACCCCCTCCTCCTCCCAATTCCGCTCACCACCCCTGCTGCTACCGCGCTGCATAGCACCGGAGACAAAATTTTGACGCTATGGAACATAGCAGATGTTGGGCCACACCGACTACAGATCTCTTTGCCTGATCTCATTGCCGTCTCACAGAAGTACCCCTAATGACTATTAAAGTTCTTGACACACACAAAAAAGATAGTGGCAAGTTCGTGAGGCCAGGTGCGAATAATAAGACATGCTTTGTTTGTTCGATCGACAGAATGATTGACTTCCACGTGTAAGCCTACAGTAAGACTATGACAAGGGCACTGCTGGTTTCGCATACAAAAATTCAGGATTCAGTTTTTATTTCGTAGCAGCAAGTTTATACCGGCAGATAATTCAGTTCCTTCGCACTTTAAACCTTCGTTCCTAACTGTACGCGATTGTTGAGCTCTCCTGGCCCCGTACACATCTGTAACAACACTGAAAGCAGGCAGGGATCATTATTGACCACAGGAATCGCTCGATGGGAGATTATGCTGTCTGGACATTGTTGCTTTTATTCGACTCGAGCAAACCTCCAAATGTCACTAGTGCGGGCTAACATATGCATTGGTATTGTGCAGCG
Source organism: Dermacentor albipictus (assembly GCF_038994185.2). Taxonomy (NCBI): domain Eukaryota; kingdom Metazoa; phylum Arthropoda; class Arachnida; order Ixodida; family Ixodidae; genus Dermacentor; species Dermacentor albipictus. Next base: position 59,487,401 of record NC_091823.1, read on the forward strand.
AATGTCTGACATCGGTATTCTATCTCCTCGAAAATCAGTGGTTTCTTCTTCACGTTTTTACAGCAGCCTCCGTGTTTCATGAGTACTTTTACGAGTACGAGTACGTCCATATGTAACAAAATAAGGTTGACGAGTCAGCATGCCGAATATTGACACAGCCACAGTGAAGGTGAACGGAGACGACCTCATGTAATAATCTTTCTACGAAACGTTACCTCCTTTGTATATGGTCAATACAAAATAATTCGCTACGTCACCACTTCTGCTAGCATATAAAAAGGAAAGAAAAAGAAAAGAAAGGCCTGTGAACTTTTGCCGTTGCACTGAAAGGTTTCGAGGGTGTATATTGTCGTCTCTGCAGGTGCCAAACGTACTCAACTCAAGGCCACGGAAGCTCACTTGCTTGAACCGCATTCGAAATTAAATTAAATTATGGGGCTTTACGTGCCAAAACCACTTTCTGATTATGAGGCACGCCGTAGTGCGGGACTCCAGAAATTTAGACCAGCTGGAGTTCTTTAACGTGCACCTAAATCTAAGTACACGAGTGTTTTCGCAGTGAACCGCATTTCTGGAACCCTCAATACCGCTAGCGCTACTGCATACATGAAGCATTCTAAAGACGAGCGTCTAAAGTTACACACTTCAGAGTGTGCCATAAATACTTCGACTTCGGTGAAATTTTAAGTAGTCCACACTCGACACTGCAGTACGTGGTATATCAGAAACTTACAGAAAGGTGGATTGCCGAGTTAGATTTGCAGCTGCGTGTGTTGTGGACTGCAGTCTTTAGAGAATGAATGAATGACAGAGTAGATCTGTTGAAATTTCGGAAGACGTTACAAATAATTGTCGAGCAAATTTGATCGCGCTTGTCGGACTAAACAAAAGTGTGACAATTTCGGTCAAACATATTCCCGTGGTGAGATCCTCTAAAGTTGAGGAGAAACTTGAAAAGCAACAGCTTTGTTTTCCTTAATGGCCGAGGAATTTCGTACGGCTCTTAACATTGAATGCGCACACGACGAAGCATCATATTGTCTCACGGTGTTGATTGGTTGACTGTTGTCGCCATGACACATAAAAACAGCAAATGTCTGCTGCGCTGTCGCCCTTCATTACGAATGCATTACGGGCAACCAGTAACCAGCAGGTTCTCTGCTTCTTTCTTTCACCTTCTTCTTCCACTTGTTGTTTCCGCCAGTTCTTTTCTCCTACAACAATATTCAAGCGGAATACTGTCAATAAAAGTAGTATTTTCCCACGTCGCTGTCAACGCTAAGCAATGTCAGTGCTGGCCTGTCTGATCATGCAATCGAGCCAAACGAATGCGTCTAATTGGAGATGGCGAACGTCGCCTAAGACAGGTGCTCCAAGCCATGAGGGCAGACGCTCCCTTTTGGTACTTACCACGTGTTTTTCTGCATCGACCAGGGTATATCGACCCGAGCAGGGAACCACCCGAAAGCTGTCAAGGGCGACATATTTCTTTCTTGGGTGTATATAGGGAACCTTGCATTGATATTTTTGTGTGTTTTGTCCTTTGTGCCGCCTGTCATGCACCGGTGCGCCTTCACACGGCAGTCGGCCCAAAATCATTGACAAATGGCCACGCGGACGCCAGGAGTCGGCCTTGCTTTTCTAAGCCCACCTGCCGAGATCGATGCAGTGCAACAGCCTTTTTGCCCTTCTCTTTATTTTTGTGGAAGGGCTGCGTCTTGTGCTTTATTGTCCAGCGCCTGTTTGTGCGGGCGAGTTGAAGCAAATGAAGAAAGAGTTCTTTGAAAAGCAAGATTTCGGCGAATGGCTCATGCCCGAGCAACGAGGTCCGACTCATGAACGCCTTCAGATATAGCAGACTTCTATGATACGGTATGCCTATAATATGCAGTAGTGCGTATACCTTGCTTTGTGATGTTCTAGTGCTGCTTAATCTCAGAGCTAAACTATATTGCAAAGACATACAGCACACAAACATTAAGCTTAAACAACTGATTAAGGGGGGTGACCTAACAGGTCACTGACTCGTAAGGCACACGTAAAGCATTGCTCACGAAGAGTGTTCATTCGTCAGCAAGCACTGGACTGCGCATACTAGTGCGAACCCATACGCGTGAGCGAGAACGACATACATTCAAAACGACTGCTCCGGGCTAATTCAAGCAATTCGGGCCCATAAATGCTATCACGGTTATAGACAGCGGGGGAATTTCGTTTCTGTATAAGACCTACTCACATATGTCGCCTTCCATGCCAGTGAAGTTAGAATATTGGCGCTTGAGGTCAATATGGTTGAAGACATTTGTAGTGCTTCATTTCTTAAAAGCGCGCTTCTGAGACCGAATTCACGAACCTTCTTCATAAGTACTATTTCCCATTGGTCGGCCACCTTTGCTAACAATCTGTCCAGCGTCAGAATTAGGTGGAATTTGCTCTGGCGAACAATTCTATTTAAAGAGCTTATTGTAAGTACGGGCCCTCTTGTTTCTTCCGGAAATTGTAATTATAGTTCAGATATAGAAAAAATATTGCAGAAGTAGCGGGGAGTCCCGTGGTTAGCTCCTTGACACTTCGTTGAAGCGATCGGAGTGTTTGATGGGGGATGTGCTCTTTCTGGGGGACCTCCTCTGTCCAGTACATGCTGTCGGGTCCTTGCATGTGTGTGTCACTTAACAGTTACGAGAGACAGATATATACATATACATATATATATATATATATATATGAGGTGCGAAGGGCAGGGAGGTTAACCGGAAGATAGACATCCAGCTTGCCGCCCTCCACTGGGGAAGGGGTAAGGGGAGTCAGACAAAGAAAAAAATGCCCACACATATAATGGTGAATGCAGTCTCTTGTGACGCAAGGGTGAAATGTGTCCAAAGAGCACCACACAGACATAAAACGAGAGGGAGATGAAAAAATAAAAATAAATGGGCAAGCTCGCGTTCGGTCGCGCGAGGTTTGAAACAGCGAAGCTGGTCGATTAGGGACTATTCTGGCTACTGGTAGGTTGACGCAGTAGTTCTGCGGAAACCCGCAAGGTGGAGAGAAGTAATAAATAAGGGAAAATGAGACATCCACCCATTCGTAGCAATTGCTACAAAGGAAACCCATACGGGTTCCTCGAAAGAAAGGCTCATAGTTGAAGAAAAATTCGTCTTGGTCCGAGACTCGAACCCGGGACCACCGCCTTTCCGGGGCAGCCGCTCTACCATCTGAGCTAACCAGGCGGCTAGCAGATGGCAGGGCGAACTCGAATTTGTCGACAACACGAAGCAAAGGCAAGAGTTCGACGTAGTAGTTCTGCGGAAACCCGCAAGGTGGAGAGAAGTAATGAATAAAGGAAAATCAGACATCCACCCCTTCGTAGCAATTGCTAAAAAGGAAACCCATGCGGGTTCTTCGAAACAAAGGCTCATAGTTGAAGAAAAATTCGTCCTGGTCCGAGACTCGAACCCGGGACCACCGCCTTTCCGGGGCAGCCGCTCTACCATCTGAGCTAACCAGGCGGCTAGCAGATGGCTGGGCTGCGATTAATGTCCCGTGAATTTACTTTGCCCCTGCGGGACTCGAACGTTTTCACCATGTGTCGTTTGCGTTCGTTGTCTCCGGACATACGGGTGCACCTATCACCTGGGTTACCTCGACGTGAACAGACCATGCTGTACCGTCTGTGGTAGGCGTTGTATTTACAAACTCAGATGCTTTCCTTACTGGAATGACCAACAGCCCCACGTGCGACACATGCAACAGCGATGAGACGCTCGCACGTATTATCTGTGTCTGCCCGCGATATAGTGCCCAGAGACAATTGATGTGCAGAATACTGGACCAGTTGGACAATCGTCCATTATCAGAGCTCAAAAATTTAGGTCAGTGCTCCCAAAGAACATCCGCGCTGAAGGCCTTACTCACGTGATTAAGGTTCCTGCGGTCTGTGGGGCTTCATGATAGACTTTAAGAACGCCGCCGCCTACCACTCTATAGCGCACGCGGTTTCTTCGTGCTCGTCTCTCTTTCTCTCAATCTCCCCCTTCCACTATATTTCTCTTTTTAACCCTCTTAACCGTTCTCCCCGGGCAGGGTAGCCGACTGGAACTACCTCTGGTTAATTACCCTGCCTCTCTATGTATTCTTCTCTCTCTCTCTCTTCCGCTACTTCGATCACCTCTCGACGCCAGGAAAGCGCCACGGCTTTGAACGGCATGCGTTGGTCGGGAAATACACGTAGGCCTCGCACGGTTCCATATATATGACAAATAGGTTTTCGGGGCTCTAGGGCTTCATAAAAATTTTGCCCACCATTGAGACTCCAGTTTGTGAATTCGTCGCTGGGTCTTCTTTAGCTTGCGTCTGACTATTCGTCAGAGTGCGCATCGCATTCTGCGTTTCATCCTTGATCGCTTGCCGAAGGCCAAAAGCGAGACATTTGCGAAAAGCATTTTCTATGCTTGTTTTGAGTGTAGGCCAACCAATTCGCTGGATTGTGTTTGGTGAATAACAGCTGGCCAAACCTTTAAGTTTGAAGTAACTGAGGATATGGTCGTTCCCATGCATCTCGATCTATAAAAACCACTTAACACTATGCAAACTAGAAGAGAGGCGTGCAGACAGGACACAAGAGTAGAGAAGTGGACAACACGAACGCCGACTATCAACTGAAGGGAACACTGAGGCGAAAAATGAAAGAAGACACAAAACTCATCTGCGCATGCTCAGGAATGGCAACACCACCTGTCAACCGGGTACACGTGCTGGTCTACGTGAGAGATAACTGTTAAGGCACTTAATCTCTTCCTTATGTAAAGTAATCGAAGGCTGACTCACGCACGCACTTCCACCATTATAGATATGCCAAGCCTCTACCATAAGACGCGTATCTTCATTCTTATGCCTGTACAGTATCGCGCATTCATCTAACTTTGGCTTGCAGTTACAATCTCGGCAATGTAGCGAAAGATTAGAAGGCGATCCACCGGTTAACGACCTTTTATGCTCCATTAGCCTCTGATTGATACACCGTCCCGTTTGCCCTACGTAGAACTGGCCACAGCTAAGGGGAATTTGATATACCACACCCATACGACATTCTGTACAACTGTTGTTCTTATTGTGCTTCACTGGACAAATATCTGTTCGTTTTTTGCCTTTAACCCGCTCCTTTTTATTCTGTACGGCAGCGCATATCTTACCTAGCTTATTGGGAGCAGTGAAAGCAACATTAACATCATATCTACTAGCAACTTTTTTAAGCCTGTGCGACACTGAATGAATATACGGAATAGCCACTACTCTTTTTTTGCGATTACTGCTTTCTGTGATTACGTCCGTCCCCCTGGAAACAGACTTCTTTAGGCGCTCAGCTACAGTGGCCACCGCTACATTAGGATAACCTGCTTCTAATAGGCGCCGGACCTGCGCATTAAAACTGGCGCTCATTTTGTGCATGCAGGATCTTGCGAGGGAAGACTTAAGGCACGACATGGCGATTCCGTTTTTTACTAATTTAGAATGCTTGGATTGAAAGTTTAGCAACGGCTTCGAAGATCTTGGGGAGTACTGCCAACAAACATGATTTTGTTCGAAGATCAAGGAAATGTCAAGAAACTGAATTACGCGTCGCTGAGGTAATTCCTAATGCCTATTAGAAGCAGGTTATCCTAATGTAGCGGTGGCCACTGTAGCTGAGCGCCTAAAGAAGTCTGTTTCCAGGGGGACGGACGTAATCACAGAAAGCAGTAATCGCAAAAAAAGAGTAGTGGCTATTCCGTATATTCATTCAGTGTCGCACAGGCTTAAAAAAGTTGCTAGTAGATATGATGTTAATGTTGCTTTCCCTGCTCCCAATAAGCTAGGTAAGATATGCGCTGCCGTACAGAATAAAAAGCAGCGGGTTAAAGGCAAAAAACGAACAGATATTTGTCCAGTGAAGCACAATAAGAACAACAGTTTTACAGAATGTCGTATGGGTGTGGTATATCAAATTCCCCTTAGCTGTGGCCAGTTCTACGTAGGGCAAACGGGACGGTGTATCAATCAGAGGCTAATGGAGCATAAAAGGTCGTTAACCGGTGGATCGCCTTCTAATCTTTCGCTACATTGCCGAGATTGTAACTGCAAGCCAAAGTTAGATGAATGCGCGATACTGTACAGGCATAAGAATGAAGATACGCGTCTTATGGTAGAGGCTTGGCATATCTATAATGGTGGAAGTGCGTGCGTGAGTCAGCCTTCGATTACTTTACATAAGGAAGAGATTAAGTGCTTTAACAGTTATCTCTCACGTAGACCAGCACGTGTACCCGGTTGACACGTGGTGTTGCCATTCCTGAGCATGCGCAGATGAGTTTTGTGTCTTCTTTCATTTTTCGCCTCAGTGCTCCCTTCAGTTGATAGTCGGCGTTCGTGTTGTCCACTTCTCTACTCGTGTGTCCTGTCTGCACGCCTCACTTCTAGTTTGCATAATGAATCCTTACCAACTAGCTCAGCTTTCTGTCGTTCTAAACTTAACACTAGTAGCGAAGAGACGTCATAGAAACGCCGAATCTAAGTAGCTGCTGTAAAATGAGCCTCCTAGAAAGGTAGGGGTTCCCATCTCTAAGCAGGGATAGTCCGTGATCAAAAACAAATGATGCAAGTTGCCGGCCCGTTGCGTTAATTTTGGAGCTTCCCCAAATAGGGCGGTGGGCGTTAATGTCTCCTATAGTAATATATGGACCAGCGACTACTGTCACGATGTCTTCTAGTCTCTAGCTACCAAACTGCTTTGAGGGAGATAAGTGAGTACTCACTAGCGTAAAGGCTAGCTTTTTCTTAACGTTTTCGCAAACCTACTGGTTCTCATTATGAAGCGGCACACGCTGAACGACGTAGGTAAGCTGCTGACGAATAAATACTAAGACGTTGCGGCTTTAGCTATAGGATGAGAACATGATTGATTTGTAGCCGGATAGCCGCATTGGGTGAGAAAATTCAGATTCACAGATTGCGATGATTGCGAAACGGTTAGGGTATACAAACTGACAAAAAACAGGCATCCGAGATCTAAGTCCTCTGGCATTCCACTGGATGATCGGTGCCTCTGTGACCTCTTCGCGGAACGATTGGTTATTGTCAAACATGTGTCTACTCGAGGGCTGCTAGGACTGTGCTTAGCGCGTCCAGCACTTGCAGGCCACTTCGACCGGTTGGAGTTACCATACTTCTCAGTAGTTCTTTGATGACGTTCACTAGGGACGGCTGCATTGGTATAATGCAGCCGTCCCTAGTGTCCCTCCTGCCTGGACTGCCAAGAGGCAGTTGGCAATATGTAATAAATAAATAAATAAATAAATAAATAAATAAATAAATAAATAAATAAATAAATAAATAAATAATCTGTCGGTCAACCTTTGGTACTCCATCAACCGAAGCATGCGTAGAAGTAGACATCAGGCGGGAAGATTCTTTGGTAGGCTGTGTTCGCGGAAGTGCAGGCCAGTCACATGCGGCGTTAGACTTCTTCGTCTCATTCCTTTTGTTGTTGCAGGTTTATTTGCGCTCGAAGCTGATGAACAGCACTCCGTTTTGTACGCTTGCGTTGACGATTACGCCGGCGTCGTAGTTTCAGCAAGTACTCTGTGGGATGAGCTGTCTCTAACCATTTGTTTGAAAATAGAAATTTATCTCGTGATTTGCAGACAATGTTTGGATGAGGCAACATGGAAGCCACTCTTGTAGGACGCATTCGGTTGTTCTCCTGATACCTTTATGCCCTTCTATGATGTTTTCATGTGCCCCTTTTAATATGCCAGATCTAAATGCTTTTGGTATGACCACCTGCTTAAAGGTTCTGCCAGTGGCCCGGTGGTAAAGGCGATACAACAATCCTTTTTCTTCCACGAACTCGTAGCTGTGGCCCTTTCCCGAGTTAAACGACTTGCTTACTTTCGCAAAAATATGTTTCAGCGTCGGGTCTTTCCGCTGTTCTTCAATGAGTTGTCCTTTTGTCATGTCACGTAAGACGATTGTCGGAACGCACAAGGGACGAATCTTGCCTTGTTCTTCAGTTCTGGCTTCAGCCACGCTCGATACATGCTGAGGCTTCCTAGGCGCCTTATTCAGCTTCATTTCTATCGGCGACGACTCAGCGTTGGGAGCAGCGGGGTGCTTCCAGTCAGAGTCCGGATCGTATGGTCCTCTGACGCCTGGAAGATTTCCCAGAACAAGGTTATAGAGGGGCTCGTCCATACATGCCACTGTTAACTTGCCTGTAAAATACGGCGTGTTCACTGGCACGACAGCCTCAGGCAGGTAGCTTGTTGAGCCATCCAGAAGAACAACGTTCCTCTTTCTTCCCGTCATATATACCTCTGGAACGAGTTCCCGTCTGACAACTGCAGTATTACAACCGGTGTCTCGTAATACACGAACACTTCTTCCCAGCAGCCGGCCTTCAACCACTGGCATCCCGTCGATGGGGAAAGTTACAGCAGTCCCAGGGTTCTTGTCCTCGCTGTCACTTGATTGGCGAATCTTCTTTCCTGGATGCTTTGATTCTTTCACTGGACGAGTCCGGACTGGTCGAGATTCGGTGAATGCACACGCAGAACTTGGTTTGCTGTCCCCGTACCGAGTTCGGCAATTTTCAGCTGTATGCCCCGTTCTGTCGCACAACTCACACTTCAGCATACGCTTAGGTGGGGCACGGCAGTCAGGATCCAAATGTCCAAACCGATGACAAAGGGTGCACATAAGTTGCGGTTTCCTGGGAGCTTCAATGTTTTTTCCACCAGAATCCTTTGTGTTATCGGGACCCTTTCCTAGGTTCGTCCAGTTCTGCGCTTCAAGAAAGCGATCCGTCAAGCTAGCAAGTTCGTCAAGGGATTTGCACTCTCGCTCCTTCAAGAAAATGACTAGCTTTGGCTCACAACAACGCAGAAACTGTTCAGAGATCATGTGATCTCGTAGATCTTCATATGTTTTAGGCACATTAGCCATCTCAATTCAATGGTCAAAATAGGCTGAAATTCTTGCTGCTAACTGTCTTCCAGTTTCGCCCTCTACTGCTCGTGCTTTACGAAACTTTTCTTGGTAGCCTTGAGCCGTGAATTGAAACCTTTGTAGCAAAGCTTTCTTTACCTTCGGGTAATCTAATGAATCGGTGGCAGTCATCCGACCGATCACAGTTAACGCTTCCCCAGTCAGACACATGCTCAAAGCAAGAGCCCATTTTTCTTGTGGCCAGTCCTGTCCTGTTGCTACGCGCTCAAATCGCTGTATATACGCGTGTAAGTCATCGCGTTTCTCGTCGAAGAAAGGAAGTAACTTCTGTGGGTTGAGGGATGACGAGGAGGTGCTGGGCGCAGTCAAAATTTCAGAAGCCGCTGCCGGCATATTACGAGCTCCTTCCTGAAGCTGCAGCTTTAGCTGGAGGATCTCGCGCTGCCTCTCGTCAGCTTCCTTGATTGCCTCTCGCTCCGCAGCTCTCTCGTCCCTTTGTTTTGCCTGTTCGGCCTCAATCCATCTGCGAAGTTCTGCGCCTGACAATCCTATTTGGAGACCTATAGCCGTGATTTTCTCTAAATCCATGGTGCCGTCTACTAATGTGTGTCTGCGCTCAAGCGAAACTGCCCCCTTTCACTGTATTTACGAGTGAATCCTGGCAGGCTCGCCAGTTTGTGATGTTATTGGGGCCGGATCACTCCAGAAAAAGGGAGAAGCAGCACGCGAAAGCAAAAACACACATCAGACTTGTATTGACCTACACGACACTGATAACGGCACACACACGTGACAATGTCCCAAAATGCCTCATAGGCGACATGCACTATATGTATCGGTGGATTACGATCGGCCAGCAGGGTCGGACAACAGTGTCGGCCGGCGGGTCGGACAGCCGTGACCAGCGGGGTCGGACAACAGTGTCGGCCGGCGGGTCGGACAGCCGTGTAGGACGACCGGGACGGTCGGCTGGGTCGGACAGCCGGGTTGGACGGCCGGGACGGTCGGCTGGGTCGGACAGCCGGGTTGGACGGCCGGGTCGGACCGCCTTGCGGGGCTCAGGTAGCCGGCCGCAGTCACCGGGTCGCGTCCACAGCTGGCGGGGTAGCCCTGTGGCCGCTCACCCGAACGCTTGAGTGCCCCGGTTCCGGACCGCCAGCCCTCCTGGACCAGTGCCCAGCGAGGAGAGCGGGGCGAGGTAACCTCCCAGCGGGCGACAGTGTTGCTTCAGGTGTGGCGTATTGGCGCGGTCGGCGATAGCTCCTATGGGCCAGACGCCCAGCGAGGAAGCTGCTTTTCGACGACCGCCGAACCTCGCGCACTGCTCACGCCACGGGCCACGGGCCACACTCTCGCGCCACGCTTTTTGAGGCGCCACTGCCGACGCTCCCCCGTCGGCGTCGATGATGATGATGACTCTCTTGAGGGTATTTGCCAAGATTCACTGTCCTCTTCGCCCCCGCACGGCGCACAGTCTTCGTATGTTTATGTTTCCACTCCCGCGTACCATATATTATGACAGCCATCACCGTTACTGCACTTTAGATTTGTTGCGCGGAAAGCGTCAGCAGTGTGCGACTTAGCACAGTGAGGACAAATCGTACTCTTTGTACAGATACCATTGACACGGATAACCTCAATGCAATTGTGGCACTGAGGTGGCCAACCTTGGCATGTTAAGGGATGGAATCGCCCTTGAATGTCAACTTTACGTAGCGGGTGTTACCAAGGCGAAGCACATGCGTGACATTAACATCTTCGGTCGCTGGCTTGATGAGAATTGGAAAGTCCGAGTTCAGTATGGCCAAATAAATGCCATAACTGATGCCCGCCATGCATGGCTCTGCCCAATGGTACAATCACTCAGACTTTGATGCCGCCCAAATGTTTTATTTTCCAAAGCTTGTCCAACACGCTACCATCTGTCACGTCCACAGCGAGGATATCCTTTCGCGTGTTTAATCTGACTGTCCTTACTTCATTCGGCGCAATGCCCTCGAGGAACATGGAAGAGAGCTTGCCTCTTAAGTGCTGGAAGGCTGATGGAAGAGTCATCTGGCACGAATACACTTATTTTCTTCATAGTAAATGTCCTTCCTGGTGAAGACACCTTGAAGATCCTTCTTTTGGCCTTCCTGCTCATGACAGACTCAAAGCTGTCATTTGACGAGACATCGCTTGTGACGAAGTACAGTTCGGTGTCCTCGCTGGTGCTGAACCAGATACCTCGTTTTCTCGATGAGCTTACCATAGCCGACCTCTGCCTGGGCGCCACCGCGTTTGACTAGCCACAAGGCAGTGAGTCTCGCTGATGACCTCGCATGGTGCTGGACCAGGTGCGTTGGTTCACCGATGAGCTACCATAGCAAACCTCAGGCTGGGCGAAACTGTGGAAGGCTCAGTCTACACGAGGCAAGGAGCAGCGTTCCCGAAAAAATGTGAAATTTTTTACATAAAAATGCGACGAACAGAGACAGAAGCGTTCTTGTTCATGTTCATTAGCGAAATGGCACAATCCACTCTGGGGGATCGGCCATGAATCGAGGGTGAAAAAACTGTTGTCATCTTTTTGGCAAAACAAAGCGAAATGAACTAAATATTTTGTTAATATGAATTAAAATGTCTGCTGTTACAGACATGAATGATAAAATATCTAAGTATTGCAGTAAAAATTATGTGGGCATATGAGGCACTTCGCCGTCGTCGGCAAAATCGAGAGAAACAAGAGTATGAACCAAGAAGCCTCGTTTGAAACTATCCTTGAATCATCGATAAGCAGTCCACGATAGCGTATTACACCACACGCATGTGGGCGTTTACTTAGCGCGCTTTGAACCGCTATTACGCCCTCGGAGCTGGGATATAGGGATAGAGATAAGTGATAAACGAAAGGCAGGGACGTTAACCAGGCTGAGCCCGCTTGGCTACTCTAGAGTGGGAAAGGTGGAAAGCGAACGGAAGAAACAAAGAAACAAAGAAGGAAAGTTCACAGTTTGCACTAACACATACACAGAAGCGTTCATCGTTCAGTCAGCAACAAGCGGTCAAGAAGGCGGAAAGTCAGAGATGCGCCACGTCGGCAACAGCACTATAGTCTTTTCAGAGGTGAGAAAGCGTGCCCTATCGCGTAAAACAATCAGGTCTGTGTTGACCCTGTCCAAACAAAGTAAAGTTGCGTGGTATTTGTGTGGTTCGCCCACTGATCCAGCAGAAGTTCATTCTGCGGCACTCTAAATATAACTGAACCATGACGGTGACGTCAGCGCCATCATCATTCAGTGACACGATATATACTTGTTGAGTTACCGAAGAAGCGAAAGCCCACGTCTGCAGTAAAATGCTTGTTCACTTTACAGAGGAGAAGGCTCTAGGACACTGGTCCAGGCGGGCTTCGGCACTCAAGGCCTTAAGGGCTTTGCTGAAATTTTTAAGGACACGCGAATTATGCGATTGCCTTTGAGTGTTGTATCGCGTAGTATCGCGTTACTGCGTGAATTTCCTTAATTTTTTTTCTCCTCTTCTTCTTCTTTCTCCTTTTATTCCCTTTACCCTTTTCCCCAGCACAGGGTAGCCAGCCGGTACTTACACTGGCTAACCTCCCTGTCTTTCCTCCTGTTTGTCTCTCTCTCTCTTTTGATTTGCGCGCTTTTTAGAGAAGCTTAGGCGGCTAAAATTCATTCGGAGCTTTTCGCTACGGCGAATCTCAAAACCGATTTGTTGCTTCAAGAACTTAATCAGCACCAACATCAGCCTTTCAATTGCAGAATGTTAATCCGTGAGGGCAGCGAAGTTTCGAGCAGGAGACGTCTACAATTTGCAGACTTGTACTGTTGAACAATGACTGCATCTTGTACAATCAACGACGAGACCAAGCGGTCGAGCCGCAATATGCCGGTCAAGTGAGAGACGAACGGCAGTGTAATCAGCTGAGTTTGAAAGAAAGGATAAATGAAGTGCTCGGAGAGGAGCGAAAAAATTCTGCAGTCGCAAATGGAAATTTCGATCAGCTTGACAGGGGATCAATTGATCCACCTAGCCGATCGAAAATTCATTTGCTGCTAATACCCATTTGTTGTGCTCGCGGAACGATGGCTCAATGGATACTGTGCTTTGCTGCCGACGCAAAGTCATGGGTTCCACCACAGGCCGACGCGGATGCATTCAGACAGGGACTGAATTCTAAGCGATCTCGAGTACTTGGGTTTATGCGCATGTTAAATAACCACTAAATTATTCCGACGTCATCTACTACAGTATCTTGTTTGGCTCAGACATCGGTCTGAGAGGTTAAAAAACATAAATGAAGAAATCAACAAAATAACCCGTCACCAATGGCAGAAACAAAGAAAAATGTAGGGCCATCATTACCACATCAAAAATGCAGTGAATCCGACATTGGGTTAACATAAACTCTAGATGATAATAGTTAGTAATGAGACGGTGAAAAACACAGAGGTGAATATTTTAGAGAATGCGAGTGTCGTAAAATATGAATCTAACAATGCAGTCTAACTTTACGTCTTTTCTTGCTTGCTGATTGGTTAAGATTGGCGTATGTAAAGAGGTGGAGGAACACACTTCACGCCATACATATGATGGCGTTTGAATCATCAACTGTCTGCGTTCTTTTGCAGCTACCCAGACGTTGACCAACTCGGAAGATTACACCAAGCACGAAAGCGAAACGCCAAGGTAGTATTCTACCTCCATTATACTTCTGTTCTGTTTCGCTCAACTGTAGTTCACATGCAATTTTATTATCTTCCAGGCTCAAAATATGCCACAGAACACAAAGAAGAGCACAGGTCTTCCTACATTAAATAAGCTCAACCGGTTCGAAGCGCCAATTACTGTATAGTGAGTACTTTTACAAGACGACAACTTGCAGTAACAGTGTTATCTTTTTGTGGACGATTTCAACACATGGCTTTTTTTCTCTTGTTTTTATGCAGTATTGTCGCTCTATATGCTATTTTCAAGACCCCAATCCCCTCTTGATGCTTTAGCCCTAAAGAAAATATGTATATAATAGCTAGCGCATTCATAAACTACATTGTCGTTGTCATAGCGACCATGCTTAGCGTTCGTGTAGGCTTGTGTTGGCTTTTGAGAGAAACCAATAATTGGAATACTCTGTATGTAAACAGAACTAATTCTTTCCGAGATAGTAAACGTCATAGGCGAATATCATTGCTTTTAAATATTGTGAAACCCTCACGAGGCAATGATTAGGCACGTAATATGAACGCCATTCTTGTGTGTGTCTATTCTTGCTTTGTCATAATACTGGTCGTATGACTGGAATGTCTAAACGATGAGTTCGTTTAAATGATCGAGTGCCAGTGTGCTTTTCGGCCCTGCGAGATTCGCAGTTCTGTCGCCCGCTCCCCTGCGATAGTTCGATTATAACAAGGCTTCATGATGATCGGCCCCCATGCCTCTGGTGAAAACTGCAACCGCTGGTTAAATTTTTGACATACTTTGGCAACCCTTAGAAACTGGTCTGATCCTCCTGCCATCATGTCCCATTCGTGCAGAGCTGACTCCTTTATTTCATTCAAAGCAGCAGCCATGAAATCTGTGTGCTAAATTTTCCACAATATAGGTTTACATGTAGCAATAAGGCCTGGGAAACCGCGTTTTGCAGGGTCGTCATTAAAACGGTTCACGCGCATCGAGAGGCTCGCTCAAAGTTTATGAGCACACGAACACTCCACTTGAACATCTGTGAACTAAGCTTCTGCATCCTGTTTTTCTGTTATAATTGTGGCTTGCCTGATGTCCTAAAGGTAAACCTTTATGTTTCAGTTTGGTTTGTTAACACAGCTAGATGTTGCACCCCCTACAGAAGTTTATGTAGAGACAGTGTGTGCAGCCGGCATTAATCTTCTATTTGTTTTTGTATTTTCAGCATTCACAAAAACGATTCGCAACGCGAAGCTCCAATACGCTGCGTTCTTGTGGGCAGGGATCGTATCAGCATGATACGAGTCCTGCAAGTAGTCGGGCAGCGCATGAAACTGGACGCGAGCTACGTAAGAAAGTAAGCCCAATTGTATCACTATTTACGATAGTTTCAACGCTTTCGCTCACTGTTCAATGGCCTTCTAAGGTGAAAATAACGACCTTCATGTGAGCATTTTGCCATTGACCAGCAATCTTCGCTTTAATACCTACAAAACCACGATTGGCTGGCATGTGCTATCACGTGAACAGTTCAGGCATAAGATCTTTATTGTAAATACGAGTTCTGATACCCTATGTTAACGCTTCCTTAAAACCGCGTGACGTGGTGCAAGCTTAATATTCACCATCTTTCACGGTAAAATAATGTGCGTAATTTCAATTTAATCTTCATCTTTTGAATCCGCAACAGCGATAAAACTACGATGAAGCAAGACAGGATCGCAGACAACGACTTCCGTTTGTTAATTGACTTTTGTTCGTGCTCAAGTTTCGGCACTTGCAATTATGAACGCTTGCTACAGTTGTATGGTGTCGGATAGATAATTACAAGTTCGTATCGCTTATTCTTTCGGTTAAATTGATAGTTGTATATTGATAAGCACGATTTTACGTTCCTGTCATCGGAACATGGCTTTGCTCTGAACATGCACTTGAAACAAGCTTATCAGTCTGCACTTGTCATCACGCCACCATGGTAACAAGAATGCTGACATAACATGAGCGTGGGAACGCGAACGTTAATGTAAAATGTTTGCGTTAAATTATGGCACAGAAAGTTATTGCTTTCATTTCTTTCCTGTGAACATGATGGCGTCATTTCGTTTCTCGATGCGAATGGCTGTTTCGTTTGAGAAGTCTGTGCCATCGTGAGAATGAGAATGAAGCTATGAATAATTGATAGTTGCAGCATGCATTTGTAAGTGTTGGGGGTATTTATCTGTGCGCGGCATTCACAAATGCGCACCTAAAGGACGTCATGTTGTAAGCGAGTTATCAGCAACACGTTCGACGACAGGTTGTGTTTGTAACATAACGCAGGTAACGAGCTTGACATTATAAAAATCGCCGCCAAATTAACTGAATTCCCCCCGGCGTCCCTCGAGCTGAGGTATTCTTATTCTGTAACAAAACCCCGGCCCTCTTGTGAACGCCAGACAATTACAGTGCACCTTAAGTTTTCTGCCAATCAGTGTTACCACAAAATTTAGATTCTCATTACAAAACAAAATTTAGCTCACTGTCACGTCAATCTCACTTCTTGCCGTTGCGTTGAACCATATCGCTTTATTGAACGTTATTACTACACTCTCAAATCCGTTAGCATTTAGGGCCTATTTCTGACTCAAAATACCCATCATCAATCTTGCATGCGTTTCCTTTTTCGAAAACATTGCGATTGCTACTTTCCTGACAAGAATGCTACGCCCCGTTGATATATAACGCGCATGCTGTTCGTGACCTGGAAGTACCGGGAGCGTTGCGGTAAAGAAACGAAAAGCATGCAAGATCGATGGCGATTATTGCTGCGGGACAATCATACACCCCAAAGGGTGCAACTGTTTTTAGTGTGCAAAAATAAGGGGGGGGGGGCCGGAAGCTTCTTTACAATTAGCAATTGCAGCAAAAGGCTTTCTGAAAGCGCAGTCTATGCATGTGCAAAGACGACGGGAGGCTTCCAACCATTACGCTGTGGGTGACATCGCACAAGATGTTTACGTTACCGCGCGCAGCTCCACGTAATAATTACCTATTGATGAGTTCTGACGGAATGCTCGTATAGTACTGTTTCGTACCCAGAGGTTGTGCCGTAGTGAACAAAAACTGCGATAGCACTGCACAAACTTTCGGCTTCACTGCCCAAATTCTTTACTCTTATGCAGAGAAAAGTGCTAGTAGACCGAACCGGTGGTGTCGCTAAGTTCCACTTTGTTTGTTTCCTGACATGCATCCCATCCCAGTCGGGGATTGATGGTTGACAGGTAATTGTGAACGTAAACCTTCCGCATTATTTGTGAGGCTAGGAGCGCATCAAATTGAGCGTTAATCGGGGACGTCGTTCGTTCAGCTAAATAGGTATAAAACTTGATATACTTGCCAAAAAATGTCTTTTTAAAAATATGGCTCTCACAAGAATGATTTGTCCCAATACTTTAGCAGTACGAATGCTTCCTACACTTAGTCTGTGCTGAGTTGAGGCCTTTATTTCTACGGTAAAGAGAGCACATGACTAGTCACTGGAAAAATTGATTCGGAATACATAAAATAAGCATGAAGCAAAAATCAACTTCCTCCTACATAATTTTCTGTGTCTAACGTTTCGTTTGATGTGCTCCATAGCTCAATCCACAGTAGAAGTAGGCGAAAAACATACAATGAATTCAATGCACCGTAATTTTTCTTTCTCCATGCACAATTTCTGCTTAGTAGTCTAAGCCATAATCTTAACAGTGGCTGAATCCATATTGACCATAGTTTGTCTTTAAAAAGTGAGGCATGTGTCCAAATTACTACATCTAAATTGAGTATTTTATATCGTAAACATCACAGGCACTACGATGGGGCTTCTTAGCGGTTAGCGTCATTTGGCTTTACAAACATTTTTCTGAAGAACTGTTATTCAGTCAGTGTTCATGCTTCGCAACATGCTTCTTCACATTCAGAAACACGCATTCATGGTCCATGTAACAAATTCTTCTTTATCATAATTTACAGGTTGTGCTTCCCAGAAGGCAATCCCGTGCTTGACGTGGAAGACCTAAAGCACGGCGGACATTACGTGGCGTTGCTGCCTCACGAGTCGTTCAAGAAGCCTACTTCAAAGATACCAAATAATTACATGTATGACCAAAACAGGCTTACAGTTTTGCTGTAGTAGTTTGTCCAGCGCGAGACATTTGTCCATGCACCAGCGAATAATGTGACCTTGCATGTGACCTACCATTTTTGAAGAACTAGAAAGGAGGAACTTTCATTGTTTCTATTCTAATTATAAAATGAAAGGGCGCGTTTTTTTTTCTTTTTTATTCGGTGACTTTGCTTAGTCCTACACTTTAACCTTCTCTTTCTCTTCGATTCCAGGCGAACATACGAAACATTAGCTCAAGATACCTCGGGAAATGCATCCCAAAGTGCTATTGCTGAGGCGGAGGACGAAAATGAAAATTCAGCCACTGATCCAAGAGGCCAGAGCCAAGAAGCAGCGATTGCTATGAAGGAGGCATCCACATCAACCACCGAAGACAAGGAAACGGCCACTACCATGTCCCTGTACAATAACCAGGAGCTCGAAGAAAGCGCAGTTCAAACGGGCAGCCTTGAAGAAGTGCGGGTGGAAGACAATGACCAGGACGCACCTCATCAAGACTCCTTCAGCGAAAGCGCGGACCAGCCCACAACCCAAAATGAGCCAACGGCCGAAGCTGCCAACGAAGAAAGTGACAATAACGAAATTTTGAACAGCCGTGCTCGCTCTCCAGAACCCAATATGTCACCGCCACAGCAAGCAGGTCCCGAGAGCTCTGCGCAGCCGCCTAGAGAAGATGTGTCAGCGAGTGTTGTGGCCGACACGGCATCTCCTGCGATCAAAGAAACTGATGACGACGACCCATCCGAAATAGCGTACGCTACGCCCTTGCAAGATGCAAAACGTTTGAAAGATTTAGAGCAGCATCTACACAGACTGTCTGGTAATAGCAACCACAAGTTAAAAACGAGCCCAGACAGGACAAGCAAGCCGGAGGAAAGCGATAACATCAGCTTGGCGTCGTTGAACAGCTTTTACGAGCACGAACAGCAGTTACTAAGGGCCGAAACCGAAGTGTCAAAGGAATCGGAAAAAAGAAGTGAGTCCCGCCATAGCGCCAAATTTGAATTTAATGACACGCCAAAGCAACAGTTGAGTGCCGCAGACAGCAACGCTAACAAAGAAACACCGGCAGCCTACGCAATAGACAAGAGTGAAGAATTTTCTGTGGAACAGAGTGCGGCCACTGAGACATCAGGTGCCCGACTACAACCCACAGCATCAACTGAAGACCAGTTCAGCAGTGTACAAGGTAATACAAGCATTGAGAGGCCACGCCCGGCAGCTCGACGAAGGTCATCCGGGTCGATCAACGCATCGGGCTCTGCGCTCGGAAACGAGCAGCACGCCTCGCGAGATTACAGTCCGCTGACGCAGCGGAGCATTCGTGTGAGTGAAAGTCGCGCGTCTGTAAGCAGCACGTCATCTGTAACGCGCCGAGACTCTTTGAATGATGGTGTCAGCCGGAGAGAGCGGCGGTCCTCAGTTCACAGCATCGCTTCCCTGGGCCAAAGTCCAGCTGAGGTCAACGGTCGTCCCACCGGCCTTTCTAAGCAATATTCAATGGACGATGCAGCGAAAGGTAGAAGCTCCGAAAAGCGATCTTCGAAGACAAGTAGGACGCCATCGCAAGATCGAACGCAAGGCACAGTAGCCGAGAAGTCGGCCTTAAAGAACTCTTCTGGCAGCGTTTCACATTCGTCAAGAAAAACAAACGATGACGGTAAAAGCCTAACCCACTCGAAAACTTCCAGAAACGGTACGGAAAAGAAAGCTTCAAGTACCAAAAGCAAGCGACCTGCTGAGGAGGACAGCAATAACAAGGTTTTGTCGCGGTCATCATCTGTAGAGTCCCTAAAGTCTAACAAAGACAGCGGATACTCGCCTGCTTCTGAAAGGTCCAAGGACAGCACCGATGCACCACAGAGGCAAAAAGACGTCAAAGACCCGAGCAGGGCACAGGGCACAGGAAGTTCTTCCAAAAGCAGTGAGGATAAGCTTAGTTCACTCTACTACGCAAACTCGCCGCCTCATTCTCCCATAAGAACGTACGCTTACCTTATACAGGAAAAACCTTCTGCAGCAAGCTACGATTACCGCGCACCTGAAGGTGTTCCAATGAATCAGACGCTTTACACTGCCGCGCCTCTGAGGTACTCGTCGGCTACTAAAAATCAATGGAAGCCAGACACGTACCCGATCCTCGAAGAGGATGACGTCTTCTATGCCAAATCTTCCCGAGGAAAGAACGCGGAGGCCTACAGGGAGATCGATTTCGATGAGGGTACGTTTTCCTTTGAAATTTGCATCCTTTAGAGTAAGAGAAAGTTCGCTTTCAAATGGGGCAGAAATCTAACCTTGTCTAACCTCGGAAAGGAGCTGGTCGAAGCTCACAACAGCTCCGCTCATGCTCTCGGCTGGCGAAAACAAACGATGGACGTTTTCTCATATCCTGGCGCCTGCTGCAGCCTGATCGTAAGGCTTGGCGTTTTGTCGAGATCCACGCCCTTGAATGCGAAATTATCTCACTGAATGACATATTTGTTGACAAAAATCTCGGAACAGAAGCGCTCCAACAGAATCAAAGTGAAATTATGTTGAAATACGATTGTCTTGACGTTTCAAATATAAACATATACCATATTCGTAACCACAAAAAAAGTCAACTTTGTGGTAATTATGCGTTTGATGATTCTAATTTCTCTCGAAAATTGTCTGCCAAAGCGCATAAACCACCTAGCTCTGCTTGTAGGTTTGTGCGCAGCTGATTTTAGAGCTCAGCTCTTAGACGCCCGTTCCTTGGTAGAGCGTCGGTGTCCCTTGACGTCACAGCGTGAACGCGCTCGTGCCACTGCCCGCGCGTTCGTCTTCTTTCCCAGCTGGCTCCAATGCCGCTCATCATGCCAGCAATACCATACTGCCCTGCCTCTGCGAAGGCACTGACGGCACTGGCTCACTGCTGGTCAGTGCGGTGATTTCGGTCTCAAATTATTTTCCTCAATACATCGTGAAATGAAAAGACGTATCAAGCTGCGCTCAAATTTCGCATTAGGGAGTATCCTAATCGTCGGACACTTCTATTTTATCGCGTCGTTATTAAAATGGGCGTCAGCTTCCCTTAGAAAACCCTGAGGAATGTAAAGGGCGCAGTAGATAGTAAAATACCACACTTTTTTCTTTTCTTAGACTGTGATGAATTTTTAGATACTGCCTGTGGCCGATGGCACAATTCTAATCGTTAAACTATATTACATGAAGAGACGGTCATTATTTCCAGGAGGAATTAATGTGCGCAATAAATAAATGTTGTACAAATTAGGTTTTCAACTAACCACATTATGCCACACGCAGCGATTTACTATTTATATCCGCTGAGTTCGGAAGGCGCATCCACTTGGAACAAATTATCAGGATGACACCTTACTAAATATTCATTTCCAAAGTGTACAACGAAGTACATTGGCGTTCCAGTAATTTTTGTGCTTAAATGCGTAAAACGGTGTTTTCTTTAGAAAGTGAGTGGCACAACAGAACATTTTTGCGGGAAGTTTGACAGCGCATATCTAGAAGCCGGTGCCACTTTCAGAATTCGTCCTAAGTCGATATGGTGCCCCATAACGTAAAACTATTCCAATCTGTTTATATGGCTCGAGCTCTGCCCATATTGGTGTGGCGCCCGCCCATATGGGCTGGGTTCGAACCATTCTGAACTATCAGGCAGGGCTAAACCCTTACAAGAATATATATAGAAAGCCTCGAGACGGCTTATAGACATTTGTTTATGAAGTCTATAAACTGTCTAGTCATTTCTTTAGATTAGTCCATAGACAGTCTATAGACTTATGGCTTTATACTTTTTATAGACTGGGCTATAAATAGTCTGGGTCTATAGACTGTCTATAGATTAATGAAAATTCACGTTTGCACACAAATGTCTGCAGCATGTCTATACATTCCATAGACTTTCGTCTACAAAAGTAGAACTGTATAACCCTATACACTTTTTTCTATAGACATTCTGCAGACATTTGTCAACAAATGTGAATTTTCATTTTTCTGTAGACAGTCTAAAGAGTGTCTATGGACTCAGATATTTTATAGACTAGTCTACAAAAGGTGTAAGGCCATAAGTCCATAGAGTGTCTGCAGACTATGCCTGCAGATCAGTCTATAGCTAATCCATAAACTTTAGCATTGCTCTATTTGTGGATTATTGTCGATACAGGGTAAAAGGTAAAACATGGTGTGTTTTCTTTTTTACGCACGTCAACTATGACGCTAAAATCAACAAGCGTGATCGATCGCTTGCTGTAAAACATTCTATAAAGTAGAAGCGAGAACAAGAGCGCGTTATCAAATCAAGAAAACGAAAAACCGATACTATGCCAGAGTCGCCTGCGCTACATGCAGCCGGTTCGCGCTACGAAATGCGCTCACCTAATCATGAGCTATCGACGGAAAACATCTTTGCTAAAACTTACAATTCAGTGTAGTTGACGTGTCATGCCACAAAGAAGCATACACAGACACCAAGGTACAGGCAGACGCCGCACACCACTGCAACAAGCGTTCACGTGCCGGGCGCACTCGTTGAGAATTCAAATTAACGCCTACAGATGGCGCACCGCCGTTGCTGCCATGGCACATGCGCAAGCGCTGAGGGCGACGAGGGCGGCGCACTCCGAGAAGTCGGAGCGCATTTTTCTTTTTGATTTTTTTTGTCTCTTTCTCTCTGCGCACCATGCGCGCGGGATGGGTTGCTTTTCTTTTCCATTTTTCCTTTTTTCTCAGGGATGAAAGAATTGCGCTGGCACGTTGTACTACAAACGCTGCGGGCTATCGAATGGAATTGGAACGCACACTTGGATGAATGTCCTCTTTGTAAAAGCATTTACAGGGCTCGTCAGGAGCTTGCATTATCGCGAGCGACGATGAGTAATACAGTGAATTTCTAGCATATCTTCCAGCGTACCGCCAAACGGGATACCCGCACAAATGTTAGTGCAAATTTTCCGTTCCGATGATAGGTCAAAGCAATCAGTAAAGCAATGACGTACTCATATGCGTGGCCGCGCAGGCATACCGCCTGCGAAGGACTGGGTCGGCTCAGTGGATTTGACACATATTTTAAGTAAATGGGGAACTTTGAAGAGTCTGTAGTGCACGATATAAATCAACGAAAAACCACGCTATGTTAGTGATGCAGCGGAGATATGAGGACAACGTGAAAGGTATCTGAGAATCGCACGACACACAACGCGCATACCACATGCGCGACATCGGTTCATCGCACACTGACAAAGTCTGCGTTGTCAGCTACAAACTTTACGAGTCTCTGTGCTGTTAGCTTGATGCCAGTTTGGAATCCGTTTGTACCTAAACTTGGCGTTAATAGCATCTATTATCACGATTGGATCGGCGTTTCGTTTTCTTTATTCTACCACCGCAAAAGTCATATCATGTCATATAGGTCATATCATGTGGTCAACAAATGCGGAGGTATACACTATGTATATACTAAAGTCTACAAATAGACCCTAAAGCAAGCTCCGCACTATACAACTCCAGTGGCTTATATCTGACCTAGCTCCGTATTATCCAGCGGTACCTGCGCTTTGTTGCAGCGTACACGATTTAGGCCGAGATTATTTACTTTTTTCTATAGTCAATCTATAGACGGCATGTAAGCCTGAAGCAATAAGACTTTTACACTATCGGCTGTTTTCTAATTCATCTCAGGCCTTACCACAATCGGTATACGGGCTGTTCGCTGAAGTTAACACTAGCTTCGGTGACTCCCACCCTATGGCTTTCATCTGCGGTGATATAGAAAACCGCTGAGAATAATTCGAATTGCAAAGAAGTATACAGGGTGTTTCACTTAATTTGAGTCTAACTTTACGATATGCAAATGCTACGAAGCTGGAGAGAACCAATGTAATGTTGTTTGCCGTCACTTGGAGATACTCAGATTATCTTTTGCATTCCCCCTGATTAGATAATTAGTCTTAATTAATCAAATTCTCAAATATTATAGTTCGATGAAAAGTCTCAATGAGAAAATTGCAGAGCAACGTGAGAGCCTCGCGACACAGCTTGCTGTTACTCAACACGTGTTCCATGAAAGTGTTTTTCTGAGCGTGAAACAAGCCCGCGAATACACCCAATGTGCCTCGAGTAGCGAGTGTGCGTGTGTGCGTGTGCGTGTGTGTGTGTGTGTGTGTGTGTGTGTGTGTGTGTGTGTGTGTGTGTGTGTGTGTGTGTGTGTGTGTGTGTGTGTGTGTGTGTTTGTGTGTGAAATACCTAGACTGGGCATAGACAACAGTAATCAAAACCTTATCGCCTCACGTCTGTAAGGATAAACGGAGACTGCATCAAAGGAAGTAGATAAAAAGAAACAAGCATCATGTCGGCTTATCAACTTTTGTATAAAGACAATCTGCAAACTGCGAGTAGACAGACATAATCAACACCTTATTGACTTTCGTCTATAGACAGTCTAAAGACCAAGAATGAACAACAACGAATGGAGACTGCATTGAGTTTCGTTTATAGGCAGTCTATGGAGGGGAAGTAGACAAAAAGAGACAAACACCTTATCGACTTTTATCTATAGACAGTCTATAGACTTTGTATCAACAAAAGACCAAACCTAAAGAAAGTCAAGGTCATCTATTAAAAGTCTGTAGACCTTCTATAGACAGTATAAACTCAGTATGGTAAGGGATGGCTGATTTGGAATAGAAACAGATTGGAATATTTTTACGTTATACCGGCCATGTTCTTGGTTCATTTGTTATCAGTGCGATAGGAATGGGACAGAAAGAAGAGAGGCAGACACCACAAACCCTGTCTGTCCCATTTTGATCGCGCTAGTAACATGAATAAAGAATCTCGCAACGAACTAGCCCACTTAACAGCAAATAAAGACAACATCCCTCGCAAACTCCCCGGCTACAATTCGTAAATTGCAGCATGTTTCGTAATGTAATTAGTAAAACATTTAATGAAATTGTTCATAAGTCGATTAGGCATTTTTATTTCGTAATGTCCACCTCTTCGAATAATCTAGTTGAAACTGCCATAGACGATTTCTTGGAATTCTGTATAGGGTAAAAAAAAAAGATTTCGCAGAATCAAGTATCAACACAAATTAACCACACCCATCCGTCAACGAAAAGCACAGTCTTAAACATTCTCCAGAAGCTATTCCGTGTAAGCAGTCATTTATTTTACTAGGCTGCACTAACTGCTGCTACCACATGCTTAGAAAATATTGCATCCACCTCTTGGAAGATCTCACGTGGCTGCAGTACTTATTGAATAAAAAACATTTATTGCAGTGTACAGATTTCCGAATGCCATCAATGCATACATTAAAAATGTCTTGCATAAAGCCTTGTTGTTTTTTCCTCAGACAATGGAGGTGTTTTCCGAGCGAGGCAATTCCTTTCCGACACGAGAGGAGCTGTTGAGATACAGGAGAGCATGGACACAAAAGTCGATGTTCCCATCGACGATATGGAAGCTCTTGAAGTTGAGGTAAGACGTACTAGCATGATGGCGCTATTGCTTCTTGTCGTACTTTAATACTATACGGTACCGGGTCGGCACATAATGTGATGATTACAGCCCTTTTCTATGTTAACCAGACTATTCAGCCTGTGACTAAAGCTCCTGCTAGGCTTTGTCGGGGTTCAGTGAATATCATGAGATCAGTGGTTATGTAACTACGAAAAGTGACTGTACCAATGGTAACTTATACACTTTAGGAAGGTTTCGTTTTCTTTTCAAGCACACACTGTCGTCCGAACAGCGCTAATTCCTGTGGTGTAAGCTGCAATGCTGCAAATCATTACTTAAGGCTAGTACATTGCATTGCAGCATTTGTTCCTTCTATGAGATTATGCCCAGGCACTTAATATATTTTGTTGAGAAATAATTAAGTCTGTCTGGCAGGCTTTGCAGGAAAATCTCGCTTTGATTTATTTATGTTAAGACAAACCTGGTGCGACGATTTAACCAGCTATCACGACAGAGTACGGTTGTCTAATGCACAGCATGAGCGAACGACATATGATTCACTCCCTATCAATAAACTCCTAAAGCAGGCCTCAACCTTTACTGAACGTGAAGTAAGACATTCCTGTGTACATAGCCATATCGATTTTGACTATTCTGGTTTATTGAACTGAACCTACCTACGTAACTGCGTATAGTAAAAACTCGGTACAATGAAATCTAAGGCGGAGGCGCAATTCATCCTGTCCATTACTTCGTTATAATGATGGTCCACCCTCATAGCCAACAATGGCCGCTAGGAAAGGCCGGGTTTAGTTTTAGTAACTATTGGGAAATCCGATGCAAAAGCCACTGCCGTCCACCGAATCACCGCGAATGATTGTTTCCTGCCACTTTGTTAGCGATATGATTTTCTCTTATGCAAGTGTCAGCGTTAGTTGATCTTCGCCTTCGTTGTGCGTGCTTCGTGAGCGCGTCGGCAGAGCGCAGCAAACCTCCTATTTTGTACAGGGCTCATCACCGTAAGCAAGCGGATGCTTATAAATAAACGACACTGAAAGGCATCTCTTCGTCCAGTGACGGGGGTCGCACATAATTGAGGGCTAGCAGTGTCCGTCGGCATGATCAAGAGACGCTGATGTGCACAGCTCAGAACCTGAGCAATAGACGTAATTTGTGGGATCCATTTCATTTACCATTCTTTATCATTCGTCGATCGTGCCTATTCCAAGCGATAATGGGGGCGGGGTTTTGCCAGCGCTACTGAAGGTAGGAAAAGCGAATGGAGAAGAAATGGATCGTTATATAACGCGATCCCTTGCCTGCGAACCTGTAGCACACTGCCATGCACCACACCTGCCTTAGCATACCGCAAGCCACGAGTTCCTTCAGCCAAGGCGCAGCAGGACGCGCGCACCAGAGTGGGCAAGCCGTCGACGATGGCAGGGCGTGGCGCGATCCGGCAGCGGTAGAGTGCTTCTGCAACTGCCTACTGAACAGCTAGGAAAGTTTGGTGCGTTGTCAGGTCGACGACAGATCGTGGGAGTTTTAAACATGCTGATTCAGATAAATTACAAGCAGCGTTGCGTGGCACCACATGTCGACCTAATCGGCGCAAATTGTTCAGTAGGTTTACATTTTGAGCTAAAAGGCTCATTATATAAATTTAAAAGCTTTTGCTTTGTTACATTAGAATTTAGATGCATCGGTGTCTGTAATAATGTGAAGGGGAATTACAGTTTGCGCTGCACGTCGTCCCAGTTGATTTTGTTAAAACAGGGTTTCGCAATATTCATCGCCGCAGAAACCTAACAATCTATCATTTACTCAGCAGCTGGCAACAGAAAATGACACAGCAATGTGAACTTCACCGGCAATGGTGCATGTATTGCAGGCCTGTTAAATATCAAGCAACCATCTGCCCCATGCACTCGCCTCACTTTCCGTTTATGTGCAACTGTTATCAGACGGTATGAAAAGCCCCAATGCAATTGTCACTGTCACTATATAGAGCAAAAATGTGCACCACAAGCATGAAAAATAAATTACCTTTCACCACTTAACTGCAGCTCTTGGCAGGCGATGGGGTCTTGTTATTCGAACGGCTCATCCTGCCAAGACGAGATTATGAGACACTACATTTTTGTGAACACAGCTGAGGGTGCTATTTTCTTCCAACTATCGCCCTGTTTCTTAACCAATGAACAGGAGGAGTACCTGCCCCCAGAGCACATCCGCATTGATCGGAGCGCATCCGGAGGACCGGGTCATCGCATCGTAACCTTTCTGCCAAGTGCCGGAAGCGGGAGAAGCAGCTGTGCGACATCTTCAGACAAGAGGACCATGACGAGGCACATCAACCGGGATGACGTGCAGCGCATGGTCATCTGACACGACGAGGTTCGAGAACAGGAGCAATCGCAATGTATGGCCTAGCTGAAGATGTGGATGGCAGTCATTGCAGTCATCATGCACGGACATCTCAGACTGCTGTAGTTTCAGGCCACAGAAGTACATACGTAGTACGCAGTATATACGCAGTACGTACATATCCTGGCATAGATAATTGTCTGTTTTCACAGGAGAGGCAATAACTGTTCAAGGTACAGGCAGATTAGGGAGGATTTAACAGTGAAAGGTCATGCAAGCCGCATATAAAAATGCAGCCGCATGCTTGAAGCTCCTAGCTGCAGACACCCGTTCCTAGGCGTAAAAGAGTGTGGATGCTGCTATGCACATGGAAAGGTGAATTATCCATTACCTGAAGTTAACAATCATTCAATTACACAGTATGTTTTGATATTATATTTATCCTACATCATTCTCCAGTGTCCCTAACACGAAGGCGGCAACCCAATAATGCGTTGTCGTCCCACTCTATACGAGTATTTATCATTTTCTAGCCTCTTTTGCATTCAAGACAAAACCACACCTAAATCCGAACTATCCTCAAGGCAGAAAAATATTACTTTTTCCACCTTTTATGAGACATGAATGATACTACAATCTACGGGGCATAAAAGCCAAGGAATATATTCCTTGAAAGAGCACATATTGATTTACATTGGTCCGTAAAGCAAACAGAAATCACGCGTACTCAAAATATATACTTTTCGCTTATTGATGGATCAGAATGAACATACCAATATCAGAATCAGCTAACTCACTCACACTACATAAAGTCTGACCTAGGTAGTCCAGCCATACTCGCTCGCAAAGAACGGGTCCCACCAAAGTCATTACAATTCACGTTAACCGAAATGAGGTTCAGCCAAGTGCACTAAATAATACCCACTATATATCGCTCACTCGCGTCCACAGACTGACCAACTCACTCAAACTAATGAAATCATGGGCTTCGGCTCATTGTAACTGATGGAATCACGGGCCCACGTGAACTTGTGGAATCACACTAAGCATGAACTTCCTAAGACATGCACCCTCAGACTTACTTGACAGAAGCTCTTATGAGGTTGTTATCAGAGCATCATATGAACTATGCCACAAAAACAGCCGTACACCTACATTTGAAAGGAATGCAAGGCATTTATTATTATTACATGTGCTTCCAACACCCCATAAATGTAAGACCGGCAAGACGACATGAAGACGACGTGTTATATGCATTTTGGCTGGGCTACGTTTCATTAGCTTCCATTGAGAAGTTCCATTGAGAAGTTCATTATTGATGGATGCAGAAAATTTGCAGGCTGGAGCCTTTGCTGACCAAACGCGATTCTGATCAATCATACGAGAACATGCAACCGATTTGCTTTTCAAGCCATTATAATATTACATTGTACCGTCCTTAAATGCATGACCGCTTGGGGCTCCTCGGTTATTACCAAACACACAAAGGATTCACTTTCCGAACGTTTGTAACATCGCATCACAGGTACCACTGCCTAACTTTTGGCATCCAGCAACATAATCTAAGAGTGAAGGGAAAGCAGAATGCAGCAATAATGAAACATGGCACACTTTTGGGCTATAATAAATGTGGTAGTGCAAGGAATCTAGAAAGGAGTAATGGTGCCAGCGCTAACATTCCCGAATGCCATTCTGTGCTTAAAGTCAGACGTCGTGTCAGGGTTGGAAGTTACCCAAAGACCGCGAGGCTGATTGGACTTGGCGGCCCACAATAAATGCACAAATGAAGCATCGAAGGGAGACATGGGTTGGGCCTCTTTTGATGTCAGAGAAGTGCAGAGAAAATTATCTTTGAAGAAAGACTCAGGAACATGGATGAAAATTAATGCGTGGCTAAAGTGCACAAATATCTAACTCAAAAGCGTAGATACAGACTGGAGGAAGAGGTCAAGATAGATAGCAACCAAGTAAAAGGTAACTGAATATGTAAATATTGTCACGTAGTAGTAACGGCAAAGAAAGTGGCAATACTGTACAAAATGAAACTTTTATTGGGTGAACATGTGCCTACAAAAAACAGGCTAGACTTGAAGCACAATGATAGCGGCGAACACAGTCGGTGATCATCGAAATCAGATCTGCTGGTCAAGCGCGTCGGCTTTTATACGTGAGTCATCGAAGGTTCCAGAGTAATCGCTGGTGCCCGGGTGTCTTCCAGAAAGTTCTACACAATTCGCGTCGCACATGCAATCAGAGTACGCAAGCTTCGGTGACAACAGACAGCACCTAGAACAATCGATGACATTGTAGAAACTTCCAGTACATACGGGTGCGTCCCGCGATGAGCGATAAATTTGTTAGAGGGTGAAAAGTGGTCACCCGAAAAAAAGATAAGTACACGAGTCAATATACAACCACATGACCACAATGAGAAACAGAGGCAGTTAATTAAATGCAAAAGATGAAAACAAAAAGGACTATGGCGATTTACAAGAATGGCAAGAAAGAGATTAAAAAGTAAAATCTGTGAGATAACACAAAGGGCAGTGCTTTACTGTTTGACGCCTGAGCTGATTTCCAAGGAACAAGAACATACCGGAGGAAATATTCGCAATAGGATAAGGAATGTGCATGCTGAGGAGAAAATCCGTAGACCAACTTGGCACATCCTAATGAAATGTGAAGGAATTCACCTAGCGACAGCCGTAGGAAATCTCCACCACCAAGAAATGCCGACATTTAAAGCGCATAGAAGCCTTAACAGTTGAGGTAATTAAGCAAGAGACATTTACAGCATTGCTGGAAAAAAGAAAGGTGTAAATTGATAGGACTGGATCCATTACAAGCACAAGCAACTGTACAAGGTACAAGATAGGCCTTAAGGAAAAGATTGCACATTAAGGAGACTGAAAAAAATTTTAAACTGATAAATATATATAGAGTATGTGATTAGCTAAAGTAGGCTAGGTGACCATTTACTACCCACTCCATCATCATCATCAGTTGTCTGCTTTGCCACGTGCCCCTCACATCTCTTTGAAGGTGGTGCCACGACAACTGAGAAAGTGAATAGCCGATTAGGCATAGGGCAGCCATTTCTGTACAATTCTGGATTCAGAAAAGTTAAAGCGGGAGAAAACACCACCCCACATGTAAACCGTGGGACAGCAGGACTAGGGCAGTAAAGCCGCAGGACATGTCCAATTTAAATCAAGACATCTCGTCACCTTAGTTATGTTCCTAAAAAAGGTTGTCAGTCACGAAACAGCAAAAGTTGACATTAAAACAAGAAAGTCGCTAAATCTAGTAACAAAATCGCTGTAACGGCAACACTGCACACAACTCACTTAGCCTTGAACCTCCTAGCGCCTGCCCAGGGTCACTCAGACTTAAACACGCATAAACTCACGGTGGCCAAGTTAGAATCATACTCGCAAATGACTCTCGGTTTGAGTGAGATGAGCATTTCTCAACTTATGAGTTCGGCAACACAGGGCTATTTACGTGTACGGTGCCCATCAACACAATCGTTTTAGAATTATTGCAATGCCAATTTGAGCTATGCCAATTTACTTTTTTTCTGACCAAGCGTAAAGCAGCAGCAAAGTAAAATATTAAACTGTGTTGGTAGTGCTATGGTTTGCTAAATTAACCTTTTCAACTTCAAAATGTTAAACTTTTCCTTCTGACCTTTGCAGACATCGGAAGTGGATGACTAGCATGGACAGAAAGCACAGACGAACTTGCTTCCGGATTATCAGTAGTGAATGGACTTCCAAAGAGGGAATTGCTGGTGAAAAATGCCACGAACCACAACCATGAAGACGGTGGAACCAGAAAACTTTCAATATGTGCTTCTACTGTTTTGTGTTCCTTGCTGTACAAGTTTAGACAGTTGGTGCAACAATGACCACTGAAAGGTTCACGAGACCGCCTACTGCAAAGCATTGGTGTCACAGATTCTCATCTACAACAACACAAGTCCGCACACCGGCAAAAAGCTGTTGAAGACCAGGAAGGTGCAGTGTAACCTCTCAAGCTTTAGCGAATCCATTATGGGGACATTAGAAGTGCCTTCATTAGGCAATTTTAAACAGAGTGTGTGAAAAACAAATATCCTACACCTAGCAAATCATACGATGAAGAAACATAACGATGCTCATTGTAACAAAGCTACACATTGCACAATAATGAATAGTGTATTCTAACCTGAACAAACTGGAGTTGAATGAGGTCAAAGTGCTCCCAAACCTTTGGGATCCTTTACACCAAAGGTTTCTTTAGCCCAAGGCAATCTCTCTTTTAAGAGGAATATGTAGAGAACACTATAGTCGGGTGCAACTTTATAAAAAAAAGGAGGCCCCACCCAGGTGACCGAAGCGCGACAGCCGAATGCCTGCGCTATTAAAATATTTCCGCTCCAAAGAACGTGCTTCTAAAACACGTAATTCGTGCGGCTCGTGACGTCAGTCTAGAGTGCTCGACGACTGGTGGAGGCTCGTGTGCATTCGCCTTGGAGGAGTAAATGCCCCTTTTTTCTAAACTTGTACCCTACTACAGATGCAGCTGCTATTTGGTAATGTGTCTCAAATCAGCGTTTGAGTGTGTGCATAAATGTGTCCGTGTGAATGCGAATTATATGCACTTTAACAGAGATGCAAGAGATAGCAATCCTTTGTAATGAAGAACAGACAACTTTGATATGAATGGTACTTCAATAAATGCACTGAAACGTCTGTGAACACACAGCGAAGTGTATCAATGAATTGTTTGTACAATTGATTTAGTGTAATGCGCATAATATATAACTTTACGGTAAACATCTCCTCAAAATAACTCTGGAACAATATGTGCTCCTTGTTCCATGTATCTTCCATCACTTCATTTCTGAATGGTGAGACTAAGTTTCTTTTTACGGTAAAAACTGCACAAGAAAGTTTTTTTACAAACTGTACTTTGTGTTATAGTTCTTTGCGACTAGTAGTGCAGCCATGTTCTTTCTGCTCACCTTATTACAAATTTAGGTCGTATACACTATGTCGAACACCTTGCAAGCCACGGCTACTATACAGCGGGTACTTGTGAAGTCCTTGACATTGTGATCATATGCATTGATGGCAAACAGCTTGAACAAACCTTCATTTTATTTAAGCAAGTTTCTTAGGTGAGATTCCGTATTCCCTGAAGAGATGCTGAAGCAGATCTTCCTTTTCCGAGTGTGGCAGGAAACATGATCGGGCAGCATTTATATTCTAGAGAGATGAAAAAAACATGCACCAAAATTATCATACACCCATCAAAAAATTACACAGGGAACTCACCGCTCTAATAATGTGGGCTTCAGTCAGGCCGAGTTCTTTAAGGAATGCGTACTCAAGATCCAATGTACTTCCAGTAATAGTGCTGTCATCCTTGTTGATGGAGAAGTTAACATTATCCTCGGCAAAGCTGAAAACAAGAACCGTGAAATAGGTGCCTAGCAAATTCAGCAATAAAAACCAACAAGCAGGATATGGCCTGCTGGAGCCTTAACTAAAAAAAGTAAACATCTCTCAGGTCAGAACGAATACTGACTCAACACTTGCTAAGACGAATGTAGGTACTGGAAAGACCAAGAATACTAATTAAATTTCTCTCTTGGTAACTTACTGAAAAAGAATTCTAGATTAAGCACTTTGTGCAGAAACTAAGCAAGTCACCAAATACTCATGCGTGGGGCTACCAGGCCATAAACTGACATTTGGAATAGACAGAAAAACAGAAGTAAGCTGTAAGTTAGGGTGATTTCTAGACTGATGAAATAAACGTACAACACAAAGAAACACCCAGACCTAAATTCACAGGGGGTAGCGCAGAAAACAGTTTTGAGCCTGTGTCTTTGTGTTTGGTCAGTGTGCAATAGAAACAGAGGCCGTACTACTCCTTCACCCCTTTCTGTGCTGCCATTCTGCACAGTGGATTCGATGACCAGCGCACAATCGCCGCATGCTGAGGCACTATACTAACAAAACAGTTTGCACACAGGCACAGCTTGTAGAAACAGGCATTGGCCAATACCGATAGAAAAAGTATTAGTGAGAGTGGGCTGCCAAAGATATAATAGTACACGCAAGTTAATAGCTTTGTAAAATCAGTCTGTCTATTATCAATCACCGGTGTCCATTGCGTTATGCGGCAGAAAATTGTACTACCATATACCACTTTTTATCACAAAACAGGCACCTACAAAACCGCTTTTTTCTCCAGCAACACTGCAAACAGTAAACCTATACTGTAAGACACCATTCCAGTATAAAATAACTTGCCTATATGAAGGTAATTTGCTATGCAACAGAAAGAAATGCCGATTCAGTGTATGGCCACGATGGGATGACACAAACACGTTGTGAGCAGCTAGGGCCTTGTGATTGATGTCCGAGGGGACCTAATTGCACTGCAGGCAACACGATACTTGGTCCATGGACAAAATCAGTGATAAGGTCTATCATGCGAATCTACTAAGTTCACTGAGATGGCTTTGTGGTTAGCGCTTTGGCACTGCTTGACTAATACAACACCAGAGGAATGCAGAGGCCACAACCACGAAAATGATTAATCACAGACCGTGACACAGGACTTACAGCAGCATCTTTCAGTCACTGGCATGATAGTCTTATGACATTGTGCCTTTGTGCACTAGCAGACTGTTCTCAATTACATGCAAGGAGTTTGGATGACAAGAAAGCAATAAAGGAAAAAGCAAATTTTAGTCCCTTCAACCTCCATGGGACACCACCATTTGGTATTGCGATGTCTCTAGGGCTTTTCTAGTTGCGCTTGTGTCTATCTTCAACCAGCAGCAGAGCACGGCTGCCTCAACCTTTTTCTGTATTCATACCCATTGAGTGCATACAGAGTGCCTTGCTTTTCTTGTGAATGTACTCAGGACAGACTATGGCTTGTCACCAATAAAGCAGCAAAGTGATTTAAACAGTAAGTACAACTATGATTTACTCTACTTTTGTAAGCGTAGATAGATAAGAGTAGCTTTTTGGGCGAGCTGGTACATGCTGCAACGCAGTGGAACTACAGCAAGCGGAAAGGAACCAGAAAAAATCACGAGGAAGAAACAGACACAGCAAGAGAGAGGGTGCTGGACTAATAAAGTCACTTGTTAGTCCAACACCCTTCTTGTTGCTTTGTCTTTCTCCGTATATTTGTTTCTGGTTTCGTTCCCATAGGCTGGCATATTCCATTATGTTTTGTGACTGTAGCCATACGAAAGTGATGCTGTGACCCTGCTGGGAGAAATTATCAGGACATTTTTTTTTTCACAGTTAACCATGAAGTGCTTCTTGCTGCAATTAAGTCATAACTGTTTCACTAAGTGGAGATGTAGAAAAGCATCCGAACATGTGATGGATCCATTCAGAATATCCAGACAAATTTACATAGTTTCGAAGAAGATTCCATCCGGAAAGTTATTTAACAACCATTGCAGGTCTATTGATGTTAGTAATACAGCCATGGAACAGCCACTTGGCATTTTAGAGCAGATCCTGGCACAGGTGAAAAAAATTATTGGGCACAGTGACAAGAAATTTTCATGCAATGCCCAACATAGTGTTTAAAAATTGAAATGCGAGCAGCAACAAATGCCTTTTACACTTAGTTACATGGAAGGGTGAAATGAAATCGTTCTGTAGCCGGTTTCTAAGCATAGAGTAGTTCTGAGTGTAATCTTTGGAGTCTGAATTAACCCACTGTTGAAAACGAAGATGAACCTGGAAATAAAACAATTGAAGTAGTTTTGGAATAGTTTGTTTCAAACTTGAGCACTGCACATCTGTACACCATATATAGTCCCAAGCGTAACTGAATTAGAGAAAAATATAGTGGACCCAACTTTATGCACTTTAATGAGCGGCATTCGGGGTAAAAATTACAAAACTGGTTTCATCGTTTCGAATAGAATGACTTGCTGCCTGTGTATACGATGATAAAAAGCCACTTCTACTACTTCGACTTGCAACAGGCATTGAACATTTGGCATGCTTCAAGCAAGTAAGAAAAAATATATAGCACAACTAGGTCGTGTCAACAAGGGGAGTATGGTAGCGCGATTAAAAGACGGGACAAAAGAAGACACATAGGGACACACACAGCGCTGTGTATGTCTCTATGTTATGCAGTTATGCACAATATATCCTGCATAACTGTGCCATAGAATATGTGAAAGCTGTATATAGTGACAGAATCTGTTCCTCCAAATCTGCAACATTGCAAGGAAACTTACGACTAACAAAGAAATTATGTCTCAGCTGTTTAGCATCCATATCACAAGATATATATATATATATATATATATATATATATATATATATATATATATATATATTGTCACATTCTAGTGACGATGAAGAACATAGCAGCAAAAACTGTGGGTCATGAAACTTTTTACAGGGCGATCTTGCACCCAGGAAAGGGCACTACGATAGTGGTGAGCACAGTGGGCGATTGTCTAAAATCTGAACTTGAGATCAAACGCATCGGCTGTTATACATGACTCGTGGAAGACTCCAGCGTATTCGCTAGTGCCTATGTGCTTTCCAGAAAGTACTACACAATTCGAGTCGCGCATACAAGCAGATTACTTTAGGATCGATGACAACAGACCATTTCTAAAACCAGCGATAACATTCGAAAATTTCAGGTACAAATAAGCGGGTCATGCACTGAGTGATAGCATTGTAACACCGATAAGCTCGTAATAGATGTTCACCAGAATATAAGAAAGTTATATGTGTGTGAACATTTCTAAAGCGTCACCATCGACAATTAGGCCATACAATATGCAATCGGACCTAATCTTTCTTTTTCATTTGAGATCCTCCTTGAGCGAGCTCCGTGCCATTGCTGGGAGGAAAAGTACAGAACTGCAGCACAAACGCCATAAACAAGACTTCAAAATGGCAATACACG
The DNA here is from genome assembly GCF_038994185.2 of Dermacentor albipictus. NCBI lineage: Eukaryota > Metazoa > Arthropoda > Arachnida > Ixodida > Ixodidae > Dermacentor > Dermacentor albipictus. Next base: position 59,524,005 of record NC_091823.1, read on the forward strand.
GAATTCTGCTAGAGGTAGATGCAACAAAACCGTGAAAACAGAACGAGAGTCCAACAGCAGCAGCTATACCCGTGGTTATAGCCATTCCGTTGACTTACAGGATGACAATGATATGCATTAGGTTTGGTTTCAGTTTTACTAGCAATGAAGTATCACTGAAATGAGGCTTTCATTCGAAGGCTTAATTTAGCACAAGCTAAGCAAAATTTTCGGTTAATATGGCATTTTCTGGTCCGAATTCACAAGAATTAATAGAAAAATGTAACTTTCTACTCAATAAGCTATCTGAATGGTCAGTCGCTAATTGCCTAAAAATAAACCCTACGAAAACAAAAGTAATGTTATTTCGCGCAAAAAATAAAGTTATTACTAGTAATCAAACCTTAGTGTGTGCGGGTAAAGAACTGCAAATTGTCGATGAACATAAAATATTAGGCGTCACTTTTTCCTCGCACCTTACTTGGGATAAACATGTTGAAAATATCTGCACAAAAATGTCTGCTATCATAGGCGTTGTGTCTCGATGTCGGCGTCTTCTTCCAACCAAAGCAAAACTGAACATTTATTATGCCTTATTTTTTTCCCATTTAAATTACTGTAGCTTAGTGTGGGCGACTACAGGAAAGACAAACATCATGAAAATCCTTTCTTTGCAAAAGAAAATGATTCGGCACATTGACAACATAGGTTATCTGGAGACAACGCGGCCAGCGTTCTTAAAGCATAAAATTATAAAAATAGAATATTTCTACACGTTTCGCCTTCTAAATTCATTTTATTTCTCAAATACTGCCTTCAAAAATTTCCTAGTGTCTACTGCATCTTTGACACCAAAATTCAATTCTTCCAATACGAGAAATAGTGATACATGGTATGTCCCGTGGTTTCGAAATAAATATAGCCTACAGTCATTAAAACATAATCTACCACATATATTAAATAACTATAAAGGTACATATACCTCTTCATCGAAGGAACTGCGAATGCATTTTGTAAACATGTGATCAGTGATTGTTTATCGTTCTTTCAGAGGCAACTGTACGCGTTACTGATATTGTAACCCATACACATGTAATTCTATCTTCTGGTGTATCGAATGGGTGTTTTTTTTCTTTTAAGTCTGTACTATCTACTCTCTATAACAGAGCGACTTGTTTTAGTCTTATTATTAACCCTTACACACATACTTCCATTTTTTCTGATGTATCAATTATGTATTAATTATGTTTTTTTTTCTCTTAGTCTTTATATTATTTTCGGTCTTGCTATTGTGCATTTATGTAATTTATTTATTCTGAGTGTCTAACAATGTTACAATTTTGATGCAACCACCATGTATGCCTTGTAATGGACCATCGGCCTAGTCAAGCTGTTTTCCAACAGCTTTTAGCCTATGGTATCCACCAGAACACTTTGTATTTCTGGAAATAAAAATTGAATTGAATTGAATTGAATTTTGGAGCAGGATAGCGCAAGGGACTACTGTTCAAGCAATTTGGCACCACTGTTCCATCACTACTATACACAAGTTCATACAAGATTTTAACACATCACTTTTTTGTTGCTTATCACCTCACATTCATTCAGCATTTATCATATACCATTTAAACTATAGCATAATATACGCTATCTCCAGTGCAAGACAGACTGTTTCTATGTGTCACAATCTCCTGCCAATCAATTAATAACTAAATATTTAAGCAACCAGCAAGCTAAAAGCTAACTTGTCGTGGCAGTCATCCCATTCATTGAATACCGCTGCTAAAGTTTAGAGATCCTGTGCGCTGTTCACACTTTCTCTACACAATTCCCTCCGAAATTTTCGGCGCACGGTGTCCCATCCAATGGCCTTTCTCCTCCTTCGCTAGTGTTGGACACTTCCCAGCTACCGTCGGTTCGTGCTTGATTAACTGCGACTATATTTTTTTAAGTTCTAACCTGCAAATGCTTGAATACGTATGGCGACAACTAATGTGAGCCAAATGGAATTCTTCCCCATGTGCTTTAACTAGCTCGAACGAACCTACCAGAGCGCGGTACGAATCTAAAATCCCTATGTGCACCAGCGTTGATAGATATAACCTGCGCATCAGGAGAAGCAGGTGGACATCATTAACTGTTTGCTGTTGTGAACGATTTATGTTTCACTACAGCAAATGAACGAGAAGAAAGGGGGTAAACCGAGGGGCCTGATATTTATTAATCATAGCATAAGAAGCCAACAAATAAGTACACAAACAACAAAGGGGAAATTCCTTCTAATTGAATTAAAGAAATTATAAATTTAATGGAAATGAAAGTGGATGAAAAAACAATTTGCCGCAGGTGGGGAACGATTCACATCTTCGTATTACGCGTGCGATGCTCTACTCATCTACATAATTGGTAGAGCGTCGCACGCGTAATGCGATGACGTGCTATCGTTCCTCACATGTGGCACGTTGTTTTCTCATCCACTTTCATTTCTCTTATATTTATCATTTCTTTAAGTCAATTAGTAAGTACAAGGAATTTCACCTTCGTTGTCCTTAGTGTCTTTGATTCTTGTTTTCTTTTACAACAGCAAATGAAGGCATACAGTTCCCTAGATGCACACAACTACTTCATGAATGGATTTGTAACCACTTTTGCAGCGAAAAAACTGCCATTCAAACCTGTTGTTGTGACCAAGGTTTAATCAGCGGCCAGTACGCTTTCCTGCGAATGTACTCACTTGTAAGAGCGTAAACTTTATATTCAAATCAATAAGATTCCAGTCCGGTGTCCTTTTAGTAGGTCTGGGCACCCGCCGCAGACGCTGTTCCGATAGTGAATTCTCTTTTTTCCAGGTTTTCCCTCATCTATCTTATAAATGCACGTCACATGTATCTTCGCGTCATATATTCAGTAGCTTTTAAAGTCATGCATGGAAACATGCTCATGTTATTGTGTTGAGTGGGGAACACAAGCATAAAGTTAACTCCATAAAGATGACATAAATCATACACCTCAGCAGCAACGTCAATGTAACCGTGAACAAGGGTAGGCTAAATTCATGAAAAGATCATAAAAAGTGACAGTCTATCCTTCCACAACCACGCCATGCACCACATCTTTTCTAATAAAACGCTTTATTCTTTCATTCATTTTCAGGTCAACCACTCTCTGCGCCTTTGGGAGACGCCACTAAAAGCAGGTTTGTAAATTACTGAAAGAAATGGCTGGGGTGCTACTAATGGCGGAGAGCTTAGCGGCTACGATTACCAACGTCGGCAGTAAATGAACATCTACGGTATTTAAGTAAACCTGATTTGCAAGTCTTTCTTTTAATACACTGGTGAGCCCAATTGTGTACACTGTTGAGATTCTTCAAATCAGTTCTGTCGATAAAAGCCAGCCAGAGGATCCATCGTTTTTCAGAGTGCCTTCACACTCACAGCGCCGTATAACTTTCTACAAGTTAAACATGCTGATGCATGGCTCCCTGTAGGTCAGCTTCATAGATGTCTTGCTTCTGTTTCGACAGCTGAACATCACGCAGATTCCATGTTTACCACAGCAATGCATGCAGCAAAATGTATGCCCCAGCTATTGCGCACAACCAACACGACTACTGCTGAGTCTAGCGAGGGTGGGTGCCTTTATATCACTCTGATGTAGTATAATTTATTATTACAAATATACTGAATATACTATATATCCTACATACTAATATACTATATATACTATACATATGCGCCAATGCTTCAAGATTATTGGGGTACATAAGACGCAAGTTGCATAATTATACTAAAGACATTCGTAAACTAGCTTATCTAACAATTTTTTGACCTCAGCTTGAATAGGCCGCATCCGTCTGTTCTCCCCATCAGAAATACTTGATCGGAAAACTCGAATCTATTCAAAATAGGGCTGCGCGTTTTATTTAACGTTGTTATGACTATAACAAAAGCATAACACAAAATAAACTCGACCTCTCACTACAGCGCTTGCATGACTGTCGTGATATAGCCCTGCTATCATTATTTCATAAATATATCCATATTACAGCACCATCAGTTCTGCCTCTTGAAACTCATCATTACAGGTCACACCGGCTGTACAGTCAGTTCAATTTCATGCACAGTATCCGTATTTAACTGCTCCGCTCTTCCAAGAGGCATTCGCTTTTGGCACAATCTTCCTAACGCCATCGCTTATGAGAATGACCAGGAAAAATTTCGGCATCTTCTAACAAACGCATTTTCAAACCCTACATAACCTAACGTTTTATTTTTTCTTGAGTTTCCCGTTATTATTGTGCTACTACCCCTTAAATACTGTTTTGTTATAGCCAAATATTGTCCCACTCGCTCTGTAGTTCTATCGGTTGTATCTTACTTTCTGAAAATTTCTTGTTCATTGACCTGTTGCGTTCAAAAGCATTAGGTTTGTCTTTTGTACAATTTTTAACACCACATTATTGCATGTTAGCGCATTTATTACACTGTATTTGTTGAATATGTATTCACATATGTATTCTAATTATTGTATAATCTTTTAGTGTACTCTTTCCCCTTACAGAATGCCTGTAGGGGCCTGTAAGGTACCTTTAAATAAATAAATAAATCCGTGTTCTGTAGCCGTCTGTCCTTAAATATTTTCGCATGGAAAGACAAGATTTAACTAACACACTTGGTGCTTGTTACAGTCAGCCTCACCGGACTATGGAGTGCCTCTGGGTGCCAAGCGGGCAACCTCCGGAAAGAACACTGGAGTAAGGACACACTTCGAAATGAATGTTCTGCTTGCGAGCCAACCCGTACGTCTCGCCGGTCGGATCTTGGAAAACACGGTATCCGTGTCCTACACGGTCACAGTTTAGGTTGACAATGGCATCTCGCACGGTTGAGTAGGTGCCGCTTTCACCAGCATGTGCTGTCCTTGGGACGCCCACCTGCTTCGCTCTCTGTGATCGATCCAAAAGGGAAGAACAGAGAGATACATGTTCTCCATTAGGTTAGTGGCAAACTAAAGAAAGCAAGAGCGCCACATTTTCAAAGGAATACCAAGGGGAAGTACTAAGCGAGATTGCAGTTTTACGATACCAAATACATTTAATTCATCAATGTGGATGTATGCTAGGTAAAACAGATCAATCAAAAAAGTCAACATGTGCACTGCTCAGTAGTTCCATATATTAAAGAAAAAGAAACTCAGGGTACACCTGGAAGACTTGGGCCTCTACAGCTGTGTAGCCAGGGGTCTGCACTTCGTCCTTTGCAATATCAATTCCAACGACACCAATGCAATTGTGCTCCTCACACAGTTTCAAGCAATCAATGGTCCATTCTGAAATGTTCGAAGAAATGCTTACATGAGAAAATAGCTAGGTAGGTTCTCTCGTTCTGCTCATGTCAAGAGTGAAAGCAAAGAGCAGGTAATAAACTAATAATAAAACACAGAGGAGTCTCGATAGGATATTTTTACAATATTTGTGATTCCGCAAGGCTTATTAAGAGAAGATCATTTCTCAAACTTTCTTGGCAAGCGTGGCACATGCTGCGTAAAATTTGTGACACCAGTGTTTTGTGATGACGCAGAAACGTTTCTCTTAGCGTTACACACAACATACAACAGCTAAAGGAACATGTCACGAGGAATACAGGAAATGGGGGGAGGGGAAGGAGTGCCTGCCTGCCTGCCTGTCTGTGCTTGTGTGTGCATGTGCACGCAGTATGTGCAATTATGGGCATATTCAGTTACTAAGGTTGCCACCTGACTAGTTCCTCCCTCACGGACATGGTTTCTCCCTCACGGAACCCACATAGCAGCATGCAATTTGCTTGTTATCCGGTTCTCCTTAATCAGAACATGTATCACAAACGATCTACCAGGCATTCACACATAAAAAACAGTTGAATTTTCGGAAGTGAATTCATTCCTGATGTCTTTCCTGGTGTCTTTCCTTTCCTGATGATTCCTGATGTTTTCATGTCTGTTCATGGTCACTTAAAGTGTCCTGTTATCCAAGGTTGCATGACTGAGAGGACCATTTTTTCTTTTACCTTTATTTTTTTCCGATAGATATTCTCTGGAGCCATCCACTGATGGTGCTTCTCATGTCACTAGGTTTTGAGCTACTAGCCAAATAGATGCCCATTAATTGTTCATTTTCCTTACCCCTAAGATCCCTGGGGTATGGAAACGACACTCGGTGGGCTGTTGGCTTTAAACATGCGTCTTCTTTAAAAATTCACATTTGCGCCCTATTTTATAAAATCTTTCAATAAATTTCGATCATGCAATGTTTACACTTGACGCATCAACACCTTTTAATTAGTTTGTTACAATTTTGTCTATTGGTGCATGAAGTACCTATCACACACACACAAAAAATTCCTTTTCCTCGGTTAATTATGAAATCTGCACAGCTTGTCCGCTATCTCTGCGAAGTAGGAGCTGCACAAAAGAAGTTGTATTTATTTTTCTTATGCAATTTTAATCAATTTTCGCAAATATGATTAGAGCCTCAACAAAAAAGAATGCCCGCAAGAGTCACCCTTTTTCTGTTTAAGAAAAAGCTTTAGCTCGGGGGCTCCCATGTAAATATATGGGAAAGGATAAATCATTTTTCTCGTCAAACAGTGCACCGAATTTCATGATGTTTGTAGCAGTTAACTGGATTAGTTCAAATCTAGTGACAGCAGCAAGCAGTTTTTATTCAGGCCGTTAATTTTTTTACAAAAATTCTTGAAAATATCAATATTTAAAAACACGATACTATCAAGGTCCACATCCCACAAGTAACGCCGGAAGAAGTAAAGATAGCCTTGGGAGCCATGCAAAGGAGGAAGGCAGCTGTGGAGGATCAGATAACAGCAGATTTGTTGAAGGATGGTGGGCAGATTGTTCTAGAAAAACTGGCCACCCTGTATACGCAGTGCCTCATGACCTCGAGCGTACCGGAATCTTGGAAGAACGCCAAAATAATCTTAATCTATAAGAAAGGGGAAGCCAAAGACTTGAAAAATTATAGACCGATCAGCTTACTGTCCGTTGCCTACAAAGTAGTTACTAAGGTAATCGCAAATAGAATCAGGAACACCTTAGGCTTCTGTCAACGAAAAGACCAGGCAGGATTCCGTAAAGGCTACTCAACAATAGACCATATCCACACTATCAATAAGGTGATAGGGAAATGTGCGGAATATAACCAACCTTTATATATAGCTTTCATTGACTATGAGAAAGCGTTTGATTCAGTCGTAACCTCTGCAGTCATGGAGGCATTACGGAATCAGGGTGTAGACGAGCCGTATGTAAAAATACTGAAATATATATATATATATATATATATATATATATATATATATATATATATATATATATATATATATATATATATATATATATATATATATATATATATATATATATATATATATATATATATATATATATATATATATATATAGTGGCTCCACAGCCACCGTAGTCCTCCATAAAGAAAGCAACAAAATCCCAATAAAGAAAGGCGTCAGACAGGGAGATACGATCTCTCCTATGCTATTCACATCGTTTTTAAAGGAGGTATTCAGCGGCCTGGATTGGGAAGAATTGGAGATAAGAGTTAATGGAGAATACCTTAGTAACTTGCAATTCGCTGATGATATTGCCTTGCTTAGAAACTCAGGGGACCAATAGCAATGCATGCTGACTGACCTGGAGAGGCAAAGGAGAAGGGTGGGTTTAAAGATTAATCTGCAGAAAACTAAAGTAATGCTTACCAGTCTCGGAAGAGAACATCAGTTTACAATAGGTAACGAGGCACTGGAAGCGGTAAGGAAATACATCTACGTAGGACAAGTAGTGACCGCAGATCCAGATCATGAGACTGAAATAATCAGAAGAATAAGAATGGGCTGGCGTGCGTTTGGCAGGCGTTATCAGATCATGAACAGCAGGTTGCCATTATCTCTCAAGAGAAAAATGTATAATTTCTGTGTCTTACCAGTACTCACAACGGGGCAGAAACCTGGAGACTTATGAAAGGGGTTCTACTTAAATTGAGGACGACGCAACGAGCTATGAAAAGAAGAATTATGGGTGTAACGTTAAAGGATAAGAAAAGAGAAGATTGGATGAGGGAACTAACGTGAGTTAATGACATCTTAGTTGAAATCAAGAAAAAGAAATGGGCATGGATAGGACATGTAACGAGGAGGGAAGATAACCGATGGTCATTAAGGCTTACGGACTGGATTCCAAGAGAAGGGAAGCGTAGCATGGGGCGGCAGAAAGTAAGGTGGGCGGATGAGATTAAGAAGTTTGCAGGGACGACATAGCCACAATTAGCACATGACCGGGGTAGTTGGAGAAGTATAGGAAAGGCCTTTGCCCTACAGAGGGCGTAGCCAGTCTGATGAGGATGCTGATGACCATCAAGCTTACAATTGCTGTAAGGCATCAGCAATATGAAAAACAATGTCCCAATTTTGTAAACTGCCCCTATAATACTACATCTAAAGTGGACAAAATAATTTATTATACGTCACTATGAAATAGACCACTACCACTAACTTGTGAGTAGAACTACTAAATCTACACTAACATTGTATCAATTTCAGATTATCCGTCAATTCATATATCAAATTTATCCGATTTATATACTCTAAATGATGCAGTTAAGAACTGCAATACCTGTTTTTGGTGCACCGTTATTTTACGGATGCGTAACTTGCGTGCTTCAAAATTTTTATTTATTTATTTATTTATTTATTTATTTATTTATTTATTTATTTATTTATTTATTTATTTATTTATTTATTTATTTATTTATTTATTTTTTGGCTTACCAGTTTTCGGGAACGTTTGTAAAATAATCCAAGCCATAAATGAGGATTCTGCTTGCTAGAGTAACTCAAACTGAATTTTTACTTCCATACACAATTAATTTAATTCAAATCGGTGAAGAGGTTGTCTCATAAATGCATTTCTGCATTTTACATGTACTTGAATATATAAATCAGCGCTGGCCCCAAGCTAAAGCTTTCTCTTAAATCTTAGCAGAATGGTTGCCTAAAAAGGCATTCAAGCTTCCTCATAAAAAATGTTAATAGCGAGCAAATTGATAACATATTAGCCGGATGATCAACACATATCAATCATCGACTGTGTTGTAGAAGATGATAAGCCTAGATTACCGTCGTTTCCCCAGACGGAGGTTAGTATGGATCGAGCCTTGATGCGGAAGTCGTGCTCTCCCCTTTGGAGCCCACGGCTGACCGCTTGGACGACCAGGGCCGGCGTCACACACTTCTCCTTCGAAGCCAGCAGGTGCGGCGAGTAGCGTGCCTCGAAGTAGGCGACGCCTTCTCTGGCCTGATCCTCGCACAGCTCGTACGCGATGCGCTCGATTGCTACTAAGTCGCCCCTGAAAGAAAATAATAAAAATAAAAGCTCAAATGAAAATGATTTTATGATTCCCACAAGATACCATGGACGGCGTCAGTAGCCTGTGTCGGTTACTATTGTGACTGGAAATAGAAAAGAGCAAACACAGAGGAAGACAGTGGCTGTTTTACCCATAATACCTCTCAGAGGTAATGGTGGACACTGCGTCTTCCTTTTGTGTGTGTGTGTGTGTTAGGGGGGGGGGGGGTATTGTCATATGTACCGCGCCGCACTAGCTTACTGACTGCCAGTAGCTTACTGCCGTGTTGAGGTGAGCGCAGCTCGCCTGAACATGTCATGACAAGACCTGTGTAGCCAATCGGATAGCCCGCGCAATTGACGTCAGTTGGGCCAAACGCGTCAACCGGGATGGGGCTGCTGAAAACTCAGGGAAGCGGCTTTGCTGCGATCGGTAACAATGCACATTTTTAAAACCTTGTAATAAATTACGCGGAGCGCTTAAATGTGTCCCTCAATGATCGGAAGGACCTCCCCTAACGAGTGAGTATGTTTGTACAAAAGCACACTCGCTTCAGGGTCCCTTTAACTGTGAAAGCGAGCCACCGTAGCCATTGCCCATACAATGACCAGCCAGCGAATCCAAGAGTGTGTGTGTGTGTTTCTTTTTTGTCAGAAAGCATTAACAACATAGGAGCCACATTAAACCCTTGATTGAGTGTGTTTTAAAGGAACCTATGGACAACCACTCGACTGATTTAGCCTATTTGTACACCTGCTCGAACGTTATAGTATAGTGTTTATGGTAACCTTTCAAGATGGGTGTCTGACTAGCTACACCAACTGTTGTAGAAAAGTTTGCTCAAAAAGAAAAAATGGCGTTATAATAAAAAAAAATATTTTTATCAAGAATCTCCACCATTTTTGCTTCAGGAACACTTCATCGACAACTGACATGGGTGTCCAACAGCGACAAAGGAGCGGTAAAAGACGCGTTGGACACTGCAGCGCCCCGTTTCCTGCAGAAGTTTGGAAGTATGGGATTGCGCGCGGAAGTGGCGGTGTTGAAATTGGATTGAAAAACGTTTGTTGTATTAGGAAAGGGTTGTGGAAGCAGGTGAGTGGAGCCCCTAGTCCAGGGTTCTACTGGCCTCAGCTGCTCACCGTGCTTGGTAGAGGAGTGCCTCTTGGGCCTCCTTTACTTCGCTGGCGAGCCAGGCCTCCCAATGCTCCGTTCTGAATTTTTGTGCTGGAATGTGAAAGGTTACTCTCGAGTAATTTTTGGTCATGGATAAATGATTGCCCAGTAATTTACGTCTGTATGGGCCGTCGCGCTGGCTATAATGTCATCGCTGGCGTAATATAATTTGAAGAAGAGTAGCCGAATGCCTAGAAAGCCACAAATGAGAGTAAGCGATATTTCGTGTGAGATTGTAGGCGCCAGCAGCTCACATGTTCATCACGGCAGTATTCGAGCTCGGCAAAGACTGCACTGTCGAAGGAGAGAAAGCACTTGAATTGTTCTTGCAGCGCATGCAACTTCACTGCTTCAATGACGATATTTAGAATTGTGCAGCAACAATACAGAAGTATGGAGGAAGCATTTAATGCTAGGAACATTTTTTACAGTCCAGTTAACTTACTGACAGCAGTAACATTGCGCTTCAAAGATATCCACTGCCAAGCCGGATACTTACACTATAGTAGGCATAAATATAGAAAAGCGGTCGAGGAAGTCTTTCAAGGACGATGACTCCACTTTCTGCAGCCGCCATCGCAGAGCAGCTATTGAAGAACATCCAAGGTCTATCTTCTTTTTGCTTTAAAGAAAAATGAAAAAAATTGTGAGAATTTACCTTAGCTAAAACAACGATTTGTACTATGGCGATATGTACACTTACAGTGCAAAAAGGTCAGCGCTTGAATAAACATTGCCTCATACGCTCAATGTTTTAGAATATAGTGTATTGGTATGGTGCAAGGTTAGCTGTCCGCAGCATGGCCATCATTAGTTACTAGGATGTTCTTGAAGTAGAAGGTAAAATTCGGCGAGTTGGTTGAAGGTATTTATGACGGCAATGCAAAGGGGGTGGGGACACAGAAAAAGAAGCAGACAGGACGAGCAAGAGTTCAACGCTTATTCTGTGTACTTCTTTTCAGTGTCACCATCCCTTTCGCGTTGCCATCATAATAATGTTCATGGAGATTCTGCATACACTGCACCACCCAATGTAGCCACCCTCCCCTAATCTCCCTTTGTGTACTTGGCTGAACATGTGCAGCTGGTACCTGCGTGTGCACGCTCGTGCACCCACACGCGTTCCGTCAGATATATAATACGAAACTGCAGGTCACCGACTGGCCAGCCAACGTTTAACGTGCATAAAGAAAGCACCTCATTTTACATGTATTTGAATAGGGAGTGTCCGAGTTAAACTTTGCTGTAATCTGACATGCCAGCAAATGCATACTTGCGAAACCAGTGAGAGGGGGCGGGGGAGTATAAATGAAAGGCAGGACAGTTAACCAGGACTGAGTGCGGTTGGCCACCCTGCACTGGCTGTAGGGAAACGCGGAGGGAAAGATTAAGAGAAGAAGAAAAAGTTCACTGCGGATACTGCCGATATAGTAACAGTTCTCCGCTCTATATCACGTAACGTCACTCATTTCGGTACCCTTTAGAAATCGCAGCAGCGCTTTTGAGGCCTTTTGTAGGTGCGATATGCGAGGCCATGGTCCCAAGACATTGTTCACGGTGAATGTTTTTCGGTCCAACTGATTACGAGTTGCCCAGAGGTCACGTCTCACTTTCAGAGGATAATCAGTAGCCCAAGTGTTCTATATAGTCTCCTCGACACCGCATGAATTGAACTTAATTGACGCTATCGGCCATTCCAGTCAAAAATGAGTATGAATTGGTACATGCAACGCCCAGGCATAAACAATACAGCATTGTTTCCTCACGCTTTGAGAAACCCAGGTAAAAGCTGCAGTTGCATAATGGGTGGAGCGAACACAACTGATGGTAAGGGAATTCAAGTGTGTGCCACTTCTGCAAAGTCATACGGTGCCCTAGCTTGCTTAAGTGTTGAGCTGCATCAGTCTTCGATAAGGGTAAAGAAACAAGGATTGTTCCTTCGTGTGCTTTCCTAGCAGCTTCATCGGCGAAGTCGTTGCCGGAGATACCCCAATTACCCGGCAGCCACTGAAACACCAGCAGCGATATTTGAACCAGGAAGGTAAAACACACATTGATGGGGCAGAAAGTGTCGCACGGCTCATACCAGGTCTTGCATTTTTCTACACAATTATTCCTCAGAATTTCGAGAATGACAGCCCACAAACAAATTTCATGGAACAAAACACAGACAGCGAATGCCTTTCATCACAAATCTTTTCAGACTTAAACATTAAAAGGGCGAAACAATAACAGCTGAAACTTTAAAATGAGGTAATTTTATTGGCGCGCCTGTGCACTACCTCCGCGATCGGCCCAAGAAAGGTTCGAAACACCCTACACGGAAAAGTGGTGGTAAAGTCGCTAATAGAGACGTTTACTTGATTTATTAACAAATGAAAATGTTCGATGGCAGGATTCAAACAGAGGACCCCTAGCACAACAGCTCATTATTACTAAGTCACCTTATATTTACTTAAACTCATACTGCCACTATAGATACAAGTCTTATACTTCGTGTAATGTTCTAACATGTTGCTATACATTCATTGCTTCGCCCTTATGGTGAAACTGATCTTCCTTTAGGGGGGGAGGGGGGTGAAGGACACGCAATATTGGGGTCGTGTGCTTTAATGATCAACTTCCTTTGTCATTGTTCTTATCCTTTGTTTGATCAAGTGCCCGGAGAGGAGGGCGGTGAAGCAACGTGCCAGTGAGTGACAAAGGGAGAGAAGAGTGGAAAACGAAATGATTCCGCACGAGATATAACCCCGGTGATCGCAGGAAAACACTTATCCCTGAGAGCAATAACGCGTGATACGGTGCGGCGTCCCGTGGCGTCTCTGTCTCCATGTGCGATAAAGACTTATCAAGAGCATGACGTCGACGCGAATCTTTCTTGTGCTAACAAGAGTACGTCCACTGTGAGCCGTGCCAGGTCTCGCGAACTGAACGGTACACGCATTTATGAGCGAACAGCTGTTGCGGGTATAGGCATAGGTGCTGCACTGACAGATCAGTGATCACGGCCGACTGCGCTGCAATTGCCAACATCATTAGAGAACGGTAAATGTAAGAGAAGATAAGCAATATGCAGGGTGATCTTGAACTCACAAAATATTTCAGAGAGCAGTTCCACGGTGCTTCGCGGTTACTGTCGGCAATCTCGTTAAAAAGAGGATTCTTACGTGTCCTCGAGTTATATGAACCACTTCCAGAGTTACTTTCACTTTAACGTGGCGTAGCTTCTGGCCCAACGCCTCACTGCAAAAGAAACGGGCGTCGTGCCTGCTGGCACAGCCCATAGAGTTTCTAGCAATTAGTATAGAGGGAACTCTGGCGCGGCGAATGTTCAGCCACTATGGGAATGACGGCAAATACAAGGATTTGTTTGATCTTGGTGCTTGGGGCTTCACGCGTTCTCGTGGCTTCGTTTGTTAATCTGGGATTAAATTGGACTATATTTCGAAGCAATTTATGCTTCGTTATTTTTTATGCAGAAGGTAATAAGCTTCTGCAAGCACGCATAATCACTGCTAATTGCAGTGGTTCCGCTTGTCCATGATTCCAATATCTGGCTTCTGTGCTAGAGGTTTCGAGTTCGATGCCTGACGTCGGGCAATTTTAATGACCTAACTTTAATTATTAATAACGCCGTACTTTCTTAGAAATTATAACTTTGCAAAGTCACAAACCCATTTGAAGCAAAAAGGAAGAAGTTTATGCGAATACATGTACAAACTATCGTTCTCGTGCTGGCTGAACTGCGCTGCTAGCAGCTCCCGTAGTCACTAGCGCCACAGTTTCCTCTAGTAATTGCGCAAAACTCCATGGCACAGCCCAAATAACGTCTCCTGAAAGTGACAGCGCCGAATGTGATCGATCCAGAATACGAACCCAGTTTACTGCTTCTATAGCAAATAAAAGTGTTGACACAATCGGCTCTGCATCGTTCCGGAAAATTACGCTTAGAATACCGCTCTGCCGCCTATACGATACTCACTGCGCAAGTTCCCATATTGTCTCCAGTCGTACGGAGCCGTCCAAATGAAGATGGAGCTCCACCTGCGTGAAAGAGTGGGCGAGAAGCTGTTTCAGATGGGGACACTGCGCAAGGCACATCCAGTTGCCGCTTTCTCTTTTCTCCGCACCCCCTTCCGAAGCCCCGTATCCCTACTCTGGAGGGATATCTTGTATTCATTGCTTACCACGGATGTCGCGCTTTTGTAAGTATTATCGACCCGATAAGTTAGTAATCTGTAGTTTTCACAGAGAAAGGGCCATTTTCTGCCTCTTCACCTGCTTGTATTACGAATTAAAACGTTACTTCTAGTCGCAGAGTCATATGTCGACTGAGTCGATGGTTTTACCTCCGAAGGCAAACGCTAGCGCTATGAGAGATGCCGTGTAGCGGCATGCTTCATATTACTTTTGACCATCTAAGTTTTTTTTTTTACGTGTACCTAAATCTAAATACACATGTTTTCAAATATCAACCCCTTAAAAGTACGGCCGCCACGACCCGGTATCGAACCTGCAACCACCTGCTCAGAAGCAGAAGAACGCCATAATCACTGAGCTGCAACGCGGCAGGTTAGTTCATGTGCCCTCGACAGTTTACCTATTAATTCGAGTACGTGGGCCAGGATGGTAATTCGACAAAATTAGTCGAGTTCACAAGAACAATGGCTAGTCTATTTACTGGTAGAGATGGTTGAACAACCGTTTTCAACTGAAGAATTACCGAAGGGCTTGTACTAGTACTTACCTAGTACTTGTTTTTTAAGACGCGGTATACAAACGAATACACCAACGCACTCCATACTGAGAATGTCCCGGAGCACACTCTTCCCCGCACTTTTTTACTTCACTCAAACATCCCTTTTCCCCTTCCCGACACCTGGGAGAGCTGAACCGCTGCATCACAAGAGCTGCGCCCTGCACTATGGCCAGTGCTGGGGGTCCACATGAACCATATCCATAGGCTCAGACATCTTCAAACAAACCTTCAAACCTTCACCGCCAGTCTTCATCCTTCAGAAGCACTCCAAACTGCTGTCGTTTGCGGCACAGTCGCTATCATAACCTACAACTGCATGCAACAATGCGTTGCAATGATGGCGGGAAGTTGTCACACATGCGCATTACAAAGCACTCATTTCTCTCCTTCGCGAGATAACGCGCAAGCGATGCGTATTTAGTTGCGGCCAGCGCGTACATGTTTGACGGCCTCACGAACGCTGTTTCGTGAAACGCAAGCTTGTGGCAGCAGCCCGTCGACAAGAAGCCGTGCACCCTTTGTCATCAGACGTTGCGTCACCGAAGCAGTAGTGAGTGTCGCGTTCATTTGGCGCGAGTTGGGATCCATCCTCCATCAATCATTTTCGGAGATGCTTGGTCTTGAGCACAGACCACGCGTACGCTTGCGGACGTGCGCACGCTAGCATCTGCGAGCCCACGCATGCGCAGACGGTGCCGCATGGCTCGTACGCGTCAAAACGCGGCGTGATCTCGGGAAACAGCCCATCCCTCTTATCGCACGCTTGGGCTGCTTCGCGTCGGCGCGCCTGGCTGCGCAGCTACGGTGCGTTACATTCAACACTTATGCTATCTTCGACTGGTCGCTTCCATCCCCCGAAGCAGAGTCGGGCAGATCCGGCGTTCACCGAGCTCAGAGGTAGAGGACGAGCGCGCAAGCCGAACGTGCGACTCGCTCTAGGAGGAGGCAATGGCAGATGCTAAACCACGTGACTACTACCAACGTCCGATGTTTCGCTTATAGAAAGCTCCCGGCGCTGCCGGGAAAACCGGCGGACGCGCCGGCTGGACGAGCGTTCGTCGCAGTGGCCTAGGTTGCCTAGGTTACGGTGGGCCGTCGCCAACAGCAGCGACGCGGCTCTGCGATGACGTTTCAATTTCGACGACTGCTCCGACGACAGGGCTCGGAGCGCCTCAGAGCGCTCGAAGGTGGAGGAGAGCAATCGAGAAGAACCAGCCGAACGCAGGGCGGGCACCCTCTTTCAACCAGCCGAAGACAACGCCGCTCGCGAGAGCGCTCCAGAGCGCTCAGAAACGACCAGTCGAAGATAGCATTAGTGAAACAAATTTATATCATGCAAGAAAGTGGTTATTTCCGTTTTGTGCTGATCTCGCAGCTATAGAAATACAACAATTACGTTTAAAGATATCGAAGTATTTTGAAACACTGTCAATAACAAAGTACGATGCAGCGTCTGCCAAAGCGTCTGCAAGTGAGCCCATTGAGCGCGCGCTGTCATGCGTCTTTGTGGATCGAAGCAAACCGCCATTCCTCGCGAGACGCGGCAGGGCGACAAATGTCCCCGGTTCCAAACGCACGTTCTTCAACCGAGATAGCTTTTAAGAACTACACAAGAAGTACCACGTGTACTTACGGAGAACATTCTAACCCCCGTATTCAGAAATGCAACTTAAGTGGAAGCCCATGCTTAACTTAATTGACGCCTGGCATTAACGTGCCCAAAGACGCTCACTGCGTTTCCTTGGACGCGTTCACGATTGGCGTCACTTGGATAAAGTCAAGCATGGGCTTCAACTTAAGTTGCATTTCTGAATACGGGGGTAAGTCTCCTGTGTCCCCATATATTTCACGTCATTGCACATGGTATGAATATGTAACAAGTAGTCCAAATCTCAGTACTATTGAAAAACGATTAAGCAAGCAGACATGGAACGCTTGAAGAACTCTGATCGTTTCGAAACTGCTTTGCAGGCGAAAGCGCGGCTCTCAAGACGACTGAAACACTGCCTTCGCGTTCACAATCGCACAAACGCGTCAGATTACTCTATAGAACTTTTCTGGACTCCTAAGCTCACCCATTGTGCACAAGCCTGACCACGTGTGAGCTACAGAAACCTAGGAGCTTCAGTTTAGATTTCTTATTTCTGAGCCACGGGGAGGCACGTGGTTTAGAAGTGTTTCACGGCAACATGCACCTATCGTGAGACAGCGCTGCATCAACGGCAACTAATCCTGCGGATCGAGTAAGGTAACACCGCCAGATGAATCGCCAGGCAGCAAGAGACGTCGTGACAGCGGCGGTCACAATGGCTGGAACTATCCACCAACCATGTACTACTTGCACACTTTTCACTGATCACTTTCACTCTTCCTACAACGCTCACCAGCCTCAACTTTAACGGCCAAATAGTTCAATTCGGATAATAAATAGCCCTGACCTGCTGTTGTTCTTACTTTCATTCTCTAAGAATAAAAAACTGCAGGATTATTTGTGCCTATTTGTTCGACGTCTCCGAAATAGCACCGTTCATTCCAAGAACGCTTGCCCTCTAAATTGCACTGCACAAGAAATATTTCACTACCTTAGGTTCGACACCAAGCGTCAAAGAGTAAGGTATCTCTTAACGAGAATGATGTACAGGGTCGTCCGCTCTTTCAGAGCGAACACGGCTCAGCGTGGCATCGTTCCGCGGAGCGCCAATGCGTCCGACGCGGCCGCGCATCGAAGCGAAGCGGCGCAGGCGCACAGGGTCCTAGGGGAGGTGCTTCGCATCGTCTATGGTGGCTAGAAACGTCGTCTGCTACAGCGCTGACTGACTGAAAAGCGTTTATTTACAGTAGTTTCAAACAGGGATGGTGCGGGAACTCTCTTTGAGGGGCTGCCCTTTACAAACACTATAGGTGGGTTCCCCCTTACGGCAGCCCATCGGCATCTGCCGCCGCCCGGACCCGCTCGAGCGCGCCGCTCTAGGTCTGCTGCGACTACACTCTACCAAACGCAGGCGACCGAAGTGGCTTCGCGGGAAAGCGCGCTTCGTTAACTGGAGCGTTTTTCGGCTGTTTTTGTCTACAGTTTCCGGACAGCCTGCTGTGGCAATATGCATGAACAGAAACTAGCTTCTCGGCGCATAAGCGACTTCGCTTTTTCTTTTTCTGAGGGTAAAAGTATAGTTATCTTTTGCGCGATGGTACTATAGGCTGGGGCCACTTTATTTTACTGCCACAGCTGTTGGTGCAGTGCATCCGGAGAAACCCATCGGATGCGCTTTTGATGAATGGGGTCATGACGTGAGGAGCCTAGCGTGCCGTTTCGCGCATCTCTTGATGCTATAACGAATTTGGCTAATTGACTTAAGAAAATGGCCGACACCCGTCATAAATTTCACAGAAAATTAGAGAAAGATTGTTCAATCGTGCTTATACTTGTTCATGTTTGTCATCGATTCTACTTTAAAGAGGCAAAGAAACAGAGTACTTCGACAGTAACGAAAGAGTGACGTCCGCTGCTCCGCGGCTCTCTTATTGACGCGTTAATGTCGCTCGTAATTGCTCGTGAAAAGATTCAACGGATGTATCCCTCCGGCATAGCAACTAACCTGGGAGTAATTTTACTAGTCATTTTCATCTTTATATAACCAATAAAAAGATACAAATCTCTTTTTGTGTGTGTGTGTGTGTGTGATACTTCATGTAAAATCGCCGAAGCGGTGGCGGTCATTGTCGTACACGTGTCGCGGGAAGTCACATCTGTCGACCACCTGTCATT
Source organism: Dermacentor albipictus (assembly GCF_038994185.2). NCBI lineage: Eukaryota > Metazoa > Arthropoda > Arachnida > Ixodida > Ixodidae > Dermacentor > Dermacentor albipictus. Next base: position 59,543,100 of record NC_091823.1, read on the forward strand.
GGTCGGCAAACGGGCTGGCTGTTTGCAAAGCCAAATCCGTCCCAACCCAAATGGCTGACGTCAGGCCGTCTACCTTTAATGTGGCCATGGGCGTCGGCGCGATCTACTGCAGAGCTTTCGCTTTTTTTTTTTCTTAAGTCGTGCAACCCTCTCTTATCAGCTTACGATGTTGACACGCTGCTGCTAACTACGCCACGTCTTTTCGTCAACGTTTTCTTTCATGTCTAACATCGCAGAAATGTTTCGTAAAGTCCTATAAATGAGCACGCGACTTCCCGTGACACGTATGCGACAATGGCCGGCACCGCTTCGGCGATTTTACATAAAGTATGACAAAAGAAATGAGTTGTATCTTTCTGGTGGGCACAGAAAGATGAGAATGACCTGTAAATTACTCCCAAGTTAGTTGCTATGCCGGAGAGAGAAGTTTCCTACATCCGTTAAAGTGATTCACAAGCAGTTACGACCGACATTAGCGCGTCAGTAACAGAGCCGTGGAGCAGTGGATATCACCCTTTCGTTACTGTCGAGGTACTCCTTTTCTTTCCCTCTTTACTGGTAGAATCGATGACACACATGAACAAGTATAAGCACGATTGAACAATCACTCTCTAATTTTCTGGGAAATTTATGACGGGTGTCGGCCATTTTCTTAAGCCAATTAGCCAAATTCGTTATAGCATCAAGAGACGCGCGAAACGGCACGCAGTGCTCATCACGTCATGACCCTAATCATGAAAAGCGCATCCGATGGGTTTCTCCGGATGCGCTGCACCAACAGCTGTGGCAGTAAAATAAAATGGCCCCAGCCTAATAAAAAGCACGCAAGAAATAGCTTTGGTCTTTTACCCTCATCACTTCGAAGGAGGCGAAGTCGCTTATGCACTGAGAATCTTGTTTCTGTTCATGCAGTGAGCGAAGCGCGTTTTCCCGCAAAGCCACCTCGATCGCCTGCGTTTAGTGACGTGTACTCGTAGCAGAGCCAGAGCTCCAGCGCTGTTCCAGACGATGCGACCGGACGCACTGGCGCTCCACGGAGCGATGCCCCACTGAGCCGTGTTCACTCGATCCTGTACATAAATTTATTATGCCGCGCTGCAAGTTAGACAGGAACTGAAAGAGCAGGTCGCTTAGACTGCGTTAAGCTATAAATCGCCAAAAAGCACGTGTCCTGCGCCAAAATCTGTATATTTCCTTAGACTTAACAGCTAGCTAGTTCAGAGGGCTATAAACAAATAAGATCACTGTCAGTAGCAGTAACACAGAAGAGCAAAAATGAACGATGAGGGGCGCACACTCATGGTGCTTGCACTGTGCAAAGAGTGCGACTGCCTTATCGTCCGCTACGACTCTACGATTACGTAAAGCCACGACAATGAAAAGCACAGGCAACATTGGCCGAATGTCACACCGCTCAACCCGAGTTTCACTGAACATGCGCAGACAGAACGTTCGAAATCGCAGATAAACTGAAGCAGACGATTTTGTTGCTCAATAAACGCAAAACTTCGCGATTTCCTAGGACGCCTGAAAGGCAGCACTGTGTTCTCCGAATGGATGCACATGCTCTAACACCAACATAACTCGAAATTGGACAGCTTGCAGGTGTCATCCGAATTCGGTTAAGGGCGGCGATTTGCGCGGTCGGAAATATCGTAAAGCACCCGGAAACACACGAAGTACAAGGTCGCACCGAATGCGGCAGCGGCGATAGAACTGCAATAACTCACCCTCGTTCGAGGAATCTTCGACGGATCGAAGTGTTTCAGGAAGCTCATCGCAGCAAGAACACGGGCTACGGCTTTCGCTTCGCACAAAGTAGACGCAACGCCGCAACAACAGGAGCACACAACGCCGGCGGCGATTTGGCGCGCGTTTTCCCCAGCAGTAGTTTGACAGGTTTCAGTGGCGTTCTCCGTTGTCGGGTGGCTGCCTGCCAAGCGCAGGGTTGGGGGTGGACGCGCACAAAGGCGAGGGACGAAGCCGATGGTGCTCTTCGAGGAATGCACACGGCACTCCGCTGACTTCCTTCACTCTCTCCACATCCAGCGTATGGCTCTCGCCCCTGCCAAAAGCACACGCAAACCAGCCCGTGAGCGAGGGGCGTTATCGCCTTTCCCTTCTCCCTTCCCCTAGATGTTCGCTGTAGTGCGCTCTTTCGCGTACGCGCGCGTCGGTTTGAAACAAGAGACCCTCGCATGGCCGTTTTGTGTGGTTGCTCCTTATTTGAACAACTGTGTCCGCCAGTATCATGTTGGAGCTCCGCCAAGCGCAATCAGCGAGTGCATTGTTGCACAGAGATAGGGAGGCTGCATTTGTGGGCGACAATGAATGGAATTGTCGTTCCGACATGAAAAGCCTGTGTAGGTGCAACGATAAATCAAATTGGTTATACGAACAGCAACGCTATTCTCATTTATTTAGCTCATTTATTCATATAGAAGTAAGTAAGAATACAGTACTCATGTGATATTGAAATGCTCTTTGCAGATCATTGTTTCCTGCGCCGTTTTTCCCTACATGCAGACTTCAACGGGCTGTATTTCCCGAACTATGACGTCGCGAAAATCTCAGTGGCGTGCCGTAAGTGCCTCAGCAACGTCGAAGCATGGCAGAAAACGATTATCTCAAATCATGGTCTGCCAGCTGTCCTGCATGGGCGGAAAAACTCTAGCCCAGGTAGCACACAAAGTCTTAAAAACGTCGTATTAATGGATTCAACGTCTCAAACAGATTTCTGATCAAACTCGACGCATTAAAAACGTCACAAGCAGGATAGCTTAAAAACGAGGGGTGAATACGTTTCGAAAACATTTTCATAAGTCTGGCCGTATCTTTTCAGTTAGCGTGCTGGGTTTTCGACGGCACCGTTCTTGGCGGCAGAATTCTCCGTTTATCAAGCGACACTCGTCGTGTCAATTGCTGCTGCATTCGCCCTGCATTAGCATAAGTTCGGCTAGGAAAAAGAAGCCTTTTGCGGTGTTTACCTCACGTCAGAAGAGACGAACGATTGCAAATGAAGTTGACACCGCAACAGGCCACGAAGAAATGGTGCTCGAGTGCAGTAACATTGAAGCCGCTCTTTGTGACGCGAACAACGGCTGTACATCGACTTCGGAGGAGCGCTGCCAGTCAGTAGACCATGCGGGTGTTGATTATGACAGCGCATTCTCTATTTCAACAACTATCGCGTTTTCATAAAGTTTATTATCATTCAATTGTTTCTGTTGATTTCTTCCAGTCCCCTGCAGTAATTTTTTTGTCATGACCACCGGTGCAAATGTGAAATGACCGATATCTCACTCCCATCATTTTGCAAATTGCTTCATACTACGCACAATCGTCGAATGGAACCACTTGCCATAGCACGTAGCTACTGAAGGA